>NC_135551.1:21496002-21588502 GCF_964340395.1 Glandiceps talaboti | reverse complement strand
CATCACTGCCAAAATGTCAAAGGTCACTTAGTTACTATGACAACAATGCCACTGCGCGAACAAATACGCTTGATACTTCAGGAAGCGATTCACTTTTAAAAGACTACGAAGCACATTTACAGCAACTTAATCAAGAGTACATAGATGGTAACTATGAAAACGCAGACCATGACGCAAGCTCTGTCACGAATTCAGCGTGGCCGCAATCAATGATGGCGTCGAGTGGATTCGGGATGGTAACGTTTCCGACACCACCGCATCTGAAGACAGAAAGTGATAGCGGTAGTAGCGTCGGTAAACACAGTAATGATACACATAGAGGATCGTCATCAGCTGCAGATTCCGTAGATACCACAGACTTAAAGTCATTCATGCTGAAGGAGGAGGTAACGTTCTATATAAATTGCACAATCATGATTTCCTTTGTGTCAAATTATAGTGATCAGTAAATATTTGTTTTAATTTTTGCGAAAGTTGCAAAGATGACCACAATCAATGATCTTCAAATTTGAGGTATAAATTTTGATATTTCTCCTGGGAACTGATCCCAAAGTCCCTTGCAATCTTGCAAAATCCACAAATAGTAGTAGTAATCATGTTTGTTTTATCAGACTTCATTCTACTATGTCAAGATTACAAGTTCAAAGAAATCCCATCCTGTCTCAAATATTTTGTTCCAGAACAAACCCCTTTGCCGAGTTACAACCCTTAAGAAATCAAACTTTACTTTTGCATTGCATGTACCTCAGTGCAACTAAGTATAGATCTACTGTAGTTGAAAGACTCAGGCTTTATCCTATGTCTGTATTTTCATGTAGGATGATGCCACCTCTGACATATCAGCTGATTCCATGAGTTCCTGTCACAGTAATGTGTCCTTTAGTAGACAGAGAGGTGCAATAAGGAAAGCAGGGTAAGAGATCATACAGGTTTTATGGTCTGGGGGAGGGGAAGGGGGAAGGGTCTCAGCAGATTCCGTTAGTACCTAGCAGTGCTCGCTAAGTAGACAGAGAGGGGTGCTATCAGGAAAGCAGGGTAGGACACAGTTTTTATAGTCTTGATAAATTGGGGGGGGGGGAGGGGGAGGAGGGTTCTCAACTGATTCCATGAGTTCATGTCACAGTAATGTAGACAGAGAGGTGCTACAAATGTATCATGACAGCTGGGGTAAGAGATTACATGTACAATGTTTCTATGATTTTGAGAGAGAGAGAGAGAGAGAGAGAGAGAGAGAGAGAGAGAGAGAGAGAGAGAGAGAGAGAGAGAGAGAGAGAGAGAGAGAGAGAGAGAGAGAGAGAGAGAGAGAGAGAGAGAGAGAGAGAGAGAGAGAGAGAGAGAGAGAGAGAGAGAGAGAGAGAGAGAGAGAGAGAGAGAGAGAGAGAGAGAGAGGGGGGGGGGAGGGGGGAGGGACAGACAGACAGACAGAGACAGAAGATTGTTAAAACCATCACTGTAGATAGACGGCAGGCAATACAAACTTCAGGCATCTATGACCCCTTACATGTTCTCATATGTCTGTAAGGTCATGTGTTGTGAATAGTGTGTCAATCGGTTGAAAAAACTGAAAAATGTGCAGTTGAAAATTTCAGTGACAATTTTCAAGTTTGTGTTTGGAAGCCAATACAAATGATTTTTCATTTGAAGATAACTAGATTATATGTTATATTTTGGTGTCTTTCTGGTATACAGGTGGCTTCATGTGAAAAATATGCTAGTTGCAAAGAGGAAAAAATTGGAAAGGGCGAACAAACGAAAGTGGAAGAAGTACTGGGGTAGGTAGACAATTTGCACGATATTAGGTCATATATAACATAGCATTGTGAATTCGATATTAAGTATAACACATTGAAAATCTAAACATGACATTATGAACACGTACCATGACACTACATGTAATTCAGCACTTACAAAATGTAAAAATGCATCAAGACAATATACTTGAAGCATGACATTATCAACATATATCATGACACTGACATTGAATATCTAGCATGACACTATCAATAATGACATGACAGCATAGTAAGGTAGACAGTCTGTTTTAACCTGTGATATTTATAACTTAATACACTCATTGCTAAATAGTGGATTTTTGGTATTCAACAATTTGGAATTCACACAAGTATCCATACAGTAAATAAAAAAAAAATAAAAAAAAATATTTACAATCTGAAATGTCACAATATTCATTAATTGGGAGAACTATGTTTTGTTTATTTACAGTATGTTTAAAAGGAACAACACTGCTATTCTTTGTGTGTGATGAGAAGACAAGTGTAGATGAGACAAGTCAACCACGTCATATGTTAGGTTAGTTGTCTTTTCTTTTTTTGTGCTGGGAATTGCTCCCAGCGATTTTCTGTTATGCAAACATATACACATAAACATACAATGCTACAGAGAACCATTCAGGTTTTAGGACTACGTGACAGGGCTATCTTGCACACTCTAATCACGTTGCTGTGTATGTGGAACTGTCACAGTTTTCCCAGTCAGTCCACAGGCTATCCTAGCTGGTGTCACCCAGGCCTGGCAATATATCACCTGCGGGCTCCGTGTGGGTAATCATCCCCGACTTTTTGAGTCATTACTTCAGGAGTCTCCCCAAACTTGCACTCGTCTTGTGAGTGTGACACAGATGAGTTGTACAGCCTACCCATCTGTAGAACACTAATCCTGGGCTTGGGTCTGTCACAGTTTCCAGTGGGATTCAAACCCATGGCCTCCCGACTGCTAATCATGTGTCCTAACCAAGGTTAGTTGTCTTTACATTGATTATATAGGATGATCAATACATAATATATGTAATTACATGTACTATGTACTTGATGAATGATACAATAGAACCCCATGAGATGCAATTGCCAGTGTGGTGTACTCAAGTATATTTGCATGAATGCTTGTGGTGTTCCCTGTGGTCGTTCTGTCACATATAAAACTGTAGCAGAAAACACTGTAAGCAAGAGAGTAAATGCCCTGAGAACCTATTTGTACTTTGACACCCATGCATCGTGAGGTTCTGTTACTATTGCATGTACTTTTCCAATGCAAGAAATTTCTTTAAAATGTATATGCATTGATACAACTTTTTGTGCATGGAACAGTGTTGTATTGATTTGAAAATAATGTTTTCAGTATTGCACTTCAGTTCATTTAGTATCGCATCACTCTAAGTAATCACTGGTACTTTCATAAATTACAGTACAATTTATCAGAGTTTAAAACTAGGAAAGGAAGGAAATAATAAGGAAATAATGTCATGAATGATAATATTTTATCTATTCTAAATATAAGGTGTTACCTGTCTTTTATAACAGCAACTACAGATATATATATGTGAACACGTCACATTCACATTTGTGTGTGTGTGTGTGTGTGTGTGTGTGTGTGTGTGTGTGTGTGTGTGTGTGTGCGCGCGTGTGTGTGTGTGATGTGTGTGTATGTATGTATGTATATGTATGTATGTATGTATGTATGTATGTATGTATGTATGTATGTATGTATGTATGTATGTAAACTATGTATTGTGTGTATGTGTGTGTTTGTATGTATGTGTGTGTGTATGTATGTATGTATGTATGTATGTATGTATGTGTGTTTGTGTGTGTGTGTGTGTGTAAGGATATAATATGGAACATTGCTACAAAACTATGAATCCATTCTTTGTCACAGCTTTACACTAGCATGCATCTTGAGATAATAATAATATTTGTGTATATTTTGTTTTCAGTGGTTGAAGGTTCCATCTCCCAAGCACTGCCAGAACATCCTAAGAGAGACAACATCTTTTGTTTGAGTACAGCATTTGGTGATGCCTACTTGTTTCAGGTAAAATTTGGATTCTGACAATATCTACATTAATACTGGTGCAAAAACTCTCCTAAATCTAAGATAATATTTTCCCCTATGACTCATGTAAGTGTTGATTTCAAGAAAGCAGTCTTACACTCTCAGTGGTAGTCACAAAGTTTAATATTTACAACTTAGAACAAAAACTGTAGATGATCCAAATATGCCATGTGTGTTGATTTCAGGCAAGCAATCATACACTCTCAGTGGTAGTAGCATAGTTTAATGTTTACAACTTAGAACAAAAACTGTAGATGATCGAAATATGCCACGTGTGTTGATTTCAGGCAAGCAATCATACACTCTCAGTGGTAGTAGCATAGTTTAATGTTTACAACTTTGAAGAAAAACTGTAGATGATCGAAATATGCCACGTGTGTTGATTTCAGGCAAGCAATCATACACAGCTCTCAGTGGTAGTAGCATAGTTTAATGTTTACAACTTAGAACAAAAACTGTAGATGATATTTTAAACAGATTCCAATTATGTCATTTATGTTGATTTCAGGCAAGTAGTCAGAATGATATGGACAACTGGATGAATGCAATCCACTCAGGTTAGTACCCCAGTACTAGAACAATACCATACTGTCACATATTTTGCTCAACATTTATTTGATCCCAGTGAGTAATCGAAATGTAAATCACCACATGTGATGATATAATGTAATTCATGGAAAGTACACTTTGCCTATCATTTTGAGTTAAATAGTTTATCACAATGACAATGAGTGTTAATTTCAAATGAAGTAATGGTAGCAAATCATCAACAAAGACTGTCTGTCTATCTGTCTGTCTGTCTGTCTGTCTGTCTGTCTGTCTGTCTGTCTGCCTCTGTTTTGGCAGTCTGTGTTTCTGTCTGTCTGTCTGTCTGTCTAAGTACAATGACAGATGTACGTCAATTGTCTGAAAGTCATGGTATTGTTTCAACAATCTACTTTTCTTCCCCCTCCGTCTTGTATCCATTTAGCATGTTCCTCAGCATTTGCCAGACAGCATGGAAAAGAAGACACACTGAAATTGTTGAAGAGTGAAGTTCACAGACTGGAACAACAGATTGATGTGGTAAGAACTTACATTGCTTTCTAACGATGTAATCTTTGATTGTTAATAGTAAACAGCACCCTGTAGTGATGTAAAAAATGTGTGATGTCGATAAACATGATCCTAGGTAAAGTGCATTACAATCTTTTGAGCATGTCAACTTTTATTTGAACCATTTGTTGCGTGTTCAGAATAAATAGCGCCCTCTAGTGGTGAATCATTGGATGTTAGGAAGGAAGAGCAACGGGAGCTCACATACATTTTAGTATGTATTAAAACCGAAAATTACTGACTGTGATGTAACTTGCCTCATATACATGCAAGCAAGGGGAAAATCTTTTGAAATTATTGAAATATACCGTACAATACAATATCTTTTAATTGTCCAAAATAGAGAATTTTTTAAATATAAAACACGGACACATTTACACATTAAAAAGAAATATAGTTTAAAACATCAAGCGACAATCACAAATATATGATAATGTGTAAGACAAAGACCAAGTTGTAAAATTTTTTAAATGATGAAATAATAAATGTTTGTTACTGTGGTAAGCTTGTGTTCACATATGTAAAACATCCGGCAGGTTTTCTGCCTCTGAACTTATGCCTATCAAACAGCGCCCTCAAGTTGCATAATGGTATCTTGACCTCGCATTTCACTTGTTGATAAGATAACTTTCCAATTTCTTGTTGTACACTATGCTAACGTACAAAGTTCTAGATTATGATTTCTTTTACTGCAATATTTTTGTCTGGTCAACTAATTGTGCCAAGAATAATGACAATTTACTTTGTGTTGACATATAGGATGGAAAGATGAAGAAGATGGCGGAGTTACAGTTGACAGTGGTGTCAGACCCACGTAGTAAACATGCCATCACAAACCAGGTATGTAAACAAACAAACAAACAAACAAACAAACATATTAATAATGTATGAAAATACACAATGTTGTGTAACACCAACAAACAACATTTCATACACAGTTCATACAAAAATGTCTACACCCACATTATTAAGAGAAAAGAGATAGCCACAAATTAATGCATGCAGTTTGGGAAGGAAGGGGTGATCCTCTAGTATGGGTTGGTCACTGGTCATCACACATGTATATGATTTTGCCAAATTGTTGGCAGGTAATTGAAATTTTTAAGTCATATACATGTTGTAAATTGGTGCAACTACATATAAATGCACTAGGAGATATTATTAGTATGTAACACATCTAAAATCAAGCAAAATGAAAAAAACTAGGTGACTTGAGTGTTGTTAATGTCTAATGTCTTCAGTGCAAGTTTGTTTATGAAACATGTTTATCTTCCCAATACTACTGGTCCCATTATTCGTACACATTCCGTATTATTTTCACAGATACTGCAGTGGGAGAAGAATCTAGAGAGACTTCAGGTACAATTGTACAGACTACGCTGTTACATGGCGTCATTGCAAGGTACAGAGTTACCAAACCCTAAAACTGTACTGTCCAACGTATCTAAACCCACCAAGAATCTGCTAGGACGACTTGGCTATTTCTCTGTGTCATCACTCCATGCATTGGTCTGTGCTCGCACACCTAGCCAAACAATGCCAGTAACACGTTCTAAGTCAAGAAAGAAGAAGTCGGTGAGTACTCACAATAGGGAACTTGCAATCCAGACTGAGCATGCTCAGATGCAAAGGACTATGGGATTATCTGTGGTTATCGCAATACCTAATCTGGAGCTACTGATAAAATTAACCTCCCACAATGGTCAGGGTAACTGTGAATTGATTATTTGTGGTTAAAAACAATGTAACATTACTGTTTACAATACTATTTGATTAGTATTTATTATCTCATTTCCCATGATGCAACATTCAACATGTCGGGTTTGCAAGTTCCCTATTGTCAAATCTGTCCTCTATATAGAACAGTTATTACCTTTCTGATAGATCTTGAAAACAAATTATAATGTCCAACATAATTGTAAGATTTCCTTGTTTGTGTCACATGACAGAAAGTAAATGTCACCATCAGGTTACTCTCTTATAAAATACAAGTTCTTGTTGTTGGTGGTGGTCAAATGATAAAAAAGATGGATCTCTTGTGAGTCACCACTTGGTAAGGGATGGGGGGGGGGGATCAAATTTTGATGCATCACAAGAAATTGAACCGCAGTAACACACAAAATTTGCACACTGGTCACAACATAGTAAGGGATATGGAAACTCCTAATTTTGATGCATCACAAGACATAGTTGTGTTTCAGTACAGTAGTACATCAAAATCCATCCTTGACTACATAATGCTAAAGTACACCAGAGAGAATACTGTCAGAACAATAGTCTTTCATCAGTAAAATTGACATTGATTTTTTGTAGTCATGATTGTGAATATGATTATTTTCAGTTTGGTAAAGTTGTTGAAAGTGGTATAAACACTTTGAGAAGTAATACAAGGAGAACGAGACCACCGCTAAGGTAGGTTCATTTGATATGAAAATGTGTAGTATTTTAGCAGAAACAGTTTATCAGCATATTTCATGTGGATAAAAAATTACTACACATAAATCCTGGATTCAACTGTTGCTGTGTAATGTTAATGTCAACAACACATGCCTCTAATGACATTTAAGAATCGTCTTCTGGTACTTTGCACAGTTTCTGTTATATTAAAGGCTACCTTAACATTAAAGTTGTACTAGATGAATTTATAAACCCTTTCACTCAAGTGACAATACTTATTTCAATAAAACCACATTACACTATAATGTTAATGTTAATGTTAAAGCATGTCTTCTATGACATTACAATTGTATTCTTAGAATAGATGATTGTATATGAGTAGGGATTTCCTGAACGTTTTTTTGGTACATATGATAAATTAAGTCATCGGATCGTTTATGAGTTATATTTTAATACAAGGTTTGGGTTCAGTCAATTGCAAGTGGTGGTTAAGTGTACTTCAGTAATTACAATACTGCGAGTATCTTTTAAATATGAAGCAAAAACTACGCCCAAATATGTCTAAACTCAGCTTGTGCCCCTTTAAACTATATGTATATACTAAACTATGCCAATGAATCATTACACTAGGACACCAGGTTTGAGTTCTGGTTAAGTATGCTTCATAGTATGTAGAATTCGCTACAAGCATATTTTAATATGCAGAATTAATTAATTAATTTGTATAAATTGAGTGCCCTTGTAAACAATATATATACTAAACTATGCCATATAATCAGTACACTGGAATACCAGGTTAGAGTTCTGTCAATAGTGTGGTTAAAGTACCGGTAGAATGTAGAATATTACAAGCAACTTTTAATATGCAAGATTACCCCCCCCCCCCCCCCCCCCCCTCTAAACACAGCTTGCCACTTCATGAAACTTTGACATGTGTTTCAAAGTTTTCCAATGAACTGCTAAACACATAAAGAAAGCAAACCGAAGCAATTGACAAAATTAATGGCCCAGGTTAAATCTTTTATGAGATTCAATTTTTGGGGGTCAAGTGATGAAACATTGTATGGTTCCTATGCTAGGCTGGTATGTTATATCCTGTTTTAGTATTGCCTTTCTTTCTCACGGAGCAGTGCAAGTAGCTACTCAAATGCAATGTGAAATGTGTAGGTTTTTAAAGAATTGATGAAGAGCCTTCGTCGTAGAACTTGCCTCTTCAATGGCAGTGTAGACTAAGTCATGTTTCTTCTAGACTCAGTGTAAGATATATCTTATAGTTCAGCCCAAGTCCGGCTGCTTAACTAATAACTGAAGTGAATAGCTGATAGTGTAGCATGGCATCTTGTATCTTACATACCATTTTTTTCATGAGTGCATTGTTATCAATTTTATGCATATAATTTGGGCATATACAAAGATAGATTTCAAAAGAAAGACAGGTTTATAGTAAAAATATGCAACTCTGTAGTAACTATATCAGTCATTCTCACTGGCATTTTACATGGATGGTGGGTTTATAGTCAGAATAGAATAGAATAGAATAGAATAGAATAGAATAGAATAGAATGGAATGGAATGGAATGGAATGGAATGGAATGGAATGGAATGGAATGGAATGGAATGGAATAGAATAGAATAGAATAGAGTGATGTATTTCACAGTAAGTTTTTATCCCCCTGTATAAGATTAGAGTAGAATCGAATAGTCTAAGAAAGGAATAGAATAGAATGGAATTGAATTGAATAGAATGGAATGGCATATGGAATAGAATAGAATGGAGTAGAATAGAATAGTCTAAGAATGGAATAGAATAGCATAGAATAGAAGAGAATAGAATAGAGTAGAATGGAATAGAAGAATAGGGTAGAATATAATATAATAGAATACAATAGAATAGATTAGAATAGAATAGAATAGAATAGAATAGAATAGAATAGAATAGAATAGAGTGATGTATTTCACAGTAAGTTATTATCTATCTTTGCAATGATTTCAAATACAGATCAATTACCACATAAAGTGATGTCAATGAGGCATCACAAAGTAACTGTAACAATTTGATATATAGGTAGTCTCATGTGAATTACTATATATAGCGTTCTTACAGTAGACAAACACATTACCATAGAGTTCTTGCAGTAGACAAACTCATTGGTCACGCCTTATTAGATATTCAGATTTTGTTTTTGTGAAAATCCCTAATGTTATTAATTGAAATTGACATCTTTGTTGTAAAGATGCAATGAATTACTGTTATTTGAATCTATATGTTATTTTTAAAGTTTTCATTCTTATTACTTGCTTTTGGTGAAATTTTTAGTTGTGATAAAATTCTGCATGCACTGTGTTGATGACTGATGATTTTGGACTGTTAAATCTTTCTCTCTGTCTATGGTCTGTGTTAATCTGATAACATTGTCAAATGGAAGTCTGCTGTACTGTACTTATCTTGTTATATAACTAAAAAACGCCAGTACTTTCCAGTTTCGCATTGTACCTGTCGTACGATTGGCCCTATCAGCACTTCACCATCACAGTATGACACAACTGTTCAATCAGAATCGGCCTTGAAAACTTGTTTGGTCAAAGCCTTTTAAAGACTGCTTCAGTTTGTCTCCAAAAACTGACCTATTCACTGTCTGTTTTACTAACTTCCTAAGACTTTACATAACAATTGACCCAGCCTGTTAACAATGACACCAGTGCATGTAGGTGTACACGTGAAACTCTTTACAATGTGAGAACAATAGAATTGTCCCTTCATCTCCTGTCAGTGATTGTTGGTTCAGGTTGGGTTTGAGTTGCACTGTCGTCGACGGTCACTGCACTGGGATTTACGAGCGGTTTGAATTCCCAAAGGTGTTGTCAAAATGTACTTAGAGTTTGAATAGTTTAGAGCGAAAGCTGTGAACTTGGTGCCATGGATGGATATATTCATAATTGTGCAATAGTCAAGTCAAAATCAATGATGTTCACTTCAAATAACCAATAGTACAGATGTCAACATTTTAGCAGTCATGGGTCAGATTCTTCGCCGACATGTCTTCAAATCAAAGTACTCCCTTACACCAATACGTGAGTTGGAAACTACCAAAATAGTACACATGTAAGTAGTTTTTGCTTGCTTGCAGTCTGCAAGGGTTGTTAACTTTATACACTCGTAAAAACTGCGATCAGAATGCCAGTACCAAACTTATGTCTGAAAGTGGGCGTTGAGCTCATTCACTAGCGTTTTTTTTTTCATACAGCCTAGTCATGTCATATTTCAATTTTGTTGGCAAGAACCTTATATCCAGTGTTGAAATTCTTATACATGTAAGACAATCTCTTTGCCGTTCTAGAGAACAGCTCACTTTTTGAATGAAAGCCAGCTCTGGTACATGTATATGTGACAGAAACTGTGATACCCATCATTGATTTATTATGATATGCGTTGTAAGTAGGTACTAACTTCATTTTACTATCACATCAATTTCAACTTAAAAATTGGGGTAAAACATACATGAAATTATGTATTTAAGTTTTACCATGTCACTATCCCACTATATATTACCAGTTTCCAAAACCAGATCAGAAATAGACATACTGCTGGTGTAGTAAAAGTATTGTGATCTTTGTTTTACTTCTTAGGCCAGCGTTTTCTCCTTGCTTTCTAGGTCATTTCATATAATGTCTATGTATTTTAAGGTCAAACTGAGTTGAAAAAATGGAACATTTAATTGTTCTTACCTGCCCACTTTTACTGCGGTAAATTGCCAAGTTTCACAAAGCCTGCAGAGAGTAACTATAGATAACATTCATAGACTTGATTTAAGCAAAAGTTTGGTCATATATATTTTATGTGTAGACTAAATATTTAAGCTAAAATGTAGACACACACATTGACACTAATTTTCATGGAGTCTTAATTTTAGTAAAATTTTGGTCACATATATTTATAGTCTGGTAAATGATACCATGAGATACAGGTAGATTTTTTTTAAGTCAAGCTAATTACAACATTAGGCTGAAATAGTAAATAAACATATAACTTGATATATTCATAATGCACCAGAACTTTAGTTTTAATTCACCTAGATTACAGCAAATCAACAAAAATTGAAAATACAGTATAAAGTGAATAATAAAATTTAATAAATAACATAAAAATTAACATATACTTCATTGAAATAAAATATGTAGTAATGAAAACATAGACAGCATTTCACCATAATATCAAGAAAATCAAACCTCAAGCGTCACAAATTAAGTTTTCACATACCTAAAAAACAACCTTCCAACCCTTATTTGGACACAACAGTTCAAACATTTCAACTCAAGAATTTGTGTTTCTTAATGGACTCTAATTGTACATATTTGAACAGTGTCATTTGAACCCATGTCTCAGTACTTGGTTATCGATGTTGTTGTTTACTGTATTTTGGAAGTCCCTGGTTCAGCAGCATGCATGTGCATGTGAATCCTGGACAGAGGCAGACTTTTATAACTGTTCTAGGCTTACATGTACATGTACAAAACTGTATATACTTTTATTGCAGAGATTTATACAGTTATATTCATAACACTAATGCATGTTTGTCCATAGACCCGACACATGTAGGGTCTATAATTCGTCATGGAAACACTATGATTCATACACAAGTTCTTTTCTTCCACTTTTTGATTGAAAAACAGACCTATTTCGAACAAATCACTTGTCCCTTCTTCACCGTCTAAACTGGATTTGTTAGAATGATTCAAATTTGCGAGAGGAGAGTTTTTACACCTTCAGATATTGAGCGCACTAGCGAAGTTGGACCATTCTAGTTTAAAAACTGACAAAGGACAAATACTTTGTTCCCATCATACCTGTTTCCTAGCCAAACATGGAATAAGAGGACTTGTGTATGAATTACAATGTACATACAAATCATATCTGTTGTGTTTGGTGCTAAAATCATCATTACTTTTACTGATACATATTTTCATTGTATTTGTGTATTTAATTGGTACTCATTCAGATAAGATACATTTGTAAGTGTTGTCTTGAATTTTCTAAGTTTTCAAAATATTCACCCCTGAGTGTGTTTTCAGGAAAATTTAGACTAATATTAATAAAATAATTAATATCTTATTTATGTAATTATTTTTCTGCAGAATTCCAGAGAGTGAACAAATTGAGATTTCCAAGTCAACACATAATTTACTGAACAGTACAGATACACCAGACTCGGTAAGTTACCAATACATAGTCATTATTTTGTGCAAAATGTTAAATTACAAGTTATGGCAAGAAAAGGAATTTGGCGTTCTCCCCACTAGTGAGAAAGCATGGTGCAAACACCGTCCTTGCCATCTAGGCATGTTTCTACCATGCTGTGTTCTCCCCACTTTAGAGAAAGCACAGTGCAAACACCATCCTTGCCATCTTGGCATGTTTCTACCATGCTTTAAAATTGTTCTACCGTCCTTGAGCTTTAGTAATCTTTTAATGACAAAATCATAATAATACTTTCACATAAAAAGAAACGACTGATCCCCAATGCATATGTGTGTATGTGTTAAAATAAACATGTCAGAGTTTGTTCCAGTGTTGAAGACATGCATAGTATATGCTGATTATTATGCAAACCAATATGCAAATTACAATGTTATTTATATGTAAATTAATATGCAAATTGGAGACCATCCTTGCAATTCACCCTGAGGAGAATTTTGGAAGTGTTTGCCAGTGGACCGTATGTAATATAATATTATGCATTCATGATCGAAGCTGGTCATTTACTGCACAAAATGGAATTGTTCACTAGAAGACTATTTATAGCATATAGATTTAGAATCAAAGCCAATCATTTGGCAAGTTGAGTTTGTTCTTTTAATTGGTAGTTTCACTTTCACTGCTCAACACAACAGAATTGTAATATTGAAAAGAGTCTTACTAACTGAGGTACTGTAACCAAAGTTCTCTCATCAATTTCAACCCAGCTGTGTTCAACAGTAAAAGTACTTTTCCGAGCAAGCAAGTAAAACTGTTTACATGTACTTGATATGGATGCTATAAACGATTGTGGTACATACAGAAAATGCTTCACTTTGGTGTTATGGGTTGTACTTGATATGGATGCTACAAACGATTGTGGTACATACAAAAAATGCTTTACTTTGGTGTTATGGGTTGTACTTGATATGGATGCTACAAACGATTGTGGTACATACAAAAAATGCTTTACTTTGGTGTTATGGGTTGTTTTTTATATGGATGCTATAAACGATTGTGGTACATACAGAAAATGCTTTACTTTGGTGTTATGGGTTGTATACATAACAGCCTCATCTTGTCAAATGATTATAGCATTAATGTATTATATCATGGTACATACCGATGATTGCTTACTTTTCATACTGTAGAATCCAAATTTAGATTTTACTTCATTGACAAATGAAATAAATTCATCATATTTTTGCTGCTAAAGGCTATTCATCCTACGAGTACATTACTAAATATAATGTAAGTGAAAATATGATTAATTAAATTATGTCCATTTGGGATTTGAAAGAAAAAATGCTTCACTATGACTCAAGTTGTAGTCATCAACTTAATTCTCACCTTGAAAATGAAGCATAACTCATAAATTTAAAAAAAGTGTATTGTATATCTAGAGAGTTAGTTAAACTGCAGTTTTGAAGCACTAACTTAAATATAATGAGAAGAATTCACATTGTTGTGGGGGGGGGGGGGCATAAGAAATATTTCCTAAAACCATGGATAAGTCTTATCAGAGCCCAAACTAAAGAAAATATTTCCAAAAAAAACGGTCTTGTCATTGATAAAGTCTTTATCATAGATGGACTGTTGGAATTTTAATGTAGGGATAAGACGTTGTAAAATTTGACGGTTGAAAGCCAGCACACTGTGTAAAACGTGTTTTCTATTCAGACTGGATTTAACTTTCTATTGTTACATAATAAGCTTTATTCCCTACATGTGAGTCTATACAAAGAGGTAAAGGAAGTCAACCCAATTGAACCCAACTTACATGCACCTTCCCCCTCCTCCCCACCTGCTCCCCATCCACCTGTTTTCAGTTCAACTATCTCCAGCCAACTGTATCATCTTGTTCCATGATTTCATCGCACCAGTTTTTATTCATCTTTGCCCACATTTACTTCTTCAAAAGTAGTCTGTTACTCTACAACTTACAAGTCCACGAATTGTCTCCTTTCAAGGTCACAGGCAGAGCTCTCTCCATTTTTTGCACTTTTGATTTATTTTAAAGTAGTATGTGAATTGGAAATGAAAGATATGAACTTATGCTGTACTTTGTTCAAGAAAAGTCCAATCTTTTTTCAGTTAAAATAAAAAAAAAATCAGGAAATTTTCAAAAAAGTGGTCAAAATAATACCATTTTAGAATCCAATATGGCCGCCTGGTGACTGCATGACTACTGTGTTAACTTAATGGGAAAATAACAGATTACTGATTTCTTTGACAACATGACAGTGAACACTATAAATTTCTTTCATTATTTCAAAAGGACCAGGAACTTTCACGTAGCATAATTTGGAGAAATTTTTCAGGAACTTTGATTTGCAGAGAAATAATCCCAGTGTATGCTACCTTAAATGCATTGCAGACACCTGTTGACTGTCTTGTCTGTTTATTCTATATGTCTTCAAAATATGAGGCTTGACACTCAAATATATGGCATGATCATTTATATGAAAATCTTAGGTTTAATTTTGGAGTTGATCTATCGTGTGGTAATTTGAACTTTTTAAGGGGCCATGGTACATCTCTTGTAATAATCAGCAATACAGTACATGTATAAGAAGGAAACAATTATGACTGTGGCTCATGGTTACAGAAACTTAAAAGTATACAGTGTGACACGGTATGATACTATAAGGTTGTTACGCGATATCACCTATTCGTTTGTCATACTGCCATGAGTGTATTTTCCATAACGTGACATGAGTCGTTAGACAAGTTAAGGGTGCTGATTTTAGGGTGCAGCCCGAAAAGTTTATTTCAGTGGATTTTCGTACAATATAATGTGTACATCAGCTACACAGTTATGTTTGACCTACAGATGATTCAATACTGTTCAGGGTGTACAGTATTAACAGTAAATCATTCTATCTAACAAAACAGTTTCAAAAACACATTCCAGTTGAAGCTAATGCAGATTTTAAGATTAAAATAGTATTACAAGTAAAAAGTGTAAAGCCAAGATTTATTAATTTGTAATGCTGTAAGGATTTTACCTGAAAACATTCCAGCAGTTTTATAAGAGATCAGCTCAACATAAGAACCTTTTGTCTAGTTACAATACAGTTAATGTCAAAGTGCCTGTTATATTGTTCATAATGAGAGAAATTCCTGTACTTTATGAACAGTCTGTGCAAACAGTAATGTTTAGTAGACCGGATTTTAGATTGGCGTACCAAGGTTGCATGAGTGAACACCCAAACCTTGAGTTGGTAGTACTACTTGTCATTCAATTGTTCTACTGTTAGTTTGCACAATTGATGTCGTGACATGGAGGTGGAAGCGGAGATCTCCACTTAAACGTCCATGGTCTGGGTAAGATTGGAGAACAGTAGCACAACTGTACAATAATTTTGTATTTAGGTGAGGGGATTAGTTTAGGGATGGGAATAGTATTTTAAAACTCTTTAGTATAATCCTGATTTATTGTACTGGTGAGAATGTAGAACAGTGGACCAGCTGTACAATAAATACACATTTGTGTTCAAGCTAGGGAGTTAAGATAGAATGTAGAACAGTTGGCTGACTGACTGACTGTATGATAGATACACATTTGTATTCAAGCTAGGGAGTTAGGGTAGAATGTAGAACAGTGGACCAGCTGTACAATAAATACACATTTGTGTTCAAGCTAGGGAGTTAGGTTTTAGGATAAGGTTATAATAGACTCCTTAAGTATAAACGCGATTTGTGTTTGCAATACCACAGGCAATACCACTGTGGCAATACCAAGCAAGAATTCAGAACAGTAGACCAACTTTGCAACAGATACACATTTGACCACAAGCCTAGGGGGTTAGATTTCTGATGACCTCTGTTGTTCTGTAGAGAATCAATAAAAATGTTGTCAAAGAAAAAAGATGCCACTTTGTATAACAATACACTATATTGCTACATAATGCCAGGAGACCTTGTGGTTGTTTATGGGGGAATATTCGTGATTTAAATACCGTCACATTTCACTGTTATTTTGTGAGGATAATACTCATTTTCTTTTCCTTCTCATTGTAGAGTTATGACGATCTTGAACCAATGGTGGTGGCTGAAGGTACGGCTGTATGGGAGAGTCTTGGTGAGGGAATACTTACCAAAGTCAACTTGCCAAACAACCAGAGTACTGTAGTTAAAATTAGACCTGGTATGCTGGTACAAGATGTACTCTATATATGCTGTATGGTAAGTCAGCCGTGAATTTGTTAAAGGCCCATGTTTCAATCCCAAGTTCTCACAGTAGTGTTATCTTATCAATGAAGACTTAAAGTCCAGGGTTTCAGTCCCAAGTTCTCACATTAGCGTTACCTTATCAGTGAAGACTTACAGGCCAGGGTTTCAGTCCCAAGTTCTCACAATAGTGTGCTATCTTATCAGTGGCACCAATAAAGATTACATAAAATCATTCGTTTGCTTGAGACCAACTTCCTCTATAGCTGTACTTGAGAACTGTGTTTATCATCAAAATTTTACTTCTAATTCAAATTGTGTTGGTGAGTAGGTTTGTCTCCAGGTTTCTTACCCCCACCAACATTATGGTACAAGGTATAGAAGTATAACTATAAGTAAATGTCATCAGATTCAAAAATATTTAGAGATAACAAAAATATAATATCTAAGGTATAACAATGGAGTCATGTATAAAAATTGTCTTTAAGTTTGTGTCGCGTTCTACCAGTGGTAACTTTGATGACATCCTTTCGCAAACATGTCTAGTGTAATAGTCACATTTTCTGTATCTGTTCTTTAGTTGGATGCGATGACAATATCTTTGATGTTTTTATCAATTTGTTTATGATATATTTCACTAGTTTCTATAATAAATATTGCATTCTATTTGGTTTCTATAGAAACGTCAGATGGACTATCAAAATTACTACATTTTACTCAGAAAATCTAAGGCTGATGGCATGAAGCAGTATGTTCCTGATAATTATGCTTTGATGGATAAACAGGTAAAAAAAATCAAAAGTTTCATAATGGTTAAGTGAGAATGTATATATTGCAGAGGAGAGGCCATTTTCTCAATCATTGGCACCAAGTAATTTTGGTGGATCAACAATGAATTTGACAACAGAGGTAATAGGGGACTTGCAAACCTGCCATGTTGAATGTTGCATCATGGGAAATGTGATAATAAATACCTAATGATTTGGTATTGTAAACAATACTGTTACATTGTTTGCAACCACGAATTATCAATTCATAGTTACCCTGACCATTGTGGGAGGTTAATTTTATCGGTAGCTCCAGATTAGGTATTATGATAACCACAGATAATCCCATAGTTCTTTGCATCTGAGCATGCTCAGTCTGGATTGCAAGTTCCCTATTGACATGTACATTTACCAAAAGGTACAAGTACAAGTACACGGTACTTATAGGTGCAATATATAAGTTGATGTATTGATATCACATCTACTTGGATAAACATATCTGTGTCTCATGGCTGTTTTTTTTAACTACCTTTATATGAAAAATTTAGAGTGAAAAAAAACAAAACATTTGACCCTGAAAAAATCATGGCTAAATGAGACAAACTACAGCTTACTACTGACTCTTCTACCTTACAACATATCTTTGTCTTGTGACTGTTCTCTAATTACATTAATAGTTATGTGACGCATTTACAAGTAAAAGTTATTTGACTGTGACACCAAATTCTTTTGGCACTTTAAAAGTCTCCGCTAAATGAGGCAAACTAAGTCTCAGCTGAATGAGGTAAACTAAGTGTGTTTTCACTGTTATTATTACCCAGGAATATGATGAAATAGAAGTATTGTCCAAAAGTATCCATCAAGTAGAACTCTACAAATATACTGATGATCCCAGAATGACATTTGGTAAGTCACAATCATGCTATGTAGCGGTACTCTATAAACTGATGTGTGCCCAAAGTGTACATGTGTACATGTATGTATGCATCAACTTTTTCACTTCAAATTGCTTTTCGTGTCTGCTGAGAGGCTAGACATAGCTGTTGTCGCAGTAGGGGGCCACCTGGTCTGACAAGGGCATTTTGCAGTTGTGTGACAGCCACTTAATATGAAAAACTGAAAAGGAGATACGTGTTTTATCAGCATACTTGGGTTTTTGCTTGGGCTCGAAAGTTACCCTTTGACAGGACAATGGTACTGTGAGCTGTGCAAATGGATGTTGAAGGTCAGAATCATGCCACTTTATGGATAAGAGTGAGGAGAGAATTTATCCTTTTTTTAAGATGATTCTACTTTCTGTTAAATCTAGGTTTCAAGATTGAGGCAGAGCTAGGAGATGATTCAGAACAAGATGACCAATTATGTGTATTTATCAGTGAAATACAACCAGATGGTCTGGCCTATCACCAAGGTATGGTGAATGTCACTTCTATGATAACTAGCAAAGCATTACACAATGAATTCTGGTACTTGTTGTTAATATTTCAATGCTAGATATCAAACCAATCCACTTTTATGCATCATATACTGCCCTCAGTGTTGTAATTATGACCAGGACTCATAGTTATCATTGAATGCTGAAGACAAAGAATGAATTTCAAAATGAAAACAATGTTTTTAAGGGTGGTAAGTAGGTAAAATCTACCGAGGATCCCATATCATTTTACTGGGGTTGCCCACCAAAATTATGATAGATTCAATGAGAAACACTGCAAGTGTTACCTCGTTCTCCCTTTCTGTTACTGGGGTTACCGGGGTTCCCCAACCTTATCACAACACTGGAAAAGGTCCATAAATGTAGAGTTTTATTTTTTCTTTAAATAGCGCATGAAAATTGTTTAATGTATGTCATTCATTTGATTCTTAAACCATAGATTGAAAGTACTATAAATCTCATTTTGAAAAAAAGTCCGTCAACAAATACTTTTTTGAGTTGTATACACTTTTTAAAATCATATTCAAACAGATTTACTTCAGCTTTTGTACTGATAGTTTTCACATACATGCATTAATGTTTTATTAGGTTCAGTACAGTAACTAGTATTTTTGTATTTTTTGCTTTCCTACCCTCCAGATCTACAGGTTGGAGATGAGTTGCTTGTGATAAATGGTAAAGTAGTGTGTGATTTGGACATGCTGTACATAGAACAGTTGGTACAGCAGGAGTGTGCGTTGACCCTGACTGTGAGGTCATGTCGTAAAGTTTACATCCAGTCAGAGATCGCCAAGGAAACAGACCAGTACATTGATGAGTTGACGTGTCCACCACCACCAACACAGTTTAGAATTAGTGAGAATTTGATAGATGATCTAATAGTACCAGCCCCTAGTGGTAAGTTTATGAATGGTATACTGCCCATGGGCTTTTGCATGGAGTTGAGAGTCACCCTCTCACAGGACAAATTTTATAATATTTGTAATGTTTCGGTGTAGTGCCCTGGGGCTTTAGCATGGATTTACAGTCACCCTCTAGCAAGACAAATTTTATAGTTCTTTAAATAAAGGACAATCAAACTATTATCATTCATTGCAGAAAAAAATATTGGCAGAGTTTTGAAATTATGTAAAAATGACAATGATGTAAGTGTTAAGAAAATGATATCTATCACATGGTAATTCTTATCTTGTAGAATTTGAAAATGATGACTGGAGGTCAGCAGAAGGTCAAAGATCAAGAAAAGCAGCCAGTATGCATCTGTCACGTGACCAGGAGTTCCCGGAATTAAGTGATGAACAGATAGATGCTTTATTACAAAACGCCGAACAAGTAACAAAATTCTGTCGACAGCTACATATACGAGACGATCCCATTATAGAACTTAAAACCACTGTCGAAGTGGTAGAAAAGGACACAGTTTCTAAACAAATTTCGGAGGCACAAAAAATACGGAAAGTGATACGAGAATTGATTGATACGGAAAGATCATATGTGAAGGATTTGAATTGTCTTATGTTGAGGTACCTGGAACCATTACAGAATGAAGCCTTCCTAACAGCTGATGAGGTAGGGATAAAACTTGTCCAGTAATCACAGTGGAATGTTATTTAGCTTGTAGTTATGTTGTAGTGATATGTCTAGGGCTTAAAAAGGGGAAGAATATATTGTTAATTCGTGTTATTAAATGAGATAAAATGAGTTGTGTCATTCACTTTCACTTCTCAGTACTGAGTTGGCATTGATCCGAACTTAGGTAGAACTGACACATGAGAGTCTTCCATTAAAATGTTTTTGTCAACAGCTCCTCTTTTTATTGTTCTTGTAATTGTAATGTTCATTCATCAATTTGTCAATGGAATGGAAGTTGCCTAACAAGTTTCGTACATCCATCACTACTGCTAGTACGGATCAATTCCTACTCCTTACACTAAAATGAAAGTAACTGAAATCAATGCATATTGCATTGAACTGCAAAGTTTTTATTAAACAAAGTGAATTCACAAGGTGTCCTTCCCTTTTAATTGCCATACATCTATCCTACATTTCTTTAGTATGAAAACATGAACATTTATGAGTGATATGAGATGGGGGGGGGGGGGGGGGGGGGGACTACTCAAATCTCCACCTCCATCTCTGCTAACCTTTACTCTGTATTACTCTGACTTACAGTCTGATTTCAATTAAACCTGACACAAAGGTGATATACAATGACCTTGACTTTAGAGGTCAAATGTCCCATTAACTCTTACTTACATATCAGAAATGATATGCAACATTGATTCAAATGCTTTTGAGCTTTTGATAATGACCTTTAATTAACCTTATTCCTTATTTCTGACAGCTTGATGCAGTTTTTGGTAATATTAAAGATATTATACTATTTCAAGAGACTTTTCTGCGAAGTTTAGAAGAAGCCATCGACTTAGAACCAGATTTTTATACAATAGAATCAACACCTAAATTCAGAGTAAGTGAATCAGTTTGATCTCTGTATAGTGTTTGCAGTACCTTGGGATTTGCACATAACCTTGCACAAGAAAGCTTTGAACTTACATGTATGTGTGAACATATATGTCCTGGGGTAGTAGGCATCTCAAAAATAACAATTTTAAATTTTGCTCGACTAAAACTCAAACACTGTCTCCGGTAAAATCAAGAAAAATTTATTTATCATGGGTCACTACAAATTTGTAAATATAGGTCGAAATGACATCAGAATTAAGCCATTTTAGAATCCAATATGGCCACTACCAACTATGTTAACTCTATGTCTATGGAGAAAATAAAAGTGTTGATTTTCTTGAAAACAAAATGGTGAACTCCAGATTTCTTTTATTAATATTCCAAAACGTCAAGGAACAAGATTTGTATGGCAAAGTTTGGTGAGATCTAAACAACTTTGATTTTCAAGGAAATTTTTTCCTTATGTACATTTCAAAGTCATCAGTCAAAGAATTTGAGAAGTGGAAAAAAATCATCTGAATTTCTTATTCATGTTTTTGCATTTATGTTCCAGAGAATACTTTTTTCCATTGGTGGATCGTTTTTATTCTATGTGGATCACTTCAAACTATACAGTACGTTTTGTGCAAGTCATTCTAAAGCCCAGCGAATTATCAATGCATCTAAGACTAACAAAGGATTGGAAGAATTCTTAGAAGCAAGAAATCCAAAACACCAACATGCCTCAACACTAGGTTCTTACCTCATAAAACCTATACAGGTAAGTTTAGCTAGATTTTCTGAGGTCCTTTTTAGCCCCCAGTGAGCAGCATCAGTATGTCCATACTCTGTACATGGCCATCTCTTTAAAAATGTACATGTCTATATTTCATTCAAATGTGGCACAAAGGTGTCCTACCTTAGTAGCATATGTATGCCCATTATGAAGAGGCTGTGTTCTCTGCAGAATCATGGCTATATCTCTAACATCGGTACACAATCGAATATCATTTTCAAACTTGGTACAAAGGTGACATACTAATTGGCATGTGCATGTCCATCAGTAGGAATCCTTGTTCCCTGCTGAAGCATAGCCATGTAGAATTTCATTTTAACTTGGCACAAATGTGATATGCCCTCGTGGCGTAAAAGACATGCTTTCAATTACTAGTAACAGTAGTTGACAATTGCATTCTTGTACCTACAATATAATGCTGTAACAATACTTCATACCCATATACCTGTAATTTTACAACAGAAATATTTTTATCATAATTGTAAATGAATACTTGTGGAAAAGCAAACATTATAGTTGTCTAACTTCTAGTGAAGTCCACCCCCCCCCCCCCCTATCTTTGTAATTACTAAGCGTCAAATTCTTTATTATTATATTGTTATGAATTTATCAATAGAGGGTGTTGAAATATCCACTTCTACTAAGAGAACTGAAATTTCTAACTGATGAGGATAGTGATGAACATTATCATTTAGCTGAAGCTTTGAAAGGAATGGAGAGGGTAGCTGAACATATCAATGATATGATGAAGATACACGAAGAGTTTGGTGATATCTTTGATAACTTGATACAAGACCAGTGCTTCCTGAAAAGAGAGGTAAGATTTAACGATATTCTTGACAAAATTACACATTTTTTTTTTGACGTGTGGTAATGCATCTTACAATGAGTAACACAGAAGTAAAGCACTTTGTCTATGTGCTACACTCGTTTATAGCATTCATATCAAGTAGAAAAGTATACTTTTTCAATTGGTTTATTTACAAGCCTAGCATGTGGCCTGTCTAATGTGGTGAATTAGCAAATGAAACAGTATACTTCTACACTTGATATGGATGCTATAAACAATAGTGGTACATACAGAAAACACATTTCTTTGGTGTTATGGGTTGTAATTTCATATGTGCTATTTATTACTTACATTGATGTATGTGCCTTCTATTGGTATTTACATTGCAGTGCAATACTGCAAGCCTGCAATCCAGTGTAAAAGATGAGAAAAACTTAAATAATTCGGACATTTTATGCATACTGTCCCACTAATGTATATCCCATTACAAACATATGAAATAAAATCTGATGGCGGGAAGCATATGACAGACCATACCACCACTAGATAAATGACATTAATGGCATTTGTAAAAACTGAACTAAAATGTTACATTGTGACTAACTTCTAATAGAGCTTTTAATCATCATTTGGATTTCCCTTGACAATGGTAGGGGTAAAAAAGGAAGATTTCCTAAAGAAGAAGATGCAGCAATACTGAAAATATCACATACCTTAATTGTACAGTAGCTGCATTATTTTCACAATCTCAAAAATTTGTAGGGAGATGAATGCAATTTTGAGTCTTTTCACTTCTTTTTTGTTAGGTGCCAGACTTAGCCATGGATGATTTAGTGATGTATGGATCCTGTACATGGCTAAACTACCAGGATGATCTCGGAAAACCCAGGAAAGGACTGGAAACAGAATCCATAGTCTTTGGTAAGCACTAAACTTCATAGGCAATATTTTTTAAAATACCGCACTTAACCGCGTTTATAAGTGCCCTTGGCATTTACACTGTAACCTTTTCACTAAGTGGGGGTGGGGGGTGACTGCTTTCTCAGACACCCCTCCATTACAATGGTTGAAACCTGGATTTATTGTTTAACCATCACATACAGATGGCATGCATTCCTATGTGGTTGAGTCTATTCTAGTATATGGGTGTATTTTATATTATGTCATAGAAGGGTTAATCCTGAAACATCAGCCATCTATCTCTTTATTAGACTTATTAAAGTACATTTTGTCTGGAGAAGTTTTTTTAAACTTCCTAGACTGCCGTTTGTCATTTAGGCACTCTGTTTTGCTAACACTTGTGTAAATGAACACAATGTGGAGCACCCATAATTACAAATCTTCCAATTGTCAAACTGTTTGGTTATTGGAAATATAAAGTTATGATACTTATGGACCTATTATAACGATTACAGAATCTAAGTTAACCAGTTTTTGTATTTGACATCTTGAAGTTTTCAGACTGGCAGTGGTGCTGATATGTAAAGAAAAAATGAAGAAAAAGAGTAAAATGTCGACACACAGTTTGCGAAGTCCAACTACAGCGTCTTTAGAAGAAGTGGTGAAGTACAAGAGGCTGATACCAGTGGCTGCCTTACAAGTCCGAAATAGTACAACTAATGGTTAGTATAACATATACTGCTGCTGCTGCTAGTAGTAGTAGTCAGCGAGTGTCTGAATTTTAGACAGTTTCACCCATTCTATTCTGTTCTCCATCATGTTTGAGATGTCTTTTCGCAGCACCCCGATATCCCTTTGAAACACAATGTCAGGGAAAGTGTATTTCTGTCTGCCTCGGTTCTCTCTGCTATGTTTGGACGACCACAGGACAAGTTTAGATGCTGGTTTCTTAACATACCAAAGACTACTTTAAACCTGGAAACTTCTACTGTCGAACGGGTTGGGGGATCATGATACAGTAATATAAAGGACAGAGGGAATTAATCTCATAAAAAATTCATCCTTATAGTAAAAATTGCAAAACCTGAAGGCACTTGAGCATATAATAATTTCTAATGTTATCTCATCTCGTCTATAATACATAGATACTGCAGGAGAGTGCTTATGGGATGTAATTCATCTGAAGTCAAGTACTGAAGGAAGGCCGGAGAAAGTATTTCATCTGTCCAGCAAGTAAGTCTTTCTATAATAAATTATGTCATTATAGTGTTTTTAAGTTTATGAGTTATATCTTAATACCAGGTTTGAGTTCAGTCAATTACAAGTGATGGCTAAATATTTAATAGTAGAATACTCTTGAGTACCTTTTAATAAGGAGAAGAAATTACAACACAGGTAAATTAATCAAGCCTTTGGTTTTCTGAGATAGATGCAAACTAAATCTATTGGTCTTCAATGTGGTAGATTACACAAGTGGGTGATAGTGGTTCCCCCTGTGATCAAGAAAGTGTAATGTGTACTAAAATACTACACTGTATGTTTATGGAACTTCAACACCCTACTGAGACTACAATTAAACCAACATCCATTCAATAGATTATCACTGTTGTACCAACTTGTTGTAACAATAGTTTTAGTTTGTGTCTATCTGAAGGCTGAAATAGCAGATTAATACATCCCCAAATCAGTCATACAAAGTCAGCTTGTGTCCCTTTCAAAGCTGTACAGTACATCAAGATTTTATATTGTTTTCCTTACCCTTTTTTCCAGTACATCTGAAGATAAGAATGCATTTCTCAAGGCGATACGTCAAATTCTAAGGGACTATAATCGTTATAGAAATAGTACCCCAACTACTTCAGTCAAGCAACCGATAGGAAAACCCAAAACATACACACCGTACGGAGGAAAGCGATTTAAGGGACTTAGCAGACCTACAAGAAGACTTCGAAGAAATCCATTTCAGACTCCTCCAGTGGACAGGAAATCAGCGCATGATAGTGATGCATCTTCAGACACACAGCAGTCAGGTAGTCAAGGAAAATCTGATAAATTTACAGATAAAGACAGCAATTCTGATTCTCAGGATAGTTTTCGGAGTCGGAACTCCAGTCAGGATTTTGTGCCGTCTCCACCAACACGGACCCATAGAAGTAAAAGGACAGAAAAGATTGGAAACTTAAACGACTTGTCAATATCTAATAACAATGTGTCAAGTCATCCCATGACTTCCAGCAATAATATTTCAAATAGTAAGTTGACTGTAAATACAGACATTACGATAACTGATTTGGAAGATGCCACGTCGCTCACAGAAAGTGATCAAATCACAACAGATTATAATGATATGACGTTTGTTGGCGAGGAAAACATATTCAGGAGAGAACCTGCCAGCGATAAAAGTCTCGATACCAATGCAATAGAACAATCGTTTGTTGAATGTGTACTTGAGGAAGAACAAACTGAATGTTGACCAAAACAGTCTCTACTGTACAGTTGCAATTGAGAGATCTAGTGTATAGTTTTTTTCACCACATAATTTTTATGCCATATTACGATCAATTTAAACCAGAACAGAGAAATCACACTTCAACTGCATAAACATGTATTCTTGGTAACAGGTAAGGGACAGGCTCAGACTGTCGCAAAAGCTGAGGTTTTCAAAATTCCTTCATTTAAAGGGGAGGGCATTTTGGTTTATTTGGATTGCTGGTATTCATTTTCACACATTGGAAACTTTAAAGTTGATGTACTAAAACATATTTTGTCCCATAGAAAAGAAACATCAGGATACCTAATTTTAAAGTTGTGTGGCAATCTTAAGACATTTCACTGTGGTTTCCCATTGTTATTGAATCAGATAACGATAGGCATTTTGAAACATTGTTTAGTCACCAATCAACTCACCAATCCAAATATCACACTTTTGCTTTCGGGAGAAGAGGGAGAGGAGGGGGTTGGTGGAGGGGGGTCATGACCTAAACAAAGTAATTTTCCTTCCTGCCAATGAGCTTATGCAATATTTTTGAAATGATTCCTTACACCTCATACTATTTTTATGACATAGTACATATAAGGGGAGTCTGTATGATGTGATAGGGCGCCCTCACACATAGTCAACCCCCTTTCACAGGCCAATGAGGGCAGAACGACACGATGTATGTTACAGTCTAAGACCAAAACCTTTCAGGAATATGCTGTGTAAAATTTGTCTGAAGTGTTCAATATCACTGAATTAGCACATGTAACGTCACTTAATAAAGTTAGCAATAATGATAAAGATAATTACATTGCATTGTATGTTAAATTTATAGAGCACAAAAATCAAATTTTTGATCTGAATTTCACAAAGCTGGTATGAATTTACATTCAAAATGTCTTGTCTGGCAGGCATCTATTATCACATCATAGTGTAATACTTAGACATTCACAATTATGTTGGTGCTTCACAGGTGTAACATTACAACTGAATTCTATCACCCTACGAAGTTAGCCTGTCTTATGCTTTGCTAAAACTATGTACAGCATGTGACAGGCAAACTTGGTAGCTTGCAAGAATTCAGTTGTAACTTTGCGTTGATGTAACTCTGTGTGTCTGAACAGGGTATAAGTCATGTAGTTTTGGAGTTATACTAAAGTTTACTTTTTCATAACTTGAAATTGTGGATAATTAATTTTTGTCAGATTGTACGCATTTGAATCATGACTGTAGATTCTAAAAGTAAAATTTTAACACAGGTCACAAGTGTTATTAAAAGACACCCAATTTTTACTATCATGTACAAATTTTCAAAATAAATGGAGCCCCCATTTAGTAAGAGATTAAGTGCCTTCTTTTCTACTTTGTGTCAGAATGAACCTTGTAAGAGCTCTGTGCCTTATAACATATTAAATTTTGATACAGATGTTATTGGCTATTGTCCAATCAGAATGAACATTTGATACAGATGTTACTGGCTATTGTCCAATCAGAATGAACCTTGTAAGAGCTCTGTGCCTTATAACCATAGCAACTTTTGATACAGATGTTATTGGCTATTGTCCAATCAGAATGAACCTTTGATACAGATGCTGGCTATTGTCCAATCGGAATGAACCTTGTAAAAGCTCTGTGCCTTATGAATGTTTGAATTTTGATACAGATGTTATTGGCTAATTGTCCAATCAAAATGAACCCTTGATTCAGATATTACTGGCTATTGTCCAATGAGAATGAACCTTGTAAAAGCTCTGTGCCTTATGAATGTTTGAATTTTGATACAGATGTTACTGGCTATGGTCCAATCAGAATGAACCTTGTAAGAGCTTTGCACATTATGAATGTATTGAATTTTGATACAGATGTTAGAGGCTATTTGTCCAATCACAAGACACCAAGTAATAAACTATATAAATTACACTGTCCCCAAGAGATGCAATATTATACGTGCATTGATAATTTTTGATCAGATACACATAGCAATATATATTGATTTCGTTAAATTCTTTCCAATTCTACATGCTATTTTTTGCACTGAAGTAGTTTTTAAGCCTCAGTGCATGTACCTGTAACTTGTTGCTGTATTTCATCAATTTTTTTGAGTTTACAGTAGATAGAAACTGTTCTGGAAACAGTTCCATTCTTCTAATTATGTGATTTACCTGTCTACTAGTCATTGATGGTACTCATGTGTACACTGGCTTGATGTCCATGTGTAAACATTATGGATAACCTGATCCATCCTTAGTCACTGAATTGCTGTTTTACAGTTGTTTATAGTACTGTGTGCACTGGCTTGATGTCCATTTGTAAACAAATAAATGGCTTCCTCCGTATTTGCTTAAGTACTTCTTTACAGTTGTTTATAGTACTGTGTACACAAGCTTGATGCCCATGTGTAAACAACACATAAATGACTCCATCCTTGTTTGCTGAATTACTTTTTTACCATTGTTTATAGTACTGTATACACTAGCTTGATGTCCATGTGTAAACAATGATTAAATGGTCTGGACCATTTGACATTTAACCAACAAATTATGAATTTGTTGTAATTAGTAGAATTTGATCGCTAGGCAACCAAACTTCAGTAAATAAAATAAACTCAAATAAAAATATAAACAGAAGTCAGGAAAAATAGTTCTTTGTACACTTACTAAGACTGATAATTCGTAAAGTAATTTAAACATGAAAATAATAACGGCTGAATAATTCTTTGTGAATGGAACAAGAACGCAAGAGTTGAAAATGCCAGCCAGTTATATTGTGGATTACTTTCACTTAATTGTACTGGATACAAATAACAGATGAAATATGGAATAATTGTATAAAAAAATGTATCAATATAGAAGTATTGAAATTTGTAAATTAACTTCTAGGGGTTTGACTTTTGTAGAGGGTGGTTGGCGTCAACACTATATAAATATAATATATATAAACTATTATCTTAAAGTTCTTGTAAATATCTCTGAAATATTATAGTTTTGTTTTTGGATCGATTTCTGATGAGGGTTGCTTATCCTATACATAAATTATCATTTTTTTTCTGTTAACTTTCTAGTTTTTTTAACTGCCAATTTGAGTGATTTATTTGTGTGTGGTGTGGTCTCCTTAATTTATTGGTGTGTTATAGGTCAGAATTCCCCGTCAACCTTCAAATCTACCCAGTGACCCTTTAATGACCCCTACTAAGAGAATGGTAGGGTCAAAGGTCAAAGTTTGATTCTAAGCTACTTAAAAATAAATCATGATGAACTTTGTGGTACTTGACAGGTACAAAGGGTTGTCAGGGCTTTAATGTCAACTAAATATTTTATTTATAGAATCTTTTTTTTTCTTTTTCATTATTGATATTTTTTGTACACCATTGTATATATTATATGTGTATTTTGTTGAATGTACAATTTTGACAGGTGTCTGGTATTTGTTTATTTATCAACTGGGATGTTTTTTGTTTCTTTGTAAAATACCTTGAATGTAAACTTGAATAAATTCAAATGATTGAAATAGGCATTGGTGCTGAGAGAATTGCATTATTTTATTAACAGAAAAAAACAACCAAAATGACACAAAGTCACACACACATACATACATACATACATACATACGTATGTATGTATGTATGTATGTACATACGTACGCACGCATGCATGTACGCACACATACACACACACATAACTACATACATACATACACCCACACAAATACATACATACATACATATAAAGTTCTTTCTCGAGAAAATGGTAAATGACTTTTTGCTGGTTTCAAGAGATGCAACCCCGACCCCAACTCCAACCCCTCCACCCCCCTCATATAAGCGTATGGCACTCAGGGATGAATGTTGTCTGATCAAAGGGGTCCTTGAAATTTTGGTATCTGAAATTTGCAACAGATTAACACCAATGATTGGGTTGGGATAGGGTCAATCTGCCTGTCTTCTATGGTTTGGTAAATATCAACAGAAATCAAGTAGTATAGAAATCCATTGCATATAGTTATAGTGATAAAGTTACCTTTTTTGCTTTGAAGTGGCATTTGTCTGACTCACTCCAAGTCCCCTGACAGTAGATCTCCACTAGGAAGTCATCTGACCAAATGGCATATTACACTGAGATGTCTCAATCGGAGTGATTTAGACAAAAGCTACTTAAACTAGATGCCAAACAAGTTAACCTAATCACTATTAAGTTATTGTACCTCAAATGAATGCATGGGGTGACAAAATAAATTTCATATATTGAATATAGAGTAGATAAACAGTATTTATGAAATACAAACACAAAGTTTTACTGCCCCTTCTCTTTATTAATCATAAAATAAACATTGCAATGAGGCACCTGGAGAAGTGTCATTAAAGGTTGGTATCTGACAATATAACGCGTGTCATGTTTAATACACAACAAACAGTCTTCACTTGCGAAATGTTGAAACTTGTAAATATAAAAAAGGTTTACTGAAAATTCGGAGTGGTCTCTTCATGCAAAAATGATCGAACTGAATGAAACACAATTAACAATGTGTGGTTCAGAAAAAAATTACTCGTGTTATCGATCGGAACACGTACTTACTTCGTCTGCAAACACGACTGTGGGTATATATTTGAATTATGGGCATTTTTAATTTCAAAATATGCGTGAAGTGCTCGTGAACTGAATTTCCATTGCATTGCATTGCTGTGTCAAACTGCACTTAGTGCATCAACTGCAGTCCTATAATCAAAGTTAGTACACACAATGTTGGTGTGGTGGTGATGACAAAAATCAGTGAAACGTTTCTGTATATGATACAAAATCAGTGTGACAGTCATATATATATGCATAATATATGGTACACAAAGCGATTGCTGTCTGGGAAGTATGCACGAACAGATTTAGAAACAAATATATTGTTTTGTCGGACCATGTTGTCTTTTATACCCGTAATAAAGTACAGCATTCAAAAATTGGCCCACACTTCTAGAAATGTAAGTAAGTTTACTGGATCCAATCCTACTTTTGAAGCTAATCCAGTCATAAGGTTATTGCTAAACACATTCAAAACATCCGAATCACTTTATGGGTGGGGTGGGGTGGAGGGGTGGGGTGGGGGGTATGTACAAAGGACGATATGCATTTTTTCTTCCTACATGCAATCTTGTACTTATAACAAGTCCATTCAATTTTCCAGAATTTGAAATGTAAATACTTAGTCGATAACTTTTATCACAAATAGCAGTATTTCGTCAGACGGTACCGCTTGAGGGCGCTATATAAGTCGAGATTTGCTGTCGTCAGAAAGTTTCCCGCGTTCCCTCACATCATCTCATCGTCTATACAGCCAGTACTAGTACAGTTTGATGTCATGATAATACTTTGCACATCCTGACATGAAAAACACTGGCTGATAGAATTGTCTCCTTCGTCTTAGTTCCTCTCTTGCTTCTTCCTCTCGTATGGCCTTTTCTTTATCTTCTTTTAGTTTCTTCAGAAATCTGTCAACTTTTTCTTGCAGACATTGGTCTTCCTTGGCTTTCTGCTCTGCTTTTTTCTCCATGATTTTCGACCATAGTCTGTATCGTTGAGTCTGTTCTTCTGTTGCCGAGATGACATCAATGTTTGTTAGCGCCTTTAACTGACGTCTTGAGCGACCCTTCAAATACATCGACTTATGCGTGACAATTTCTCGGGTCGATGAATCGGAATCACTCGAGTCGGAATCATGGCTTAGCCGATGACTATTCCATGGATCGCGTCTGGGGCGATTGGCGCCACTGGTTTTGGCTCGAACTAGGGCCTTCAGTTCTTCTGGTGTAGGTAAGTCTTTGTATACGTCGGATGTTGACTTTGGTCTACGGCTTGTATTGTTGGATGTTCTGAATAGAAAAGGCTGTTTCTTGGTTCGTGGTTTATACCTTCTTTTTGGTAATGCCTCGTGTCTACTGAACCAGCCAAGTCTTAAATCGTCGTCATCACTGCTATCGGAAGAGATACTGGTCTTGAACGAGGATGTCGACAGTAGTCTTGCACCTATCTCCAGACGACTCTGAATGGAATAAGAAGGATACTTGTAAGTATATATCGAAGTATTTTTGGGTTGTTTTTTGAAATTATTTCTTTTATATAATTTTTTCATTACCTTTGTCCTTGAATTCACACAAAAATACAGGATCTTTGTTGCGACCCCATATTTTTACAAATACCTCCCTCCCCGTGGCACACTCTGTAGACTCCCATATTTTGACACTCTCACCGTGACGGTACACTGGTCGAGAACAGAATGTCTATTCAAAACTGTATTTAGAGTTAAGACTCCCTTATTTTGACACTGTTCTCTGGAGAACATAATATCTGTATTTAAAACTGTATTTAGAGTTCATACTCCATAATTTTGACACTGTAGAATAAATTGTCTGTGTTCTTATGAAAGTGTCTAAGATAAGATGTGAAACTGTTGACATATGCACCCCATTGTACTACTAGTATAGTGTGTACCTGAAACTGCTGCCATTTCTAGTGACGGTTTATAATTATTCTAATTTTGTTATTTAAATTAACCGATACCGTTACAGACTTTAACTGACGTCTTGAGCGACCCTTCAAATACATCGACTTATGGGTGACAATTTCTCGGGTCGATGGAATCGGAATCACTCGAGGTTTTTTTTTTTTTTTTTTTTTTTTTTTTTTAACCGTTTCAGCATTAATTCCGCCATAACGACTATAACATTTTCAAAACTATTTTCCATATGAAACATTAATTTTATTTTAGTAGACTCAAAACAGAAATAATCACAATTAAAGAATGTTTGTTCAATTGTTATATTAAACCTTCAACTGGGGCATTTTTTCATCAAGTAACCAAATATATAGTCACTAAAATTAGTCAATTACTTATATAAAAAGACACTGTATCTTGCTTATTTTTGGATTCGTTTGTAATTGTAACTGTATCACTTTTCGATCAGACAACCACAATCTATACACTGAAATGTGTTAAAATACCAAAGATTAGACATTGTACATGTATAATCAGTGGCCCATCTTATCCGTAAATAGAAGAAATGACAGCTCTGAGAATGATTTTCACAAGTGCAGTAGCGAATGAAGGGTCAAAGGTCAAAATTATGTCATTTACCTGTCTGTGTGGATCAATGTACATACTGCCACGATCATGTCTTGGTCTTGACGCTATCACGGCATCGGTTGTGACTTTCTTAGCTGCCTCCTTTTGCATTTTGTACCCATCAACAGCTTTCTTCATACATTTTTTCTCCGTCGTGAACTCTGAAACGGTCTTCTTTTCCCTCCAATGTATATTCTCGACGGCTTCCTTGAGACGCGAGTCGTGTTTTTGGTTCTCAAGTTTAGGAATGCTTGCATCGTAGTAATGCAACGCTCGGTAGGAATCCTTCGTTACATCCTCTTCAATGCGTCGAACATTCGTTAGCACGTTGGTCTTGCCTTTACTCTGGGGCATATTTCTTTCTTCGCCTGTTTTTCAAGACTCTATAACTTTTGGCAGAAGAAAAAAAAGCGACGCGTTTCAACCCCAAAACCTGTGCTACTTTACCATCCTTGTATAAACCTGGCCTCAGTGTTTAAATTCAAGCGTGAACGATTGATGGCTCATCGTCAGTAAGACTTTCGCATTTGAAGTTAACTTGCTGACATCAGGTAAGTAGTGATGAGTGAAGCCAACCTGAAATAAACGTAAAAGTTTGTATTAATACATGGCGTCATGATAAGATCTCTCTCTCTCTCTCTCTCTCTCTCTCTCTCTCTCTCTCTCTCTCTCTCTCTCTCTCTCTCTCTCTCTCTCTCTCTCTCTCTCTCTCTCTCTCTCTCTCTCTCTCTCTCTCTCTCTCTCTCTCTCTCTCTCTCTCTCTCTCTCTCTCTCTCTCTCTCTCTGCTTGTCTGCCCGGATATCTGGCCATCTATAGTCGATCATTTTGCTACTTTTACTCCCTTAACTCTAGAGCATTCTGTTACTTCATTATTTTAACTGTTTTCATTCACACATTTCAAGCAACATGTAGGGTATTTTCGAATCAAGCGACATCATCTACTTAAATCAATTTAATGTATATAACTGACAGGCACTAAAACAAGACATTTGTTTTAGTCAACTTGCACGAGAGTTAGATATCTTCAAAGACAAGGATACTCCTTTTAAAAAATAACACATGACATTGACTGGTATATTGTACAGACTGTCTTGTGTTTCACTACTAAACTATTAAATATGGATGTGTGATAAAACACACTTACATGAGACGTTGTGCCGATTGTTTCGCCTTTTCAAAAAGGCAAGTTTTGGATATAAAAACCGTCTTCTGGTTCATCCAGTATTTACTGGTACCAGGCACAAAAATCTATCTAAAGCATTTGGAAATGGGACGATATTACAACACTAGTATAGCCCCACGATCTTTGCAAAACGTGTGACGAGTTAAACGCAAACATAAATGGGAGCCAAACAACTCTTTAAAAAAATAACTGATGTATATCACCCGCAAGAATATTTTACTCCTTTCAGTAATTACCATATACTAAATATATATCGACGTTTCGATTGTAGTTTGAAGTGTGGTGTTATATGGTATTATAGTACAACACAAGTGGCCATTTTGAAATCCACAGCACCCCCCCCCCTCTCCTCCAAGAGAACAACCGTACCTTACTAGCTCAAATGCCAAGTAAATGTTGTTGGTGATTCAAACAAGTAGATCCTTATCATAAAAATCTATAATAGATCTTTAGAATATAAAATAATCTGACTCATACATTTTATTTATCCATAATCTCAATTCAAGATGGCGTCCCATGGTGTTCTATATAGCTCTAAGTTCGACCGAAAGATATGTAATGTGAACTTGTTGAAGAAGAAAAAACTTTGTGGCGCCGAAACGCTAGTTTTCATTTGAGGAAATATCCTCGAAATTGTTTTAAATGTTATATTTGATATCCAAAATAACTTAAAAGTTTTAAATTTAATTATTTTTAAACGTAATGTTTTTTTAAAGTCTTAGAGTGTTAGGATCGAGTAGACAGTAAAAATTATGAGTGCTGATATTCTATTGTTGTCTTTGACGTAACATGACGAAGTCATGAAAAAACCTGAAAGTCACACTTTGATGTACGATATCACACTTTGTTCCCATCTGGCATTCAATGCAGGACAACGATAAACGACTGTTCGGTCTGATTCGGTGAGATTTCGGCGTTTTGAAGACTTGGTTGTGTTGTGTCCTCGATGTACATTTCGGTTTGTCGACGTCATCAGTGGTTGGTACGATTCTGATATGTCAATGCAGTACTAGACAGACAATGTGGCTTAATCACGATACATCATCGAATTAGTCCTAATAACATTGCATATCCGTGAAAAGAACAGTAAATCACTCATTAAAAAAATAAAAAAAACGTAAACGTTTTTTGTAACATCGCCATACAACCATACAATCATATCATACTTACATGCAGTGATTTCGCCCAATTTCGTATGTCTTCAACCCCGTACGGAATCAAATAGTATTGAATACATGTTAACAGACATGTTATTCAGGTGAAGTAGTCACTAAAAATGTACCAAGCCGAGTATGTCAATCGATGGCCAGACTTTTGTTGATATTTTTATAGTCATCATTGACGTAACGGTACATGCACCATGGCCAAACCACTGGTACCGGTGATTGTCAGACTGTGTGAAGGAACGAACAAATAAAACAGATAAAAGAACATTTCATTTAATGACGACACAGTTTTATCGTTACCTCTCGGACATGAAAGCAGTTTGTATTTATTCGAAGACAAATCGATGTGGTAACCATAGAAATGATGATCAGTGGGTGTCACCCAGACAGTTAACAGTTGCTTGCAAATAAATAAAACGGTGCGTGTCTCGTATCACGTTGTTACATGTGTGACGTAGCCGATTGCATTTGTAACACATGTACTACTAGTATTTGTATAACATATATAGATTACGATAGGGAGAGAAACGAGATACCGTGCAACTCTACAGCAAACAAATACACATCATCATCATCATCATCATCATCATCATCATCATCATCATCATTATCATCATCATCTTCATCATCATCATCATCATCATCATCATCAACAACAACAACAACAACAACAACAACAACAACAACAACAACAACAACCCTTCTACCCATATCACCACCACCACCACCACCATCATCATCATCATCATCATCATCATCATCACCACCACCACCACCACCACCACCACCACCACCACCACCACCGCCGCCACCATCTCAGCTGCCACTACCATCATCTCCACCTTTCCTCCTTTTCCTCTTCTCCTTCCTCGATCATATTTGTGATGATGATAACGACGACTGTGTGGAGGGAAGCAATTTACGACAAAAGCATCATCAATAATTCAATAAGCCTGCTCATTTAGAACAACCATGCCCATTTATGAGTATCATCATCATCGTCGTCGTTGTTGTTGACAAAACATGTGCACTTGGTACCACAAGAGGGCGTTCCAGTTTAAAAAGTATAGTATCTATAATTATCATTTTCTGTTTCTACAAAGTCACTAAATACCGATTGATTAAAATAATATCACAACTGTCTACGCAATCTCTGTAAAGTGTGTCGTGCGATATCTGTTGTTCTGTAACAATAAACATACAAACAATGGCGACACCTCTCTGAAACACACATAAAAACATAACCAGCAGTCAAGCATATGTGATGCAACCTCGTTTTCACAAACATAAAACTGGCAAGAAAGTGGCTTACAACAAATGAATGTGTGAAAACAGGGGACAACAGATAAAAACTAACAGTATATAGTACTAATCTAATGAAAACTAATTATAGCGACTAAAAGGTCCTGAAAAGAAAAGTCGAGTTTTGCAATGACAATATCGCAGCATATTGATGTAACGTATATGAGGATAACAGTCTCTACAGTGCATGGTATCGCATCCGGTGATCATTTCAAAACCTGCGTAGTTCCGGGGACGTCGTCTCTCCTATTAATCTTTAATCTCATTGCGGCTTAATCTAAACCAAAAATCACACAATCGATGCATATTAAGAGGAGATATAATTGTATAGCAATTCTTTGTTATCTTCTTTATGACATCTCGTCAAATTTAATTGGTTTCGTTCAAAATTTAATTACTATTGATCGTATCAATGTATGTACATCTATTGTTCGTAATTACAGGGTTATTCTACCAATGTGAAATGCTTTTTTGGGATTTACTGATATTTGGATATCAGTATGGGTTAATTATAATACTTGGATGTCAACAATCTTCATTTCGACATCTCCCCCACTCCAAATCTGTTACATCCTGCCACCGTTCTCTCAAGACCGAAACAGAAATCTCAGCCTTCTTCATTGCCTATAGTATCAAGTGTCTGTGAATCTCAGTAAGTTCGTCTAACCATATAGTAATTTTCTTACCATTTATTCCTGCGCCTCGAGCTCTGTTTGCTCTGTTTGTTTAGTTTCTTGGTATGCCTGTTTAGGCTATTTCCGTGATATTTTCAATCTGAGCACCTGCTTGAATGGATAGGGGGCGCTTCTTAAATCACGGTTATTTTCGATGCCGTTCTGCCATGTGAGGGCGTTAATGGGACAACGTGATTCATTATCTCTTTGGAACTTCTCAGATTGTCACGCGACAAACCGGAAAGAGTGGTGTTCTTAATTTACACTGAACCAAAGACCCTCCACCAACGTTGGTGGAGGGTCTATGATTGAACTAACCACAATTACCCTAGAGTGCTACCGGCGCCGGTTTTTAATGAAACAAGGCATGCACAAGGAGGTTTCTCTTTGTATCGCTGTGTCTGTCTGTCTGTCTGTCTGTCTGTCTGTCTGTCTGTCTGTCTGTCTGTCTGTCTGTCTGTCTGTCTGTCTGTCTGTCTGTCTGACTGTCTGTCTGACTGTCTGTCTGTCTGTCTGTCTCTCTCTCTCTCTCTCTCTCTCTCTCTCTCTCCCTCTCTCTCTCTCTCTCTCTCTCTCTCTCTCTCTCTCATATATTGATGACTTTGTCATCTAATGCATGTGTATGTCTGTTATTAAAGTCTCATGAAGCGAATTCATGAATTCCCACTCCAGAACACAAACTGAAAGTTTAGTGAAATAAATTTATTTTCTTAGCTTGAAACCAAACGAGATACCAACAATGAAAAACGTAACAATAATTGATAAATACTTTATGGATAATTGTGATCGATTTCATAGTTCATAAAGTAATCATTCAAATATTCAAAACAAAATGAAATCAATGAATTTACTTAAACTTGAATGACTAAACTGATACTAACCAGAGTCAATTACTACAAGACTCCAACAATTAAATACTTTGTTTGCCGTCCTTCAATTTCCCAAACATCTGACAGGCAGACAAGGAAAAAAATACAGAAAAATACACAATACTAGCACGTCATGTAAAATTCACTTCCTGTTGATTCATTTTCTGCTTGCATCAGAGTGTTTATATATACTAGTATATGTGTGTGTATATATGTGTGTGTGTGTGTATGTGTGTGTGTGTGTGTGTAATATATATATATATATATATATATATATATATATATATATATATATATATATGTGTGTGTGTGTGTGTGTGTGTGTGTGTGTAATATATATATATATATGTAATATATGTAATAATATATGTGTAATATATAATATATATATATATATATATATATATATATATATATATATATATATATATATATATATATGTATGTGTGTGTGTGTGTGTGTGTGTGTGTGTGTGTGTGTGTGTGTGTGTGTGTGTGTGTAATGTAATGATAAACCTTTTTAATATTTACTATTATCAATTTATAGTAAGACTTGGTTCACCCCAAAAGATTAAGGTCCGAAGCTTACTACAAGAATTATATTACAGCACTACTCATATTTTTTTCTTGACACATATCCAAGCTTAGATACTATCATAAATAGTATCATGTACTGTGATTATCAAAGCAATTATAGTGAGTTTTGTGATAACGAACACCTTCAATTATGTTGCATTAGTTTAGAAGTGTACTTCAAGACACTCTTTGCCATGACCGTTGTTTTCGTGTATACAATACACTGCAATTGCAAATATCTTTGAGTGGCAGATTCTTGAAGGTTGTTTTGCGTCATACAACCATCATAACGAATATTGCAGTCAACAAAGTTTTATAATCACAAGACTATATTGACAGGTGGAGATGTATGCTTTAAAGATCATACTTCAAATATGACGTAGGAAAGAATCGATTGATCGCTCTAGGTCATCACAATATGATTCAACTCCAGGGTGTTCAACTTCGGTACATAGATACTGCGTGATCGTCCGCCGAAGTTTTATAACGAAAGAGTCAGATCTAGAGTTTCCACCTTGGAAAATAACTCCATGCTATCATTTTATTATTAAACACCGGTAATCTCATTCTCGCAAACCAGAGCAAGCTGTTATATCTTGGAACCGCGACATTGTGAAATAACTTCTTCGTAAGCTTGGACGGTGCCGTAAAAGAGGGTGTAGTTTACGACGATGCAGTAATGTATGTTTTGCAGTAGTCAAAAAGTTAGGGATGACCCAGACAGTGATGGGTGATCCAGAGGCGATCTATCGATCTATCCGGGCAACACTCTGAGTCTCTGGCGTAGGTATCGCCCTCTTGCGTCAAACCGCGAACAATAACAAGATGTGCTCCAGGCATAAATCTCATGAAATAACACTTTCACCTACTACAATGTATATACATAAGTTTACCAAGTAGCTCCCAAAGCAGCTATTTCGACCCCTTAATTCTATTCATTGCCATGGTCTAGCAATTTTGTAGGTTTTAGTTAGCCACACTAGCCTGGCACGTAGAATGCACACTATAAACAGCACCTCCCCCCTTTAAATGTCGCGATGCGTGCTTTTAGAACGCGTGCAAATTAAAACGTACAGTGATATATTGATGTGGATGTCACCTGTATAGTTATAACCTTCAAAATCCCAGTAGTGTCAGTTTGACAAGTCAACTTGTCCCGGGGGCCGATCCCTTCTGGCACGTCCCAAACCCTTCCATTGGCATTCGCACACACACAAACTGTGTTTTCACGACACCATTTTTTGCATAACAGATACCCCAGAGCCCGGAGCGAACCAGATTACATAGAAACAATACCATCGTAATTTGTTTCCTGTTGTCATTTCCCTGTACGCAAACACCAGAAGAAGAAGAAGAAGAAATCGGTTTGGAATCTACAACGAGCGATTATCATGTCACCAAAGTACGAAGGATTTATTAATAGCATTGTCTATTTTACAGGCCCGATCAATTGTACGGACACAGCTCTCTATTTACTTGGCTTGCATTCATCGATTTCTTTTTACTCACGACGTATTGTTGATAATGTATCGCTGTAAACTTTTGTTGTTGCCAAGAGACAGGGCTTTTGAAGGCAACGTGATATGCATCAGGAAACAATACAGAGCGCTGAATAGCCTATTCATCAACTGCTCATGTGACTTCCGGCCACTGCCGACTTTCGGAATGTCAGCACACGATCGTTCAAGTTCTCAATGAAAACGTACTATATCGTACCACAAGAGTGTAAAATTAATTGCACATGCTCGCACATTTTTTTTTCATTTATGTGTTTGAGCATTATAGATCAACAAGGCATCATTCACTATGCACACTTGAAATACGCAAAACAGAGTCGAAACTGTCACCTGTCTGCAGTCCACGGAAGATAGAACTTTTAGATTAGCGAATCCCCGTTATCACGCAAAGCAAGAGTAAGTGTTTGGAAAAAAAAAAACTCGTCGTGTCGAACACCTGACCTAAATTCGAATATAATGTAGCTGTTTTTGTACGAGCGACTGTGTCAATATTTGTTATTGGTAGGTTAAAGATTGTAGAAAGGTCGGGGTTTCTTGTATTTTCAAACCCAACCTTTCTGTGTAAAGCTTCATTTAGAGAAGCAAATTTACTACTATATCAACACGTGTCTGAACAAGATTGTACTAAACACCTTTCACTAGACATTTTTGAAGTTCTGTACTGACATGACTGCAATACAATACCCATTTATGAAAGGTACACAAATATATTTATGTATATTTCAAAATGAAAGTTATGTACCGTCATTTCTAGCGCATGACGTAGTAATTGAATAACTACCGTTGCTATGGGTACAAGTGGTTAAGTATGTGCTGGTATTAGTATTAGGAAAGCACAGTTTTAAAATATCTAAATCGTTCGCATACAAATGTATGCTTTAAGCTGTCAGTTGTGGATTGGTTAAACAACTTTCCTTTTAACACTGATTAAATTTACCAAGCTGTAAAATAAGAAGAGTGACGCACACAGTGACACACACAGTGACACACACGCATGCATGCGTACATCCATCCATCAGTCTATCCATCTACCTACCCACCCACCCAACAAATACATACATACATACATACATACATACATACATACATACACACATACACACACATACACACATACATACATACACACATACACACATACACACATACATACATACATACATACATACATACATACATACATACATACATACATACATACATACATACATACATACATACATATCAAGATGCATTTATAATGCGACTATTCTCTAGAGAGCTGTGGATGCTAACAATTATACATATGATCATATCCTTGCCATGGACCTAGAGGTCCTGTATACTTTCCGACTCCCTGGGGGGGGGGGGCATACAAACCATATTGCAGCCCTTGTTATCGCATAGGACTGAAGCATATATGTACCTTATTCCTAACATTTGTTTGTAGTTTTTTCCCTATTGCATTTGAATATCACTTCTTAATGACTTCATAAAGTAACGCGTACGTACTCTACTAACTACGATAAAAATGGGACTGGTCTTGGAAAAACATTAGCGGTAGTACAATACAACCACCCGACGCAGTGTTACTGTAGGTGTCGACAGTGAGTAAATGCAATAAACGAAATATTGACGTGAAATATAGTAAAAAAACAACAACATGCCAACATAAACACAAAGAATCACCACACCCACAGCAAAACAGTGCAAAACAAACCCAGATTAGTCTTTTTATGGCGATTTTATTTGAATCTCTCAAATCCTAAGACAAATAATAGAAATATGTTGTCATGGTAGGATATCAAAGGGATTTTAAATTTAAAGAGTAACGAGTGCACTGAAACTTTTAGCAAAGTTAAAGGTATTTTACGTTCGGATATCAAGAAAAGAAATGAGTTGGAATTCAAAAAATATTGACCTGATCAATACCAAAAGTCGTGCGATGTCATTGGTACGGCTTATGTTAATTATTATGTAATCAATTACTATGGCTATTATATAGTTGCTAAATACTACCGATGGGTATTTTCACCTCTATACCTATTGTTAGTTGTGACGTCAATACGTGCAAACCCTAGTGCTTAGCATTGTATCAACACCCTCTGCTCGATGGTGGGGCATAATAATGGAGGCGAATTCTGGCACTTCGGACGGCCAGGAAAAGAAGTGTTGCCGCCCAATTCCATGGCTTACTATCTGGACTCATATAGGGTTATATACTCTTACTGCTGGGTATCTGTTTCTAGGTGGACTTCTCTTCAATGCGTTGGAATCTCCCCATGAAAAGGACACGTTGGCTCAGGTGGTAACACTGCGTGAAAACTTTATTCAAAATTTGTGTAACATTAGTAACACATCTGCGGATAACTTAAATTTCACTGCCACTGTCCGGGAATTACTGGATGATTATGAAGTTGAGCTACAGTTGGCTTGGAAGCAAGGGTGGCGATCCCATCGCGAAGACAAATGGGGATTTTTATCGGCCTGTTTTTACTGTTTGACAGTAGTGAGCACAATAGGTAAGTCAATACCGTGTGGTTGTACGCGTACAAATATACCGACACCTTCTGCATGATGGCGTATCGTTGTACCTCCTTTACCATTCACTATTGTCAGAGAAATATGGCACTCGTAAAACGTGACACCAGACACATACCAATCAGAGTTTCGTTGTTGTTTTTTTAATAACAACCAGTCGACATTTCCGTTACTGAATCTTAAACAGTACAGGTATAGAAAGTGCAAGTGGTAGCGACGAGTCTTTATTACGTAAGGCCCAAGTTAAGTTTAGACACAGAGTGGTTTAGACGGTTTGAATTTATTCACACCACATTACTTAAAATTGGCAGTCATAACACGGACATGTGTATTGGTATAACCTACTACACGTGGTATTTCCGTTGTAGCGTGATACCTTGAAATACAACTGGGCTTTGTCCGGTGTGCTTTTACTTGAAAATATGTACCATATCCTGTTCAAAATACCAAGTATCCGCCTGCCTATCGGACACATTTTCTACACCGAGATTCTAGGAACCATACCATAAAATTATCGAAATGACCATGTCTGTAAAATTTAACAAAACCTGTATATGAAGGATTTTTCATTGCATTGTAAATCCTTGAACTAAGCAAGTGGATATTCTGAAGGGAAAAGCGAAACCTTTTGAAAGGTGGTCGACAATCAGTGAACGTTACAACTCACGACGGGAACGATATTTTATCGGACAGAAGTTGAAAGCATACTATTCAAATAGCCCTGCTAAACAGTGCGTGGGGCACGATTGATATTGTCCCTATCTCCGTCTGCAAGCAGGACTCGCATTCAAACAGGAGATCAGGGATGTAAGACACTGACAAGACTAAACCCATTTGAAATATTAGAAAAGCGTAAGTAGCCGCGAATTGTGAACTTTAAAATTTCCAGGTCACATACACCCAGTTGTTATACCACCTCTCTACAGAATGCACTTTCCCCTATTTAGTTTTAAATGCAAGTTTATCCAATTAGGCTAATATTGGTTCACCTTCCCATTTGTATTCAGTATATATTCTCAATCAATATTCTTATTTTCGCAAGCAAGACTTTCAAGGATTCGTCTGCCCGTCCTTATTAATTTCCCATGGTTCCTAAAAGGACGTACCTCAGTTTTCTTTTGAAAATTAATTAATTTTGAAATTAAGTAAATTCCCCTGTTGTTTAATATGTCTAAAATGTCGTCCAGCGTAATAAAACAAACCTTATTGTGTTTACCGATTTTGACCTCGTCCTATCTGATATTAAATTCTTCCGGTAATCCCCTTTTTTCTGTTTTATAACCGTCTTCTGTTGTTTTGATATCCAACAGATCATTAGTACAATGTAGTAAAACAGAATACTCTGAAGTGTAAGAAGTATTTTGTCTAAATATTATAACTTCAGGAAATTATATTCCAGCGCCATCGATTTGTTCATTACATTTTATTGAACCCATCAAAATTTGCTCGCATTCGATGCTCCGGTTTAAGTGTGGTAAACACTTGGTGTTTTATTACTTTTATTTTATAAAGAGACACACGAAACTACGTTGGTATGTGTAAATATGTAGCACAAGTTGACCGTCTGTGGGTAGTTTAACATGTAATACATATAAATGACGTTTTCCGGCAAGTCCTGTGGTCTTTATTTGAATCAGTTTATTTGTTCTTCACCATTTTTTGGGGACCGGATTCATCTCCATCCAACCTGGGTTTTGGTTTGTTTGAATCGAATTCCATCTTCCTAAGTTGGTTTCAGAACCTCGCCATCACTTTGTTGTTTTTTCGAGGAGTCATTCAACCGGACGATAATTTGTAGTTTGTTTTTTCTTCTGTTGACGAGTCGTCTGACTTGTTTTTCAACCCACTATTCAAAACAACATTATTTCCTACGTAAAGTTACCCTTAGGGTCTTCATACATGAAGCTTGTTGATATGTTTTTTTTTATTTCGATAAGAAAAATAAAGAAAATACATTGTTTGAAAGAGTACATTGTAGCTAAACTCTTCCGGATACTGGCCACAAACTGATACATATTACAGCAAATATATATTATTGAAGATACTAGACGATTCTGAATTGAATAAAAATATATTCTTTTCAATATTTATACACATGACACATTTATACCGACTAAAACATTGCTGAATTTATTGCCCTGATTAAATGTTATCTCTAAATTGATTGGCTAAACTAGAATATCAAAATTGATTAGATAAACTTGTAAATCAAAATTCGTTATCTCTAAATTGATTGCTAAACTAGTATATTATCAAAGTATGTCATCTCTAAATTGATTGGCTAAACTAGTATATCAAAGTGTTATCTCTAAATTGATTGGCTACACTAGTAAATCAAGATGTGTTTTCTCTAAATTGATTGGCTAAACTGGTAGATCAAGATGTGTTATCTCTAAATTGATTGGCTAAACTGGTAGGTTAAGATGTGTTATCTCTAAACTGATTGGCTAAAATAGTTCATCATTTGGTTTAACTAGTATCGAATTGACTTAGTCTGTCAATACTACTTATTAGAACGAGGTTTCCGGCCAAACCTTTCACTTGGCTGAGCTGAGCTGTTCTAGGAGGTAATTCTAAATTCTCCTGTCTGTCACTTGTCCAGTTTGTCATGTAGCCACAATGAGAGATGCTGAGTTGGGACAGTTATTGTTTAGGTGAATCGCTGGCAAGTAAAAGGAGGTCTGAGGAAGTCAATGCACGTTGTATAAAATCCATTTTATCTCGCGGGCATGCCGTCATTTTCTGTCGTAACTGTTGAAAGTAATAATGCCCACAAGACATCATATAAATTGCATGCTAAATACCAATTGGAACCCGAGGAGACTTGACTCCAGCGACCCGGAACGGCGTCAGGGTTAGAACTACTAAAACATCCTTGCATTCTGTCCTGCTACTTTAGTTTTAACAAACACAATATGTTCCCAGTCTCCCATTCAGTGAAATGAGTGGTAAGAGGTATTTGTTTTCAGAAACGTGACTAATTATGCTGTACAAGCCTCTGGCATCAACAACAAAATGAAAACGAAATAACAGTTGAATGTCGAATCCAAGGTAATATACTAGGTGCAGGTCGTACAAATACAGTAGAGAACAAGGTGACTGACGGTGGCCTTGTCGAACAAACCGACAGATGTATAGTTGTCATTCTTCACAAATTTAACATATATATACCGATATATATACTTATATAGATGTATATGTATAGTTGCCATTCTTTAAAAATTAGCATATATATATATAATAATAATAATATATATATATATATATATATATATATATATATATATATATATATACAAAATGTATATATATATATATATATACACATACATACATAAAATATATGTACGTATATCGACAAGTGTATAGCTACATTCGTAGCTGTCTTTTGTCAAATAATTAACACACACACACACACACACACATATATATAATGCGTATATTGGCATTAACGTTGTTGCATATACACATGTGAAATTTGAACTGTAAAGAAGATTTTTTTAATAATAGTTTTTAGCAAATTCTGTATTATTCACAATCATCAACAATAAAATAATCAATGAGTTACATATCATTAGAAAACCAGTTGCCACGTTGTCCAAGTGTAAACATATATTATACCCTTAACTTGCAGGCTTTGATAATTACGTCTTGCAATGTACATGCCCTGCGTGTTATATCCCTGGCAATATACTGTTAGTACCAGAGACAAATTAGAACCAACAAGCTTTAGGTCTATCTGGATCTGGTATTGTTCGAGGCTATTAAATGACTTTCAGATCCTCGTCTGTGGTTGTAATAACTTTTAGTCTAAGTCATTAAGATCAACGCTAATATAAACAGAAATTCAAAATGACTTTGAAGTAAAATATTCTTCAGTGAACATTCATGAATATCATAATTGTCGTAGAACCTATTATTAACCCCCCCCCCCCCCCCCCGGCACCGATCGGCAGGAATCGAGGTTTATCAGTTCAAAATAAAAATTATCGAAAAATCGAAAGTAATTCCCATTTCACATTTCGAGTAATTATTTATTTGCTTGGAGTTTAGACTCTCATTAATTGTGAATATTAATTTCAAATTCCAGCATACCAATGAATAGGTACATTCTGTTGTCTCTGGATTGTATTCATCAGTAACCGCGCAGAGCCACGTCCATGTAATTCTGTCTTGAAATCGTATCCTATGTGCATAGATTAGTACACAGACAAGTTTCTTACTTGTCTGTGATTTGTAGAACATCATGACAGCAATTAGAAAATGGTCCCTAAACAATGGCTTTGTATCCAGGCATTGTTTTATACATTAGTGCAAACAACTATTACCTTCGGTTATACATATGCAACCCCCCCCCCCCCCGAAACTCCACAATCCATGACACATTGCTGCCGTTAGATAACGAGCAGGAAAGTGACAAATACGAAATAATTCACAATAATATGATCTTTCAAAAATATTTATTCTCTCTTTATATATTAACCGCAATGTGTCTCGGCTTTTGCTTTCAACACTGCAATCAGACCATAGGTCTTGCATAAACAAGGGATATACATTAGTGAGTCAAACTATGCATTTGTTAATTTGAAAAAGTAAATATTAGTTAACAGGTAACTAACGCGATCACTAATTGTTTCGTTATGACCTAGTTTCAGTGACTTTACTGTACAGTATGTAACATGCACTGGGCCTGTATAATGGGAAGAAACAATAGGCTTTAAACATTTGCCGTAACTGGTAGATTAATTTACTTTTTTCTGGATTAATATTCACTTGATCAGCAAATAACGAATAACACGTGTTTATCCTGATTTATAGATAATATCAAATTAATATCGTTAATATAACAACAACAACAACAACAACAACAACAACATTTGAATTAGTTTCAATTTATTAAATATAACGAAAAGGGTGGATGAGGGGGTGGATGGGACCGATTACTATTTAGTAAGTTGTATACATCTAGTCTAATTGACATGATCAGCAGGTTATAATACATACACTTTCTGTAATGAAACAAACAAAAAAACAACTGATAAAAATGGATTACTATCAGTTCACCTTTTCACCTAACACATAATTGAACATAATCTGTCTGTCCTACAAACATCTTACTAAACAAAACTTATTATATGTCATGGTAAAAGTCTTATTAACATTGTTACATTTTATCGTCTGGCCAAATGAAAATGTAAGTACAATTGTTGCATTTTCAATCCATTTAAGGGCGCTCAGATCATCTAAAGCGAAGGTTAATAAAAAAGTAGCGATTTTGGAAAGTTTCTTATCAAGCCACGATATAAAGTGTAGCACTTGTAAGATTTTGTCGAGTTAGACGATGAAATATAGAAATGGCGGGAACATTTTTGCCAAGTCAGATGATACAATGTAGCAGTTGTCTGTACGACTTTTTTTCAAACCAGGTGATGTTCTTTTTCCGATTGACTGACTTCTATTGTAAACACACCCAGTCGTTAAAAAGTTATTCCAGGGGTTAAAACTACATAAACTGATTTTGGGAATAAACTTTCGCCCATCCGAAATTACCAATAATTTTTGAATGTACATTTTAAAGATCTGACTAGCAGTGCAGATCTAAGCTTTGATCCGGTCGAATCCAAGTCTAATGGCGACGTCAGACGGATACAACTCTAGCTTTTAGGCCACAAGGTTGTGTATATTATCTCAGCTTATGATGATATCACATACACTGTTATAAAACTTAATAATAATCTGAAGTTCACGGCTTTTGATGACAACAGAATGTTTTACAGAAACACGTCCATTTGACCATATGTCTTAGAACAGCTGTTACCGTACCATCATGTCCTGGAACAGTTATTACCAGTTTAATTAACTTTATAGATATGTACAGGTCAAGTTCAGGAACTGACGTAACACTGAAGACAAAGGAAGAGTTGGTCAGAGACATACGGGTACATACATGTATAGCGGATATGAGATTTAATTCAATCAGAAGTCTTGAACATGTTGAAATGACAAAGGCGTAGAATATGAATTTTTGCATATTTTATGGACCATAAGCTTATATAAGAACAACATTTTGAGGAGGTAATATCTATATATCCTGATATCCTCACACTTGGTGTGATTTCTTTGTTACGCTACGAAATACACTATATGCAACCAACTATCTTGATAGTCGCTGTGTACTGATCTTGATCGTACCTTTATCCGACTAAGTGAGAGATTCCCTGACTGAAGTGGTTACTGACAACTCGTAGACAAGTTAACGTAACAATGGCAATGCAGCTATCGAGTGATCGGGTTAACACCAGGAAATAGCCGGTGTATTTTACCTGATAAAACATTTCATGAACACCGTTAAAGTCACACGAGCTGTGACGTGTTTTGTTTTTATGTGTTTTAATAAACCAAAGAACTGTTTAGTTAGATATAACGACTTACTTGTGGCATCGTCCACCCTAAACACTTTTGATTCACCTGTTGGTAAATGTATTCTATTCAGCTGTACATACAATGTGGTTCAATAAAACCCATAAAAATGATTTTTTGGGTCCGCAGCCAAAAATTAGCGCCCCAATACCATCACGACTGCAATCTGTATACTCCTCACAGATACAGTTTAGTCTAAAGTGAAATATGTAATATCTCATTATTGGCATTTTAACCATTATCAGTGAATATATTGTTGGTTGTCTGATCGAAAATAATAGTACTCCAGTTACAGCTAGTCTACCTTTAATGATAAACAAAGTAGAAAGTCTAAAACAAGTAAATTAGTCCTTAAATGCCTGCCTTTGGAAGACTGTACATTCGTTGTTTATATGATGGCCGGTATGAATAGTCACAACGATGGTGAAAACCATTAACACTTTTCACCTATTCTGGAAATAATACACCTTGTAATTACCCACGGAACAGTCGAACAATGTGACGACGTAGACATCGTTGACACGCAAGATTCCACGTCTTTGGTTTCACGTGTTTTATTAGTTTTAAGGTACCAGTGAATGTGAAATATGCCTACAATAAGAAAGAGTAAACTGGCCATAGGAGACTGACATACCGGCTTAATTACAAGGTGTTACAGATGTTAATGAAAACACACCAAAATCAATATAAACGTGCGTAACATCATCAACACATAACAAAATAATGATAATTCGAAAATATATAACAAAAATACAGTAGGTATTTTGCGGTTGTTAAAAACATGTAGAGCTCGCTACTGTTTGAATTTGGAGCATCTTCAAGTTGAAATAATATGTATGTAGGAATAATATGCTGAGAATTGGATATTGGATATTCCTTAGACGAGAGAGAGAGAGAGAGAGAGAGAGAGAGAGAGAGAGAGAGAGAGAGAGAGAGAGAGAGAGAGAGAGAGAGAGAGAGAGAGAGGGGGTAAGGCAATGAATACGTATAATATATTAAACCCCGCGGGTTGACTATTTTTAGTACCATGTGCATGTACCTCGCTGTTATGACAAGTTAAACAATCAAAGAACAGAAATTGTAGTACAATGATTCAGGTGATACGACTATACGTAAATCTATTGATAACAGAGCACACCCACGTCCTTGCAAATAATGAGTAAGTTTGAAAACAATGACGGCACAGTTCAGTGAACTCGGAACAAAAACGACAAAACATTCTACCACACCTCCAATCAAAGCATAAAAGTTCCAAGTTTGGCATGCGAACTATTTTAAAGAAATGGAAAACAGATCTTGGAATAATTTCGTTCAATTTTTGATATAGAAGACTTTATTGTGAAGGGCGTAGCATTATCTGTGAATAGTAGTATCTGGTCGATTTATTTGTTTTACGACAAGAAGACGAACTACCAGCGAAGTTAACGAGAATTTATGAGTGACGTTAAAATAAAGAATATTGTACACAATACGATAACAATGACCATTTTATCTTTAATTGTCAATTTCAAACAATACACAAGGTGTGAACAAACTTGAGTTATTAAAAGAAAATCAACGTTCTCTTGTAGTAAAAAAATACTGATGTATTAGAAGTTACCGACACGACAATGGTGGTTTAAAACAAGACGGGACTCGCATTAGAGCTAAAACCAAATCTCGGTCAATATTTATCATACGTAACATCACTAACTGTTAAGAAACTGAAAAACAAACAAAAAATTTCCATTTGAAAAAAAAAGTGTTATTTTGATTCAATCTTTAGTCGGTAGACATGGAAACTCCTTAAGCTCTTCAATTTGTAATTCTTGTTGTAGTATTTAGTTTGGGTAATCAATGAGATAGGCGGATTTGCATATAAAATGCATGGTGATCACGTGATTTCCTATATTAAACCCTGACCACATATTTTGACCAATCACTGACGTGGGCGCCAAAGCTTCTTAATCTATTTATAGATCAGATTGTCCGCAACAAACAATATCGTTCAGTTTACCCAAGTGTTAGGTAAAGTGGTCGCTTTTTTGTTATTGATTTCTTCTTAGGTAAATATAACTGTCACTTTGAGTTTGATCATGATACTTTAAATCTACCCTCCCCCTCCCCTCCCCCACCCCATCATTGATATAGGTTAAACTAATTACAAATGTAACTGAAATATTAGTGGAATTGTTCTTAGAGTTTATTGAATTTATTTCGTTATGAAATACCTTATTTTTAAAATTTGAAGATGTAAGAGTTACTTCCAAGTCTATCGGATCCATTATAACATTTTTAAATTATGTAACAATGACGTGGCAATTTTCCAAGGCCATTTTATAGTCTACTGGATTTTTTTTTCAAACCCATTTGTTTATACAAGGATGGTATTTTCTCCTATTCGGCAACGTTTAACCATAAACCACAATGTGGTTGGTGCTTGAGGGTTTATGCTAAATGTAACTTGTCTAAAGCCGATAGAGTGGCGACAGTATTCATGTCGGATAAAGCTTATAATAGACACTCAAGATATATAAAGAGAATTGTTACGTTTCTGGATAAAACAAATACAAGTCTGGCAGAGCTTGGGGCAACGTCACCCTGAACAACCCAAACAAATCACACGTGTGATTGTGAGGGTTTTTGATAATTCATTTAAAGACCAAGGATTCAATCCCAGGTTCTCGTTGAAGTACCGTAAAGAACACAATGATCATTCTTTAGTTTCGGACTAACTTTTTTTCTGTTATGCTTCCAGACAATTGTATTTCACACTCGCATCTTAATCCCAAACCTAAAATGTGCCTTTCAACCTCGCATAATGATTTCAATAATAAATGCACACAACAAATCCATCCTCCCTACAGCGAGCCAAATACAGCACAGTAATATTATATATATATATATATATATATATATATATATATATATATATATCTATATATATATATATATACAGTTTTGGTAGTTATGGAACTCTTTCTTGGTTGTAAGTCGGAGTTTCACGCATAGTGCGATCATATATATATTATATATGTATATATATAATATATATTCTGAGAAAGAAAATACAATCACAATATATATATATATATTATATATATATATATATATATATATATATATATATATATTTCTCTCTGTCTCTTCATCTCTGTCTCTGTCTCTGTCTCTGTCTCTGTCTCTCTCTGTCTCTCTCTCTCTCTCTGTCTCTCTGTCTCTCTCTCTCTCTCTCTCTCTCTCTCTCTCTCTCTCTCTCTCTCTCTCTCTCTCTCTCTCTCTCTCTCTCTCTCTCTCTCTCTCTCTCTCTCTCTCTCTCTGCAGCTAGATCTGCGTGTATATGTTTTTATCAGACTGTCGATATATGAAGTTCAGTTGATATTAACGCCATTTTTTTGCTTTAATTGACAGGGTATGGCCACATTACACCGACCACTCAATTGGGTCGATTGGCTACCATGATCTATGCGATCCTTGGAATTCCTATCTTTTTCGTCTTCCTGGCCAAAGTTGGACAAATCGTCGCCATTCCTTTGCGATCTATAAACAGTGTTATTATCAGGTCCTGTACCAAGTGTCCAGACTGCGAAAGCTGCACAGGATCGGACAGCGTCAGTCGGATCGGGAGTGTTATTTCAATGTTCAATCCGGACGGTGGATACGACAATAGCCGACACGAAGACGATGATGACATATTAGAATATAAGGTCACCGCAATTTCAGACCTTTACGATGACGACCAGTCCGGTTGTGATAGTAACATGCAACAGATACGCTTATCCCCTGAAATTCCTGGCATACCAGATGATGACACAATATTGAAAAGTATTAGTTCAGAAGATGAAGTTGGCAATAAATTCGCTGATGATGAATCTAGCTCTGTACACGTAGCAACACAAACTGAGGATGTTGTTCTGGAAAACGCAAGCAAGAATAGATACAGGCGTAGCGACGTGCTTCGACAGATGAAGAACTTGGACGAAGCCGTGCCCGTCGAAGAAAGGAACGGATTTGGCATAAATAAAAACTTTCATCGATCGCATTCAACTCGACTTCGGAGGGCATGGAGAAGGACTTTATTAACACGACTTCCTAAGGAAAAGAGAGTAGAAGTTCCTATATCTATTCTGTTATTTTTACAGTTAACATATATTTTAGGTGGGGCTGCGTTAATGAACACGGCTCAGGACGATTGGACGTTTCTCGACTCTGTGTATTTCAGTACAATCACATTCTTAACGGTCGGGTTCGGTGATTTAATACCGGTCTACGGGAATAGTGCCAATAATGTGTTCCAAACAACAACTTTCATCTCTATTTATATCGTTATAGGACTCATATTAATGTCGAGTTGTATAAACTTGTCTCAACAACGCATTGTTCGTTTTTCTAGAGTCATGATGAAGGGGTGTACAAAACGACGGAAAAGTCCGTGTTGTGAAACTTGTTGCAGGTAATCTGAAATAGGGTACAGTATTTGTCACAATACAATAGTAGTCAAGTGTTCACCGCAGACATATGTGTCGTACTACGTGTATGTATGATGCTGATACAAGAGCACTCTAATGTTCACCGACGATGACCCCTGATACTATGAGTGCCTAACATCTGGGCAAAATGGTGATTGCAAAAAAAAAAGACGCCGTAAATTTTATCACGGTGGCTTTTAAATGTAAATTTTGATGTAATTTCGAGAATAAGAATTGGTTTGATGATTGCGGTCTAAAATTTAAATTAACTGAAAAATGTCAACATACAACAGAAAAACCTTTGTGTAGATACCCGTATGTTGCAGGGATCGCCGGGTACACGAATGACATGTCAGAATTCATGTTATGTCAATGATGTGAATACAACTCAGTGACTAATATGTAATCAGACAGTGGGTTACAGAAAGATGGTGTGTTAGGGAATTTCCCAGGGGTTCAATTAAAAAGCGACTTTTTCGAGTGAAAGACCATAGACAAACACCGTATCACATAACATATTTTTTTAAAGTTTGCGAAGCAGACACTTTGTAGGCGAATATTGGTTTCTAAACGTGTCTCAAAGTCTGCCTGTCGTATAAATGCCCTCACTTTGGTAGACACGGTTTGTGTCGTTCGGTCAAAAAAGTGTCACCATTGTCGTATGCGTCCTACTATTTTGCAATGGATCGTGTCAGAATTGTACCTGTGTTGAACTATAAAATAATCGTATAATGGCAAATACTGTATTCATCGTTTCTACTCAGTATACAAGGCCCCGAGGGGAGGGAGTGTGTCAAACAAAAGGGACCATGTCATGTTTACTAGTATGACGTAATATTACATCGTCGTAAACCACAGCCTCTTTTACGGCACCTTTTAAGACGCACCGCCAAGTGGTTATTATTCGTCATTTCGCAGTTTGGCCAAAGAATCTGAAATAACAGCTCTGGTTTACGAGAATGTAAAATTACTAGTATAGCGAGCCGGAAAGCATAATTTTTTGGTTCCAATTGCAAGTTATCCGGAAATACAGATAGCAAAACCGAAGCTTGTGGACGAGCTACAAAGTGTGACTCCAAATATTGGGTTTTGAACGCGAACATGAACATGAACAGTTCATTTATAATTTGGCACAGAGATCAGAGCCAGGTGTTTGTAGATAGATTGTCAATCATGTATTGAGCTTACCTTGAATGGTTGTACACAGGTAAACTCAGTTGATGTGTAATAGCAGCCCATTTCAAGTTACCGTCCACAAATTGTGTTGATTCGGTACAACCGCGTAGAAACAAATACGAAACTAGCAATTTCTTGGTACCATTTTTCCTACTATGACGTACTGCAATTAGAGGCAGACACCCGGACACCAATGTTTTGACGAGTGCATTTGATGTCAGCATGGTGGCATTTGGGTTGAGTTCATTTAAGACAACATGTCACAAGAAACTGTATTCATTCAATCTTGTTATCTTAAAGTGTAGCATGTGCACTTTCCCACTGGTTGTACCAAAACAGAGGCAGTGAATGCTAACTTGAAATGGGCTGTACTACTTAGCGTATACTGTCTTGTACGCTTTGTCCTTACTCCGTTTCAGACATATACAACTTCTAAACTCGTGATATGAAAATAGCGGAGTCAAAGGTGCTAGCTACATATTAACGTTCATTGGCTATCATTTATAATGTGATGTATTTCTCCACAAATTGTGCAATTATAACAACTGTGACGTTTGTAGTAATGTTATGAAATTTTAAAGTGACCGCAAAAGCTATTATCATGAAATTTGAATTAGGTATCAGAGCGGAGATGTTCAGGACGCATGGATAATTAACTCGAAATCAGATAAATGTGACTCCGAAGAAGTTATTCTAATTTTCGGATATACTATCTTTTAAAACACTTGAGAAAAATACTTGAGACTTCGGAGGAGTCTGTATCGAGTTACAACTCTCTTGGGAGAAAACAACACTTTATTGTTTCATGATCACTTTCAGCTTGTCATCGGCATAGAAAAATTCTTTCTACATTAAGTGAGATTTCGAGTTAGGCCAAATAAAAAAACCCGTATGTTTCCGATAACTAGACTGACCCTAGTTTAAGCCACCGACCCTTAATATTTTTTTTTACATTCGAAAACTAGTGAGAATTTTAATTCTTCTGTTTCTGTGTAAAATTTCTTGTCATAGTATCCTTGGTCAAGAATTTGAAAAAAAATATCCCATTCCGGAGATACCATGTGCAAGTTGATTTTATACAATACAGTCTGTATATCGATCGTAGTATTCGTCTAATTCACATATAATGGTCTTCCTTTACTTCCCTTACACCTCATTAAACAACCACAGAAGTGTTGTGACCAAACAGTATCTTATCTTAGAGTTGAAGTTTCTAAAAAAATAAAATAAAATTACAAAAAATAAAAGTAAATTAACATCTTGACCTACCTACCCTATTTTCTAAGTTATGTTATCGGAAACAAACTATTTTTTTTTTGACTTATTATCCCATGCTTTCTTTCACTAGATTTGAGGAAGGTTACAGTATAAAGTTCGTCATTTATGTCTATTTGTATCACAAGAGGGCGCTCTACAGATTTCAAAGCGTGGGTCATACAACAGGGCTGAATGGGGCGGGGGGGGGGGGGAGGTGCATTTTATCCGTCCACTTAGTTACTAGTCATCAAATCAACCGTTTGGTGAGATCATCATCCTGAAAACACAATAAGGGTCCCTTAACTTTGTTAAGGCGTAAAACTTGCAATTTCTAACCACCATATTCATTTACATATTCCGACAATAGGGGTGTTTTTTTAGCATAGAATTTGGAGACAAACGTGTATAGTTTTAGTTAGGATATTTTACAAAAAATACTGCCATCTCTTATGTGTAAATATATTGTAGGATTTCAAATTGTTTTTGACTGGTTTTACAGCCGTAATGTTTATCTGTAAAAAAATCATGTGTGCTAGTAAATTGTCCTTAATATTTTACACAATTTTATCCATTTCATTGATATTCCTGTTAATGTTAAGCGATTCATATAATGCAATAACAAATTTTACTTCATGTATAATTTTATTGACCTTGAGCTTCACAGCTGTAGGCTACAGACTCAACCATGGAGTTCTGGTTTAATATCGTAATTGGTTTCCCCTTAAAGGCCCATGATTCAATCTCAGGTTCTCACATTAGTACCCTCTTATCAGTCAAACCTGGGAATATATAAGTATTCAGGACCAACCTAGTCTAGTTCCTATACAGTATCTTACCATTTAAACCTCCACTCACAGTATAGTCAAAGTCGTTACTCCAGAAGTCCTGAGATACATGAGATGAAATTTAAAATGCATCCACAGCAGTCATTAACATCATGTCTTTGTTAATCAATCAAAAAATTCTAACCAATAACACAGTCCCTCATAAAGTTAGTCTTTATAAGGGGCAGTTATGCAATGTCCAAATATGGTATCTTTGTCAGCTCAGGATGCTACCTAAACACTGTTTACGTTACTATAGCAGTTGGGGTTCACTGATTGGATGAACAACTTTTTGCACTGATTGCGGGACTTTGACCAGACTGTGGTTTAGTTAGAAACCATGTTGGCATCAAGACTATGACCAACCCTTTAGCTCTGCCAGACAACTGTTTTTCATGAATAAATTTTATCCTATCTGAACCGGGCCTTTAAACGTTATCTTTGTTGTGGATACTATCTTGGTGAAGCAAATACCAGATGTATAATTCTACTTGACATTATATCCCCCATTTGCCAATCAGAATTGAGGTTATACCTATTGGGCAATGCTTCCAGCCAATTAAACTGAAGCTAACATCACTTGGCAACCAGAATCTCACCAATCAAACTGAGCATATGCTAAGAAGCAACTTATCAAACATACAAAATAAAAACTTAAGTACAGGCACCACCAATCGACAGATTGCTTGCATCTGTTAGCTGTTGTTGCCTTCCACCAATCCACAGACATCTTGTATTTGCTTCATATCTCCACAAGTTAATATATGTATTTGCTTCATATCTCCATAAGTCAATATATGTAATATTTACATAAATGTATTGTGTGTGATATCATAAAACCTAGAAATATGGATATTGATGTAAATATAGAAAAATTACAACATAAATAAGTTATTTCAAATTATATGTGATGTGTTGTTGTTTGTTTGTTTGTTTAATGTTGCATGCTGAACTTTCAAAAAAAAAGAGAGAAAAAAAGTGGTTAGATATGACTTACCCTGAATTACCTGTGAGGAATTTTTGTGTGCACATTATAGTACAATAAATGCAATCAAATTGATTTTTGGGTCCGCGCCTAAAAATCAGGGTCCCCCCCCCCCCCATCATGATTTCAGCCTGTTGCTGTACTACTGCTGGATACACTCAACCACCTAATTAACATGTACAATGTCTAATTATTGGTATTTTAACAATTTTCAATGAAATTCAATATATTGTTTTTTGTCCAATTTAGAAAATAATACACCAGTTGTTTTTTGTGTAGGTTTAAATCAATCATGATTTCACTATACAACCACTCTCTTTTGTACAATGTCCTCCATCAAGACTTACTGACTAGATCTAACTTTCTTGTAAGAAACTGTTTCCTACTCTGTAATACTTGAAATGGGGTGTGCAATGGTAGGTATTTAAAGTACTTTCATAACCTTGGGTTCCGGGCAGACATTCCATGATCCATACATTACACATTGACAAACACAGAGTTGAAACTTGTGACTCATTCACTGTTCAGTGTAGGTCCCTTGCCATGGACACAAATTGTCTGATGGGAGTCAGCAGCCATACATGTACATACCAGTATGTACAGAACATGACAGAACATAAAGTTAGACCATGTACATACCAGTATGTACAGAACATAAAGTTAGACCATGTACATACCAGTATGTACAGAACATGGCAGAACATAAAGTTAGACCATGTACATACCAGTATGTACAGAACATGGCAGAACATAAAGTTAGACCATGTACATACCAGTATGTACAGAACATGACAGAACATAAAGTTAGACCATGTACATACCAGTATGTACAGAACATGGCAGAACATAAAGTTAGACCATGTACATACTAGTATGTACAGAACATGGCAGAACATAAAGTTAGACCATGTACATACCAGTATGTACAGAACATGGCAGAACATAAAGTTAGACCATGTACATACCAGTATGTACAGAACATGGCAGAACATAAAGTTAGACCATGTACATACCAGTATGTACAGAACATAAAGTTAGACCATGTACATACCAGTATGTACAGAACATGGCAGAACATAAAGTTAGACCATGTACATACCAGTATGTACAGAACATGGCAGAACATAAAGTTACATGATTGATTTAATTTCTGCAGCTGCATTCAAAATAAGCAAATGTGACTTTTTAGTTAGTGTTTCTTGGCAATCATGTGAAATTTTATGTGTTGTTAAATCATGAAATGACTTTCAAGAACCCAACGTTTCATGGAAATACCTTCATTTCCTGGAGTGGCATTCACCTTTGAACCCCCCAAAAAAAGATTATATACTCCGCTTTGCTCCTTCTAATCAATATATCTTATACAGAAAGTTATTTTAAAAAAAGACACAACACACCAAATTCATGGAAAAAATTGTATTTCTTCACCTTTACTATAGAATTTTAAACATGATATACAAGTACTAAGCATAAAAAAAAAAAAGATTTTAAAAATTGTAACTTTCTGTAAATTGTACCTTCCCAATTCAGTTATACTAGAACTAAACATGAACTGAAGGACTTACTTCTACGCACAGATGACAAAAAAAAAATTGTCGAACGATGATTTTATTCATCATAGTTAAAATGTTTAGACCACAGTAACTAGAAACACATTAAATTCAACCAACCACTAATGACTTCCTACTTCATATTTCAATGGACAAAATGAGTTTTATTTCAAATTATTGTAAATCTTCATTCAGTGGCAATGAGTTAGCAATGTAATTGTTGTCACAACAGTTACTCTTTGTATTCAGTAACCATGGTTCTCCCCATCCCAAAAGGAGTTGTGGTAGGTATTCTGTATTGGCCAGAATGGAAAATAACCTGAGTAAAAGGCATGCCTTTGTATCTGTTCAATAACAAGGATTCTCCCCATCCTAAACAGAGTGCTGGTAGGTATTCTTCAGTGCTGGCCACAATAGGGAGTACCCTGAGTAACAGACAGGATTTTGTATTCAATAACCAGGGTTCTCTCTACACAAAAAGGAGTGATGGTAGGTATTACTCGGAGCTGACCAGAACATGCAGAACCCCAGATAAACAGAAAAGTGTTTTGTCTTCTATGACCAGGGATCGAAAAAGGAGTGCTGGTAGGAACTGTTCAATGCTGAACCTGTATGGGGAAAATCTGGCATAACAAGTAATGTAGGATTTTGACTTCACAGTATGGACTTTACACAAATCTCATAAGTAAAATTTATCTGTGACATACTCCATGGATCAATTAAAAACTAAAATAACTAGGCAAGAAGACTTGCTTTGGAATCTGGAACAGGAGACAGTCATCTTACAGAATGGCAATATCTAAAGCAAGTGACAAGTTAATTACAGCTACTGTTGTGTAAAGAGAAGGGATCAATGCATCATGAATTTGTCCGTGAATCTGTAACCATTACATCGAACGTTAGAATTACCGGGGTAAAATTGACTACATTTTTCATAGGTAGCATGTCCCACATGAATACTCTGGTTGAGTGATATGGGGCTTAGATTTATAGAGGAACACAAAGTGAGGATAGTTTATCTTAGTTGCATCTCTTATCTGTACGTTACTTTAGGAAACATGGAGACGCCATTTCTACAAACCCCGCATTGCATGGCCTTTCTAAAATAAAGTATAAAAATTTGAAAATCTGGATCAGAAGAAACCTGTTAGGAACTTTGCTCCTTTAACCTTGCCTAAACACCGCCAAGGCAACCATTTCAAAGCATGAGAAGCTTCTAAGTAGCCGAGTATCTATTTTGTGTATCAGAACTCACATTTTTTTCAAAATGGCATAGGTTTAAATGGACCTTTCTGATTGGTAAATGAACTGCAGGATGGTTGCAATTTATGGCCATGTGAGGGCATCCTCTATGTTACACAGGGCCATGTTTATTAATGAGGTATGTAGAGATGGCTACTGATAATTGACAATGTGATAAATGTGTAACAATAATCCTTTGTCTGACAGTGTTAATAGATACGAATCAATGAACTAGTTTGTAGCTACAGGCATGTTTTCTTAGATCATAGTACAGTCATTGGGTCGGACGAGAGTGAGAGTGACAGTGTGGCTGACAGGACAGTGAACTCTTTTGTGTGCTGGGCTCAGAGCGCCCTCTTCTAACTTGTACTCTCTCCTCTTGATAAAACATTGACTGCATTTCAGACCTGACAGTTATAGTCAAAATGGTCCTGTAGAGAATCGTTTTAGAGGGATGACTCCCTTTCTGACCCACATTGTACACGGGGGTGGGGGGGGGGGGGGGGGGGGGGGCAGGCAAACAGATCTACCACCAAAGAAGTTCTTCAGATCCACAAGCCCTCTGATAAAAACTTAAAAAGAATACTCAAAATAGATGAAAGCCCTGCAGATACTGTATAGAGATGATAGGCATAAATCTCTACTTTACATCCATACTTAATAGTTAGCTGTTTACTCTTCTGTACTACTGCCATAGTAGTACAAAGTCCACTCATAAGCACAATCTCTTTGTAGGGTTCTAGCACTACGACATGGTCCATGAGTTAGACAAGACCCATGATTCACTGTGGTGTGATTTAAACAAGTCAACAAGTTTGAGTCCTATCTCATACACTCTCTAATGGTGTGCGATATTTCTTTATAACAAAATAAACAACCACTGATCAGCTGTTTTTCAACCTCTCTTCAGCAATACTGACACTGGATTTAAGATTACTTTTGTACATTATCTACAGTAGATAAGCTGACAAAATAGGCAATAGGTGGCAAATCCATAATGCTTTATAGGTTTAACATCGTCCATGGTTCAAGTCACATCATCTGCAGTACTACATAGGTACAACATAGTCCATGAGTACATGTGTACATGCACATGCTATCTTCTGCAGTGCTACAACATATTATCGTCCATGGGTATAAGACTGTTCTTCTGCAGCACTACATGGGTATAACATAGTCCATGAGTACATGAGTACATGTGTACATGTAAGTGCTATCTTCTGCAGTGCTACAACATATTATTGTCCATTGGTATAAGACCGTTCTTCTGCAGTACTACATAGGTATAACATAGTCCATGAGTACATGTATACATGTAAGTATAACATAGTCCATAGGTATAGGACCCATCTTCAGCAGCACTACATTCTACATCAATTGGAACAACATTGTCCATGCACATGATCTGCAGTGCTACATGGGTACTACAACATAACATATAGTCCATGGGTTTAAGTCCAATCTCCTGCGGCACAACATAGGTACAACATAACCTTAGTAGTCCATTCATTGGTATAAGTCCAATCTTCTGCAGTACTACATGTACATTGGTACAACAGTCCATGGGTATGAGACCCATAACTTCTGCAGTACTACATAGATACAACATAGTCCATGGGTATGAGACCATATCTTCTGCAGTGTTACATAGATACACGTACAATACAGTCCTTGGCTATATTGTAAGTAACATTATCTCCCATCACTACATGGGTACAACATAGTCCATGGGTATAAGTCCCATCTTCTGCAGTGCTACTGTGGCAGCTTGTGCTTTGGCATGTTTTTTGTTAGGACTTGCAATGGATGGTTGGTACTCTTCGTTGTTCACACGAACCTGTTAGGTAAAATACAATAAAAGTTTTTTTTTTGCAAAACTACCAACACTGAAATGATATTACCATAAGTGTTTTTGAAAAGGGTAATACTGACTTTCTTTAACTTTGACTATATTCAAATTGCACTGATTTTAAAGTAAATTCCATGAGGGCTAGAAAAAAATTCTAGCACTCACTGTGAAACATTAGAGAGAGGTATGAGATGTTGGAAAGCTATGCATAGCCATAGAAAACAGTGCCCTGGATTTGTACCTGTATTGCTGATTATAAAGTGGTCCATTACACTGTAGGTGTCTCCCCCATCCCTACCCACTCCCACCTTTAAACAACAGATTGTACAGTGAGTAACATATAATTCATAACTAGATACTAACCTTAAATACAAAATTTTTCTTATGGTCAGGCCCACTGTCATGGACAAGATTGAATTCTGGTGGGTGCCATTTTCGTTTGTTGCATATTTCCATTAATGCTGACACTGGATGCTTGCCTGACAGATCTCGAATTATTGGAGTTGGTACGGCTGCTTTTTTCTTCTGGGTTTCACCAAGAGCGACAAGACCTGTACATAAAGTGTAGATATTTGAATTGGAAGGGCAACACATCAGATAATCAATCAATCAATCAATCAGTCAGTCAGACATTCAGTCAATCAATGAAAGAATGAATGAAAGAATGAATGAATGAAAGAATGAATGAATGAATGAATGAATGAAATTTACTTCACCAGATAACAAAAATAAGCTATATTTTCAAAGAATATGCATATGATACAAATACACAAAATGAATACAAAAGAATACACAATTGTTATCTGATGTGGACCATGGAAATAGTTCAGCGGAACTGGCCTTGTTCATGGCCCGTACATTTTTCTACATTTCAAATCGATGATGGGATGGAACGAACCTTCAGGATATGAAGTCATAAAAAAGCATTTCAATTCATATTTGACACTGCCCTAGTCAAGTGGTGCATTCTAAGAATATGACATCACATTGTGTGCAGTCTGAATATCATGGTAGAATGATGATGTTAGAGCACACAAATTGCAGACAGCGCCCTCACCATGTAGTGAATGTTAAAGATTAGCAATATGACACTATACTGACCATTGTGCTAAGTTTAAATGAAATCAGTACCTCCATATCATGGCAGAATGATGATGGTAGAGCACACACAAATGACAGACAGTGATCTGACCATGTACATGTAGTGCATGTGACTAACAATATGACATCACTTTGTGCTAAGTTTGAATGAAACTGAAAAATCTCTATCATGACAGTAGGGTGGTTGAATGATGACAGTTGTACATAAATACATACAGACGGCACTCTTCGCAAGTAGACATAGAAGATTACTAATAAAACATTACCTACCTCGTCTATCTGTTTTGACATCCAGACTCAATGGTGCCACACTTCCTTCATTATTCTTACCCAGTCCCTCACCCTGTCTCCAACCCATCTTCTGCAGTAAGTACATACCCATGCCTCCTCTGACAGGGGCTACATTGTGAAACATATCCTGGTAGGCAAATACAGAAAACGCAACTATTATTTACTACACAGGAGATATGAAACTGGCATCAACTTGGTATTAACCCAGAGATGTAGACAGAAAATATATGTTAGATGGTGAGATATGCAGAACATGTCAAATAATTTGGTAGAATTGGGTTCAAATACTATTTATACACGCTATCGTACAATTACACACTCACACTGTTCACAAAAGGGTTTCTCTAACACTTACATTATCATTATCAATTAATTTACTTTTTAATGATGATTTTGACTATATTCTATTCTGAACACTGCATCAAAGATGCTTTTAAAGTAAATACAAGCTTACCCACACAAGTTTTGATTATGAGAACTTACACTGGTTCCTTTCAACATTGCTAAATGTTTGTGTTTGCATGCATTGTACAATACTTACGGTGTTTACTACAGTTTTAAAATCTAGAGGGTAAAAACTAAAAAAAAAATACATTGTGATGATTTCTTACATACCTACCCATAATGACAGGGAAACTTTGGTACCCAGTCTAAGGATGTGTAACCTACTATACCATATTCCAGTTACCACAAAAACAAAAAGATTTTCTAGTTTGGCCACTAGGAGTGCTGTTCAGAAGCAGCTTTTAGACACGACAGGGCCACAAAAGTTGAGAACTGTCGCCTCCTATGAGTGAATCATCATTTCAAAGTATTTCAGGCAAATTTGCTTACATTCTCAACCAGTTATTCTGCTAACGTTGTTTTAGATCGCAAGATTTTCAAGAACTTACAGAGTTGTTTAACTTTCAGCCTCATTTTTGTTGACTGTTTCATGTACTGCCACATGATTTTGCTCATTTTTTCCTACTGTGAGTCTCCCTCTTGTGACTTTTTTTCAAAAATGACTGCAAAGTGAGTAACCAGAATATGGCATATACTACTACTATTAACATAAATGTTGGTTAATGATGCTTCAGACAATTCCATTTCTCTTGATCTCTAGATGACTAATGCTGCAATATCTTTATATGGATACAATGCTCATCTTTGTGATTATGGAACTTTTTCCAGTCTAAAAAAGCCACTGAACAGTCTAATCTCTCTGGAGCTGAGCACTTAAAAATGTATTCTTTTGGATTGATTGAAAAATGGAGGATAAATATGTGAAGGAAAAACTTTGGTTATCCAGCAATTGTTTCTGGTCTAAATCCTACTTTGAATATACAGCAAATGTTTACTTTGTGTAAGTTCCATTGTTTTTTTTCAAATATGAGGCAAAATTTCACATCACAAGGTCATGTATACATGCTTTGCATAGATGTCCTAAAAAATGTTTTTGCTTAACTTCCACTTGGTTTTTTGTCTAACATTACGTAAGCTGTATTTTTGGTCAAAAAAAAATTCAACGTGGCCATATGATTCAGTATTATGAAAACAGTTCTTTGAGGAATATTCTCCCTAAATTTATGGTGTACCTAAGTGTAATACACAATATTTTATCATGTCACATAATTTAATAATGCCTGATATATTCACCATGGTAGGAATTTTTTTACAAGACATACATGTTATAAACAGATGGGACACAAATTTGACAATTTCACAAGAATAAAAATATCTCCAACCATCACAAACTGCTAAAACTGAATGACTTGTCACATATCTGTTGAGTGTAGAGTGAATTAGTTGCATATATTATTACATCCCATGGAAAATGTCATCGGCACTAGGAGATAAATGTAAAAATTTGGGTTTGTTTTGTTTCTTATATCTGGGAAATACATTCATGTAAAATGTAACATTTGATTTGATTTGTGTTTCTGAATAAATTATGTCATTGTAGATATTCATGGTGAATGTATCAATCTGAACTTTGCAAGACCTGTAAGACTTACATTACATGTATGTCAAATTATTGTGTATTCCATATCTAGTAGTCACTGGTATTTGATGCATCTATGCACATTCCATACAACACACACACACACACACACACACACACACACACACACACACACACACACACACACACACACACACACACACACACACACACACACACACACACACACACACACACACACACACACACACACACACACACACACACACACACACACACATTAAAAAATAGAAAACACACTGTAGTCGTGGTGTGATTAGAAGAAACCAAGCTAGTTGTCTACCTACCTACAAACACATTGTGGACTTCACTAGCCCCTTGGTGACCTCACAGCAGCTTCAAATGTTAACAGTGTAGCCTGCAACAAGTTTCCCAATTACCACCAAGATCCTCTCACATCCATCCTAACCAAATCTGATTAAAATCTGATGTAGTGAACATGGCTTGATTTCTTCATTTACCTCTGTGTCCTTTATTTATTGTCATGTGTGTTTTCGATTTTGTTGTTCTGAAAGCAATCACCTCCTTCCTACGGTACATCTGACACAATACCATACAAGTTAATGTTCAAATTCTATGCGTTGAGTAACAACTCACTCAACCAATCAATAAGAACGTTACATTGAAAACTTATGTTTACAGTACGTAAAAATGCTCTGCTGGACCAGAGCTTGAGCTTGAGAGCAGGCAATGATGTTACTCTTACTATTTTGGTAGCTTTGTTTGTTTGTTTTTAACTCCAATTCTGGAGTGTCCATTTTGCAAGGCAAATTTTGATTGGTTAAGCGTATGCGTGGGATTTGAATGTTAACTTCTCTGGTACTGGGCCAGATGTAGGAAGAAGGCACTTACACTCAAAACAACAAAATAAAAAATAAATGAAGGATACAGAGGTAAATGTAGAAATTGAGCTGTATTCACTACATCAGATTTTAATCAGATTGATCTTAATGACCCAACTAACCTAAAATAGCTAGACTATAATTTCAAAGGTACATAAACTAGCCCTGTTTACACATTTGTACTAGCCATGTTTAACTTACAAAAAACAGCTTACTGAGTCCTAGTTATTCAATGTATAGCTAAGGACTCATAATATATCACTTTACAGTGACATACAAGTAGGCTTAAAGAGATCTATGATACAATATATCACTTAGCAAGACATACTAAAGTCTTTATATCTATGTGTCTTGGACCATCAAGGGCTCTTTACATTCTGTTTACCTCTACTCCAAAATTTTAAGACAATCATGGGAATTCATGTATGTAACAGGCCTCTACTACAGTCTGATGGCAATTGTGCAATTGACTATATATTACATGAACATCTCATGAGTGCCTTCAAGGATTTGGAATGGAGAAAAAACGGAATGCAAAATCTGTGATACTTGAAATAATTCTGAGGAGTCCATCTCTTGACTAAATGCAGAGAGAGTTCACTTAGCCCCCCCCCCCCCCCCCCCCCCCCCAAAAAAAAAAAGCTATTGTCCAGAACTTTCCTTTTGTATCTGACTGGACTGTATGAAAATCTTCATTGTAAACATAAGGCCTCCCATTACTAGTTAGGACTTAAAAACAATTATTGAGGTTTTTGCAAGTATAACATGGGCTTGGAGGTTAAAAGAATGAAGTCTGTCCCTGAATTCATAGATCCATACATTTAGACAAAGTGCTTACAACTGCACTGCAAGGAATGTTTGTACAATTGTGTGGACCACTGTGTCAAATACTGTGTCAACAGGTACATGTATTGCCTTAGATATGGCATACACCTTCCTGCACCACTACCTAATCTCAGCCTATGCTTTTAGATGGTTTGATGCGTACCACATGCAGTTACAAAATGTATCACTACCTTTATGATGACAAGTTCGGAGGAACTTTTCTTGCACATGTACTCGACATGGACTTAAGAATACATGCAAGCATGTACTCAGCTTAGCCCTCTGAAGCACCTCTTTTGTATTTCCACTGTCATTACAGACATAATGGAGAGGTCTATGTGACAGTATACATGGCCAAAGCAAGAATGAATGCCACCTTAAGTTATGCAACAATCATCTTCTTTCACAGTAACTTTTGTAACAAAACAGGGCCTGGGCTGACAAGTGTATGCAAATGTAATTCAAACTGATAAACACTTGGTGTTATACTATAAATAATGTACTAAAGTTTCTGACATCAGTTCAAGTAAATGACATTATGTGCAGGGCTGTACAGCATTTGTACATGTAAAGGACAACTAATATGCAGTACTGAACAGTATTTGTACATGTACATGACATGTGATGTGCAGGGCTGTACGTGACACCTGATATGCAGGACTGTACAGTATATGTACATGTACATGACACCTGATGTGCAGGGTTATACATGACACCTGATGTGCAGGGCTGTATAGTATGTGTACATGACACCTGATGTGCCACGCTGTACAGTATTTGTACATGTACATCACACTTAATGTGCAGGGCTGTATAGTATTTGTACATATTATGACACCTGATGTGCAGGACTGTACAGTATATGTACATGTACATGACACCTGATATGCAGGGCTATACATGACATCTGATGTGCAGGGCTGTATAGTATGCATACATGACACATGATGTGCCACGCTGTACAGTATTTGTACATGTACATTACACCTGATGTGCAGGACTGTATATCATTTGTACATGTGTACATGACATCTGAAAATCAGGGTTCTACTGAACTTTACAGGTGCACACATACAGTATTGTGTACAAAGTACCTGACACGCAAGGCTGTACAGTATAGTATCTGTACATAATGGCTTACATACATGCACATGGCTTTACAGACAGCATTGGTACATATCAATACTAACTCAAATGCACAGCTGTGCAGGACTGTTACTCCCCTGATATACAGAACTGTACAGTACATGTGATGTACTGCTACATGATAATGCTGTCTAAAATACAGTACATATCACCTGAACTACAGGCCTGCAATATTCATTAATTTATGTAAGTTGCAGCATGTAGGTAGTGCTTCTACTGTCATGGCTACAGTAAAAATGTTCTGTATTGCGATATAAACAGCACATGAGCAGTCTCAGTATGTACACTCATCCTCTGGAAAGAAGGGTTGTGCATTACTCCAACATGTGTACAGAATAAAAAAAGTCACAGCTGTCTGGAAATAACGACAAGTGTACAATAACAAAGACTTATTCTGTGACTACTTTCATAAAATGACTAACATCTTACCACCTTTACATTACAATGATGCCCCTTGATGGATGTGAGAGTCCCTGTGATAAAAACAATGGTTTGAACTGAGGAGGTTAAACATGGTCTCCTATGCCCAAACCAAAACTGCTTGGAAACAAGTTGCTAAGCAGGAATTAGTGAGTGTGGTTATCACAGACATCCTATCACGATTACAAGTATTGACTAGTTCATGTTTCTCGCAACGTGATCAACCCCTAGCCTTGTAACTTATATTATATTTGGTGTTCTGCCATGAAATTCTTTTTATTTGGAGGCAGAAATATAAGTAACATAGGAAGTATCTTAGCATTGGCAAAATATGAGTGACACAGAAAGCCATATCACACTTTTAGTCAGTTTGAAAAATAAGTGACATAGAGGGCCTCATGAATGCATTCGGTTAGAAAAAATAAGAGACATAGGGGGCCTCCTTTGACTGCAGAGATAAGAAGTATTGCAAGTCTACGTTATGAATAAATACTTTGGTGAAAGAAGAAAAATACCAAAGAATTACAACCATTGCACCTTCTGCAAGCCAAGATTATGAAAATGATGGAATTTGTATCTTTTAGTAAGCAGTTTGATTGCAACATACAACATATGTAATGATGTTGAACGACCAACGAATAAATGTTACCATTAAAATATCATTGTCTTGTCTTGCATGGGTGTAATGTATACATTGTGTTGGTCTGGGGAAAGTATAGGGTGTCTACAATAACTCACATCTCACATGGTTTTTGTTGTTCTTATTTCAAGTATGTATACCAAACATAAGAAATCTTTCAACTTAAATGAGATTCAATTAAATCTTTTGAAATTAACCGAGTTTTCAAAATCAAGAAGTTTGTTTTTCCGTGGGGTGTATATGAAAGTACCACTATCTTGTGAGTATAGTTACGAACAAAATCAGTTTTGTTCTTCTTTGTTAATGGTAGTAAATGAGTACAAAAAGTTTTTCAAATAGTTTTACATCTCGGTATTTTTTTCCTTGCCCTTATATTGCTTTGCTAGAAGCATGGTAGTTATGTTACACCAAATAACAAAGATGAAACATACACTTTGAAAAGTGTTAATCAAGAATATTTGAAATGAACTATAAGATAGTGATACTTTGTAACCCTATTCATTGTTTTAGTTTCAAGTTCACATAATCAGCTATCAACAAACTGAAATTTCTGTCTAAATGAAATACCTTTTTAGCCCATGCCTGGGCTTTAGGATTAGCATTGGCTAGTTCATTGGGACTTAGTATCTGTGCATCTGTAGAACCAGTGAACTGACCTGGCTTCTGATTGGAACTAGCCCATGACTGGATCTGTGAAATGGAAAAAAAACAAATAGACGACTTCAATGAAGACACATATAATACAGTAAGTTTTTTATATAGCACTTTTGCACATGTATGCTCAAACTTATACCTTTAGCATAGACTTATAACAGCACACCAGCCATCTATACTTCCTCAACTCCCTGAAGAGCATACGATCCATTGCACTGTAAGTGCACCTGATTTCAAAGCATTCATATAACACAATTTCGGTCATACCAGGCTGAGGTACCAAATTACATACAATGTAGCTGGATGATAAGTTCATGTATCATACCTGTTGGTTAGCCTTGTACATCATACCCATGGCTTCAACATCATTTGGATTTCGTTGTAACTTTCTCAAAGCCTGTAGTCTTTCTGATACCATGGTGCTAATATCAAATGACTGTAGAATAAGAATAGTAACACCACATTAGTGTTTAAGAATAGTAACACCACATTTAGTGTTTACAACCCACACATCAAAATACTGCATGCAAGCTCTGGGCCATAGAGTCAAATACTGCAGGGACATCTTTAAGTTAACAGTTCAAAGAATCAAATAGCCTATCCTTTCATTTTACTTTCTTATGGGCTTCATGCCTGAATTGAACAATAAATAAAGTGAAATGTAACTTACCGGTGACTGTGTTTTAGGGAAAACTTCATCCTTCGTAGATTTTGCTGCCTCAACATTACTGGCAACAGTAGTAGTAGTAGTAGAAGTGGATGTACTGCTACTCTCAGTGGTGGTAACTGGGGACTGATTATTCTCTGTATCTTGTGTCGCAATTGGTGTTGTTGTTGTTGTTGTTGCTTGTGGTTTGTTGGACGGATCCTTCTTCTCTACAACCACCCATTGTCCATAAGGGTCAACATACTCACATTCTTTTTTCCTATGCTGTGTACCACTGGAGACAGGGAATTGTGCCAGTAATGTTTCTTTGTCTTGTTGTATATGCATAGGAACTGTCTTTTGTATAGCATTCTGCAAAGTAACAAACAAACAAACAAAGAAATGAATGCATTGGGGTTACAGACAGTGCATTCCATTCTGATAGCTAGCCTATTGTAAGTCTGATCTGAACACACTAAGGTAGTCTGGTGTTACAGTTTAGGTCAGGTGACAGGTTTACCTTTCAAATATACAAACCCAGCATTGGCCTGATGTTAACAGTGGCCTGGTGGTACATGTACAGTTCAGCATAAGAACTCCTTTCTATTTTCTAGCCCAGTGTCTATGTTTCATAGTAACACTAGGACAGCCTGGTGTTACTGTACCTCTCACAACTCCCTTACTATGGTAATTTGCAATGCCAGTGTCAGCCTGATTTCAACAGCAGAATAACCTGATGGCCTGATAGCCTTATAACATACTGCTGGTGAGGGCATGAACTCTCTTCCAGTCAAAACATGCTGGTGAGATGTCCGGTGTACTGCAGTGCAGTGTACCAATACAAATTGACTCACAAGGGACTTATGTAAGGTCATGGATTAATGGGATTATGGAACAAGAGAAGGGACTCACGTCATGTAATGATATAGAAAATGGACTCAGAAGGGACTGGTGACATGTACATGTAATGAATTAGGGAAGAAATGGGACCCAGAAGTGACTGTTATTATACAATGCACTTGTGAACAAATATAGGTGACTGGTACTTATATAGTACATTTTTACTTTGTGAAACTAGGAAATTACAAATATTTTCTTGAACACCCAAGTTTCGTTTCTCAATGTTCAGCATGCTAGTAAAGAACTCAGTGTTGCTATAGTAACCTTGATATAAACAACAATGGGCAATGATTTTTGGTTTGGAATGGATGCAGATGGGTTAATACTCACCTTGATATTAACAACAATAGGTAAGGGTTGACTTTTAATTTGGAATGGATGATGTAGAAATGGTTGCTGTCCGTCCTCTTCATCACTACCTATAGGTCTATTGATGGGTTCCTCATCTGAAGAATTAATATCCAGTTGTTTTTCTGAAATCTGTTTGCAAACTTCTGTCAGTTCACTTATTGTTTTACCACCTGTAGACAGAACAGATTGTGGAACAAAATGTAGGAAATTAATCTTTACAGCCCAGATATGGGTTTTGCAGACTTCAGTTGTAAGGCAGAAGGGGCCCGACTTTATGAGGGCCTGTAAGCTGCATTTCTGAGGTCTGCAAAACCCATATATAGGCCATAAAGGTTTTATCATATACACTATGTAGTGGTAAGGAAACACAAAACCACATCAACTGATAATGAAACCGTTATTTTATGTGAAAAATGCAAAGATACAGAGAGAAAAAATCAAAGCAAAATTACTGAATAAAAGGATTTTGAAGAGCACACCACTTGCCCTACTTGACATAAGTGTGCCAGGGCGTGATGTGGAAAATTACTCCAAGGGTTTGATATATATGCACTCTCCATTCAATTTATATTGGAAGGGAAACTATCAATAATTTCATGTCTGTATGTCTTCCACCTGCTAAAATGTTGCACAATCAGTAGTACTAGTAGACTGTAAGGTACGTCGTGACGTTTCACCCTCACCCGCCTCCTCTCTCTCGTGTGCATGCCTGTGATTGGCCGCAACCAGTTCTGGTTGGAAACGCTGGGAAGAGTGCAGTTCGATACAGACGTGTTAGGGGTTGCCTGATGTTTGAGGGCGCCCCGTCACGGCGTACCTTACAGACTATAGTACTAGTAACCCAAGTGGACTACCAGTTGCAAACTATGATGGCCCCATGACAGGAATTGTAGTCTGTGGATGTTGAACTTACTACCATTAATTTTGAGCCCTGACCTATACCTACAAACGTACATGTATGCATGCAGACATTTGTGTAGATAAGCTAGTGTTTTTGTCTAATCAATGTTGATGCCATGTACAGAGTTAAATTACAAACAAGACAGCCACTTACCGGCTTTCTGACTAGCCATTTCTTCTCTGCTAATTGGTGGGAGTTGAATGTTGGTTGGAAGTAGCCCTGCTTGTTGTTGAGCATATGCATTCGCTCGGGCAATTTCCAATAACTTTCTTTTGTCGTACTCTGCTAAAGGTGTCTTTTCACGTTTCTGTGGTGATCGCGACCTTTGCAGCCTTGAGTCTTCATGATGTGATGATGGTTTATAACGACTATCACGATACCTATATCTTTCCCTGGACCTTGATCTATGTCTATCTCTATGGGATGAATGTCTATGACCTTTGACCTTATCTATGGATTCAGAACGTGCACTTTTATGTTTCTTACTTCTTGATCTAGATCTTGACCTTGACTTAGACTTGTGGGAATGTTTTCGTTTGTTGCTCTCTTCTCCAGTCTCCTTCCTGTCTTTGTTTTTGTCTTTCTCAGAGTTCTCTTTTTCTTTGTCTCTGTTTTTGTCTTTCCTATGTTTATGTTTTTTCTTTTTACTTTTCTTTTTGTGCTTTTTATGTTTCTTCTTGCCCTTTTTCTCTTTTTCTTTCTCGTCTGCATTTTCAGATTCCTTTCCCTTTTTGAGTTCATCTTTTGTTTCACCTTCCTCACTGGTGTCTGTTAATTCCCCTTCTTCTGGTAGTTCTCTCCACGGCACTTCAGCCTCATCACCACTCTTTTTACCTTTATCTTCATCTTCTCCATCATCAACACCTTCCTCATCCTCCTCCTCATCATCATCATCATCCTCGTCATCATCTTCATCACTTGATGAGGTGTCACTGTCAGATTCGTTTTTGTCCTTATCTGATGATGTAGTTGTCAATTCCTTGGTGGCAATCTTGATTTGAATAACTGACTTACCAGTTGTGTTTTTCTCTGACTTACTGACATTACCTTGTGACTCTTTATTAGATGCATGTAATTCATCTTTCACATTTTCAATTTTTTCAGAATTCTTAACATCATCATCACATTTATCTTTCTGCACAACTGCTTCTTCAGGCTGTTTCCTTGGCAACTCATCTTCTTTTAATTTGGCAGAACTGTCTTTCCCAGATGATTCCTTTGATGATTTTCCATCTGTTTGGAGGCTTCTCTTTCTACGTGTGTACAAAAATATCTTTTGAAACATACATATATTTTAAATGCATTCATGCATTACAAAAATGCAATTAATTGTACAACACAGATGGCATAACTGATAAAGTTTGAAATATTTTCTTGGTGTACCACTAAAATAGGATTTTCTGACTTTCAATTTGCACGTTAATACTAACCTTACTTTTAAGAACACCTACACAGGTTTTGTAGAATTTAAACACAGATATTGGTTTCTGGTTCAGCATCTATGGTTTACGCAAGGTTTGGAAACCAAATTACAGACGAATCTACCAAAGATTTCCATATAACAGCCTCTCCTATGTACCTTACATTATAATTTACATGTCAGTTTGGTGGGTAAACTGCTAAATATCTAGGGAGCTCAGTTACCTACTTACTGGTGTTAACAAAAACACTGCTACAGGTTGTAACTTGTATCCATCAGTGGGCTATGGTGCAGCAGTTGGTTTGAGCATAGACCCCACCAACGTTGGTGGAGGGTCTATGGTTTGAACAGTAACTGTCTTTGGTTTGAATCACAACCATTCACTCATAACAACACTGTGTGGCATTGAACAAGTATGGATGGTTTTCATTTAGTTTCAAAACTTGTGCTGTTATTAAGATGTGTTACTGGGGAACAAAAATAGCAGTCATCCAAGCAATGAACACTTTCATAAGGCATTACTATTACTAACACAATGCACTGGCTGCTTTTTAATTTTCACATGAGACGTTATGTGAGTTCACGCTTCGAACATTTCGATTTCCTAACCTATCTATCGATTTTATTAATTTACAAATGGCATGCACGTCTATGACGATGATTGTTTAATGTACATATTCATTAACACTACAGTATTACCCCTGAGGCTTTGCAGTATCAAGCAACTTCCACTGTTCCAGTTGTCACATTGAAATGGGACCCAGACATTTCATGATTTCTATTCTGACTACGACAACAACCGTATTACCCATACCGGACGACAGCACATGGTCAACGGTGCTGGCATACCCAATTTGGGTCGCACATCCAGTAAACAGTTAGATATCTAAAATCTATACTCACTCAGATTCTCTTTCTTTTTCCAATTCTTCCATTTTCTTCAGCGCGAAACCACGAAGGATTTCACGGACGTCTGAAGCCGCCATCTTGGTTGGAAGGTGGCGATGGAAACGTTTTCTGAATTCAGATTCATAGAGAGATTCGAAATCTATTCGACCAGACTATTCCATGTAGTAGAAGCCCTTGCGAGATGACTGTCGGAGACCGGGCCGTGGCAATAATTATTTGCATGAGTGAACGTTTTTTTTTATAACTTCCTAGAAAAGCAATATCTCTGAACATTTTAAGCATGACAATTACATTTGAATGACACCGAACAAAAGTTATTGGCAATAGTATGATGACAGCTCATCTGTGCAAAAGTTCAGTCTCAGTTAACGGGTTAAACTTCGTATTGCACCAAAAATGGTAAGCTAATTAAATTTTGGTACAACTACGAATTTTAGCCCATTAATTCAGTTATTGACAACTTGGGTAATAAATTCATGTGTGCAAATTTCTCTTCCTATATACACGTATTCAGATAAAGCAATACCTTTTGTGTAGTCATAACAGGTGCAATATTTTGTATGTTCCAGATAAAGTGTATGGCAAAAAAATATGAAGAATTGTTTTATCCAAGTGTTTCAGAAATGTGACTGTGAAATAATTCCTACTATGTATATAATAAGTAGTGTATACCAATCTACCGGGTTTTTTTAGAGTATGATCTTCTAAATATCTCCTGAGAGGAATATGTATATCGACATTGTTCTTTTGTTTTATTATTCTTGGACTAGTCGCAATGTGAATCCGAGACTATTTTTGGTATCGATATTTTCAAGGTCGAAGGTCACACTTGCAAACTAACTTACACGAGGCAAAGCGTACGTGACACAGTCCACAGTGTGAAAAACAAAACGGTAGGTAGGTGCAGACAGTTTGCAGAATAGACCTTATGTCGGCAAAGTTGCAAGAAGAAACTTCGTTTATTGTGCCCCTATAGTTACCAACATTATGTAGTAATCCACCACTAAATCCATGGTGTACACACACAATGAAAGTGCAGCCTCCAGGTACTAGCTGGAGAGACCATCATGCAGACCTTGGCTCAAAGTCAAATTGGTTGTCATAACAATCTATTAACATGATTAATTTTAGAATTTCTTAATCATATTGCACTATGAAGTATGAAAATTAATCCATCTATGTAGAACTAGTGATCTGATGTGGAAAATAATCTCCCCTTGCCTTAATTTAAGGTTAATTAGCTGTTTATTGACATTTATTTACTCCTCAATTTCACACAGTGATATGAGTATAAACAGTATGTATTTTTATGATTTAAGGTAAATTTTATAGTAGAATTTATCTTGAATCCTATTAATATTTGGTTAGTTTTGGTACTTTTCAACACAACAAAGTGTAAGAGTATTTTCATATAGACAACATCTAGCATGTTACAATGGTTACAAATTTATACAATGCTGATGAAATATGAGGTGGTGATTGCAAGTCCACTCAGAGTGAAAATGAGGTACACAGCAGACCTCTGTATTTGGAGGTGGGGGGGGGGGGAGCATAGAAAAAGAAAAAGTGTAGGGATCTATAATCAGAGACACAGTGACATCTCCATAGATAATAATTCAAATGCACTTCATTCTAAAATCAGATCAAATTTGGAAATTACATACCAGGCCGCTACTGTGCAGTATCCTGTGTTTGAGTATTAACAGAGGAGGAAATTGGAGTAGTCAGGTGAGGGGTGGGGGAGAGGGGGGGGGGGGTACTTACATTGTTTGGTGGTGAGGGCAAACTTAAACAGCTCCCTTCTTTGATTTGTTAGCCCCAGTCTGCAGACAGTAGACTTCAGTGGTAATGCAGGAACTCAGGTATACAAATGCATGAGCTAGCAACTCTGCCAATGAGATTGAGAATCCATAACATTACAAACTAATAATTAACACCCCACCCCACTCTTCCCACCCCACCCCATCACCCAGAGCATCACACAAGATGTACATCATTTTACTTGTTTTCATTTGCGTCTATGGAAGATAAAATAATTTATTTTGTAGGTCAGGTTACATAAATACCTATCATTCAAAATAAGCAAATCAAAGGTCAAAGTATTACAGTATCAAAGTTCACAACCAGACAGTGGAAGATACATCAGAAACTGTGCAGTAATGTGAACAAGAAAGCTTTACCCATCTGCTGTTTCCCTATTTTTTTTATTTAAAATTTGATTTTCACTGCATTAGCATTGACCTGAGGTAAGAATCTGTTAGGCTGATCGGTGGTATCATGATGACTGAACCATATTTGTAGTTTAGTTTTCTTAGTCTTTTTGCCAAATCAAATTTATACTTGCCCATCCCTCAACATTACCACAGATGTTTGCCTGGCTATGAGGAAGCATAGCCCCTCCACCCATGGGTGGATGGAGTCTATGGAGGAAGCAACAATAATGAGAATCAAGTCTCTCAGAAACAGAAACACTGCCATGCAAGTACATATGTGGATGTGTCAGTTGAGAGCATAGCACCTGTCATGTACAGATGTAGGTAGATATGCATGTATAAAGTTGGCGTTAACACTCATTTTGTTCAATGCACAGCAAACTGAAAATTGCTCTTCCATCACTGCTGACATATAGACTACACTGTTGGGACATGTGTTCCCCTTACATAACTTATTTGTCCACCTCCCCTTACCCCCATATTGTTGTTCTCCTGTGATGCTAATCTCACATCATGTTGTATATTGTAGGTCAAGATGGTGGTCATGTCAAAATTACCTGATGAATTTGGTTATGTTTTACTAACTGCTGTAGCCAGTTCCTTCATGGTAGGCTATCTTGGTCACAGAGTGGGTAAAGCGCGTAAGGAATTTGAAGTACCGGTAAGTCTGCTCATGGTTACTACCTATACTGGTACTACTAGTAAATTAAAATGTTATTTTTAGTATTAAACTTATACACTTACATCATATAGTCATTGTTGGTCTCTCAACAGCAATAAAGATGACATGCACATAATTCATGAGTAGTTAACTGTCAGTCTGTTTGTCTGTTTGTGTCACTTCTCTTTATCTCATCTTTTGTTTTTCTCCCTCCATTTCTGTGTGTGTGTGTGTCTGTATCTCTCGCTTTCTTTCTCTCTTTTCCCCATACTCCCTCCCTTGTTCCCTTCACTCCTTCTCTCTCTTGCATGACAATTGTTGTAAAATGAAAGATGTATAGTCAAAGTTGAATTTTTTTCCAAACGTGTCAATGTGAGGAATTACTACCCAGTATTGATAGAGGGCACTGTTTATTGTGTTTGTAAATAAGTGATTTATCCCGGCTCATGTACACATGCTCATACGCTACTTTAAAAATGTAAATCATGAGTCAATGAATTGCTGACTTTTCCGGCCAAATATCCGACATTAGCTACCCATCAATCTTTAATTTTATATCTTGATATTTCATATTTAATAACTCCTAGTAGCTAAACTGTTTATCACTTTTATGTATCTGATTAATATTTTATATTATTTCATTATTACATATCAAAACTAGAATACCGACAAACTTTAATGAACAGATTCTAGACAGGTTTTAATGTGTATACAATGTAGTCACTGACAGGCAATGATAAAATGAAAAATTTATGACACTTTTTTGTCATAAAATCTGTCTCATAATTTCCTTTGTGAAAAAATTATTGAAAATTAATTTCCTATCTGTTAGCTAAACAGGTGCGTGTTATTCCTTTAATTTCCTTCAAAAATATTCTGTACTTTTTGAATTGTTCTAATCACCGAAAATCTCCTGGAACCAATTTGCAATTTATTCAATTATTTATATTGTATTTCTTTAGAAAAATTCCTATTTCATTTAATTAAGTACTTTCTTAAGAGATTTTTCTGAGTGTAGGACGCAGTAACTTGGATTATATCATTAAGCCAAGATGTAGTCTTTGAACAGAAAATATGGATAATATACCCTGGGTTGTTCTGTCATGACATCCCGTGTCAATGTCACTGGTTTTGTGGTGCTCGAAATGTGTCAAAATGTTCCAAATTGCCATTATTTTTTCACAAGTTATGCTTGAGGGGGTATAATTACATGTATCTTATTCCCCAATAATTTAATTCATTCAGCCGGAAAATACTCGTGACCTAAGAGTTTGTCACTACTTGTCTAGTGACTCATTGTGACAAGACCTTGTTAGGGCACTTGTATTTTCTTCAGCTGATCGAAGAAATAATAAAATTAAAAATTGGGAAAAAATAATAAACAGAACGTTTTCTACAAATTTTTCAAGCACCACATATTATCTTTATTTCTCTCTTCCTACATATATATTTACTACTTCAGGGAGGCAATCACAAATATTGCCTATGGCTTCTTGTTGTACAATGTACTCTCTCTTTAATTCTCTTCCTATACATTTACTACTTCAGGGAGCACATCACAATTATTGTGTACAGTTCTTGGGTATACTCTCTGTCACTGTGTATATATATAAAGAGTGACAAATTACTGGTGTCATGTGTACTATGATAAATACATTGTAATTAGTAATCATACATTGTAGGCTTTGTAGCATTTACTGTTGTAATGTTATGTCAACTATGTCATTTTTTATTAGTTATACACATACCTGTGATGAAAACTGTAAATATCGATGAATAATTTAAACTGCAGTCAAAAGTCCATGAAATCATAATAACTACAGTAGTTGCTTTTCAGTTGTGTGAGTGGATATTACTTCTTGTTTTACCTTTTTTTGCATTTCTTTCATATATTATGTTATATTCAGGTAGGGTGTGCCTCCGCGACCAATTTTTGCTGGAAATCAAAGTTCTTAAAAACTGTCCACAATTTGCCACATGAAAGCTTGTTGTTGAAATAAAATAAGTGTGTGGATTCACCATCTTGTTCTCAGCAAGGGGATCAGCAATCGAATTAACACGGTGTTCGGCAGCCATATTGGATTCGGCAGCCATATTGGATTCTAAAATGGCTATAATAAGTTTACTATCATTTTGATCTGTATTTCAAATTTCAACTTGTTTACACCATCTCAATTAAACTGTGACTATATCCTCATAACTTGTGTAATCTACCTACCATATTGAACAACAAAAGATTTAGTTTGTGCCTTGTTAATTGATAGCTTTCTGTAATAATAATATAGCAATTAGGCAAAACTTTCACAAACTACATGTGCCCTACAGGTGTAGATTAATGTACAGGTATGTGCTCAAACTGCTCAAATGAGTCAGTTTTTCATGAAAAATCCCTTAAGATGGTCGACTTCATCTGAAATGACTATGGTGAATAACATCAGAAATATCTTTATGCTTTAGAAATACCTCCACAGCATCAGAATGAAGGTAATTGACCGGATGGTTGTGACTGAAAATCCATAACAATGAGTCTGTTTTGGATTGTACATAGATATTTTGAACTTGGGCCACACACCCCATCTGAAAGTTGGGGGAATTTCAAATGCCCCCTACCCCAACCACACCCAGCCCCCACCTCTTCCTGGTTTCCTTAACAAAGAAGAAAAGTTACTATGTGGTTACATCAACAGATAATGAAACAAATTGTGAAAAAATTGAAATACTTTGAAGCATTTCCTAGAGTCTGTCTCATATGAAAGAAGCATAGCAATTTTTACATTTGAAATTTTCTGCTCAAAGCCGGTTATTTTTTCTGACTTCAGGTTATTTTGTATGATGGTGCATCACTTGATAAAGATACTGAGATGACTTATTTGTAAAAGCTTGAGGTACATTTTATGCTGAGAGGACAGTGAGACATCTTGGTCTTTAATTTACAGGGTACTAGGTATTTCATTAGTTTCTTTACTTTGTTTTTAATTATTCATGTCTACCTGTAATTACTATTAATACAAAGGAGATACCGATATGGAAATAGATAGACCCATTGGGAATTTCCACCAGGCTCATCTTTTTAATCAAACTTCTTGTGCATTATTCAGAAGACTGTTATTTGAATTGAGTGACCGGAAAAAATTCTTTTTCAGGGTTTGTTGAGTCCAGTGACCACTGAATTTTCACTTTGAATCACCAAATTCAACTTCTTGTGTATTATCTAGACATCAGGTATTTGCAAAGTGCAATCAGTAAAATAGTTTTTCAGGGTTTTAAATTAGCACTGGCCTTGTGTCCACTCCAGTGACCACTGAATGTTAGTTTTGGACCACCAAATGCAACTTTTACGGGTCTATCTGCATCACTAATTATTTTCAAGGATGACATAATTAAGGCGTAATTTTCAATAGGATGGAGTATTATTAAATGATTCAGATTTTGTACCAGAAAAACCTTACAGGAAATTATAGTTCAGAAACTTTGGAGATTCAGAGAGAAAAGTATACCATGCAAACAAAAAAATAGCAAAACTGCAACTAAAATGATTCCAACATTGATACTGACTATACATGTATGGACCATTTCTCTGCCATCTTGCTGCAGGACACCAAAATAAAAACAACAACAGGTGGTCCACGTGGGCCATGTTATGGAAATTTCCATAAAGTTTCAGAAGACAATGATCTCTCATTCTTTGAAATAGCTGAAAAATGACATTTTCTTCCATGTGTTTGTGGTCTAATACAGTAACCTTATTTCAATGCTGTTTTCACTGAGAAAGTTAATTGTCTAATTCACCTAAAATGGCAATCAATTAGTTACCTATGTTAGAGAAATTCAGGTGGTGTACTGTACAATGTCTATTTTGTCAATAAATTAGAGGCATACTTTAAAGATAAGTGAGGTTAATTAGATGTTTAATTGGCTTTCTTAAATAATGACGGTATTGTAGTACATGCTACATATACCTGACAAATGAAGTCAGAAGTGAACTACATGTTTCAAATCCACATATCCCCCCCCCCCTCCATAGGGTTTGTCGGAAGTGAACTAAATGTTTCAAACCCCCATATGCCCCCCCCCCCCCATTCCCAACCCCAAACTTAAGGAAATACAAATTCAGTTTTTTATCCGATTGAACTATTGACCTCACTCCATAAAGCCATTTAGAATCCAATATGGCCACCAACTACTGTGGTAACTCTATAAGAAGATTGATAATTTTTCTTGCAATTAAGATGTGGAATTCCCAAGTTTCTTTATTATTTGAAAAGGACCAGCAACAAGCTTTGATATGGCCAAGTTTGAAGATATTTTAAGAATTTTGATATTTGGGGATATAGGTCCTAGAGGTGTATTCTACAATAATGATGAAAGTTCATACATCAAAATATGTTGTATGTTTCCAGAAGCACTCTTTCCTCAAATACCCAGGTGTGTTTCTGATATCCAGGTTTAATATCTTGTGAAGTCCAATCACAGTTGTGATAGGATGATAATACTTAGTAATTTTGCATATCATGAGATACATACAATTTTGATATTTCATGAATGTTGATTTAGTATCCAAGAAATACTTTTTGTAATTTCACCTTTTTTTTTCTGTTTTCTATATGTAGTATCCGACTATGTACAGTGATTCACAGCCTATGTTTAACTGTATTCAAAGAGCTCATCAAAATACGTAAGTCTATCAAAACTGTAAAGATTCGTTTTTACTAATTTGAATTATCAACTTCCGCTTTCATTTCATTACACAAGACACTTGAAACATATTGACCTAATGTTTAATCAAGTGGCGGGACAAGACGTCTCATTAGCTCTGTTACAGCTATTTGTCATCTCCTTCACTCTTGTAACTTTAGTGTCTGTAAATATATGTTTGTTATTCATAGATTAGTGAAAATAAAGCAATACAATACTATAAAAATTAGAGACATGAAATTATTCAAATTAGCCATGAACTGCCCTCTTATATACACTGGGTTAGGGAATTCTGGGATTGGAGCCCAATTACCCATGCTGATTTCACTGGTTCCCCAATCTATCACCCTATTGTTTCTGCCTGATTTCTCTATTGTTTCTGTAAGGTTACTTATGTTTATAGATACAGGCACTGTGCATCTTGGTGACACCAGCATTGGTTATTTGGCACCAATTCCCACAGCATGTAGAAGTTGTCACCAAAGCATTAAATAAACAACAAGGGTTCCCAGAGTAAATGTAATATTAAAGTGAAATATGAAAGATATACTGATATGTACAAATGAAACTGCTTATATGCTGGTATAAAGTGACATTGAATTTTAAATTTTAAACTGAAATTAAATATGAAAGATATCTACTGGTATTTAGAATATTAAACTGGTTATATGCAAGTAATTCAAATAATGTATCATCTCTAAATTCACAAATGGAATTTGGCCATGACTGAATTCCATTGTTTATTACCAACATATTTTGTTCCATGTAGACAGAAGAAACTGGTCTTTTTCAAGTGTACATAGCTTGGTTTGATGTGTTCTCTTGTCCCAATGTGTTTCTCATTTTGTCCGTCATTGCTCAGTAAAAGCCATAGCAAAAAACACAGTAGAAATTCAATTCACATGTGCATGTTGAGGGATCCTCATATAATGGAATGTATAGTAAGCAATAAGACTCTGGAAAAAAAAAACAAGATGGGCACAAGAGAATAGATCAAACCAAGATAACTTGGGAATGCTTGAATAAACAGGAAATTTTTGCATTTTAGTGTCAAACACTTGTTTGTAAACATATGCATACTGCGAGATATGCAGCACTCAACCACTGAGGTTTAACATTAGGAAAAAGATCACTGGAACAAACAGTCAAGAGATTAATTAATTACAGAAAATATTCAAAACATAAAAACACCTTTCTGACAGAAAATTATGGAATCATTTCAAGTATAGCATGTTGAGATTATGTAACCAGCTTGACAGGCACTGTTTATGACTTCTGTTCTCCTTATGGATCGTTATCTATGTTTCTCTGTAGGCATAGGTTGTGACAAATTTGAGTAATGTACACTTTTATCAATCTTGCATAAGACTACTCCTAGTCTTTCATCCTTTGGTGGTCCTTGGAGACTCACTTACTTAAATGGAATGATGTGTAGCGACTACTCATTCATGCAGTACATGTATAATACAATACTTTACATGTATATATCATATGAAACTTCAAAGTAACATCATTTTGAATACATTAACAACATATTGAGAGAACAAGAGCCAAAAATTAGTTACCTGGCAACTAGTTGAGTCTTATCAGTGTATAGCTACAGGCAGCATAGTGTTTCTGTCTTTCTTACTTTTAATGCGATGTTCAGCGATCACAGTGGTAGATTGACTGTTGACAAGCTAACATAGACACAAACTGAAACTGTTATTGTGACATGTGAATATACAACCTGCAGGGAAACACCAGTGCATTTGCTTTAATAAATGAAGTGAGCCAAGGAAAGATTTCTCACAAAGACATCATTAGGTGAAAACAACAGTACAATTGATACTAAAACAACAGTGAGTGCCTTTGATATAGCTTCACACATTGCTTTTATAAGTTTGTTTATATATCTATGGAAGTTATAATGTTGCTGTCACACTAGATCGTTATAACATGTAGCATTCTATCAACAGACAAAGCTATGGGGTCCTGGCTCATATGATGGTTATGCTTTAATAAGTAACAGCTACTAATTATAGTGTATATCTTTGCATAAAACTAGTCTGAATCCTGCTTACTATGAGCAAGCGAACACACAGGTGTTTTTTCATGGGTTGTATGTAGGCTTTCAATGGCCATTGATGTAATTATACTCTCAGGGCAGTGTCTCTGATTGCAAGTTTTTCTCAAATCGTGACACATTTACATGTAGCCTCATATAATACAAACTGGGGGAGGACAATTGTTTTATATCTGTACACTTCCATCCACATTTTCAGGGAGTTTGCACTATCTTGATTACAGGATAATTGCTGTTTATTTATTAACCAATACTCATAGTCATCCACTTGTGTGATCCATCACATGAAACAACAGTTTGAGTTTGTGTCTGTCTTCATTTGTTGATAGTATGTTATTGTCACATTTGCTGTATTTCTTTTCAGTGGATATGAATGTTTGAAATACGACGTTTTCTACAAACGTTTAGTATGTGTTCTTACATAAGTTAAAGTTGGGGTTGTCAGCAGGTAATCTATGTAGACCCACTCCACCATGTAGCTGTAATGCATATACAGTAAGGTATTTGATAAATATATTATTGTCCTTATTTGTTTCAGACTTGAGCAGTATCCATCTTTCCTGTTCTTCTTGACATTTGCTGGACTGCAGTATCCAGTGAGTAGACATTATGTAAATTGTTGATCTTATAATGTTTTGAGAATAGAGAAATACTATGACAGAACTCTCTGACGAGTAAGTGCAAGTGTGATGTACTCAGGGTATATAGGCATGAGTGCTTGCAGTGTTCTCTGTGGCCTTACTGTCATGTTCCCACGTTTTCATGTACAAGTAATGACTGTGTCTTCATTTGCATGTCATTTGCATACAGATACATGTGTAAATATATGCAATAAGGTTTTTTAGTATAAAATTACAAACAGTTGACAAGTATCACCAGTACAACTGTTGTACTTATCACCAGATGCTGGTTTGAGTTTAATCTACATAATGCCTTCTGTTTGAACTTCTTATCAAAAGTCCAAGGCAGGTCCTAAAATCCTTTGCTCTGGCAGGCACAGTCCCACAAAGTACTACAGATGTGAGTGGTAGCTGATAGTGTGGCACGATTGTCGTATCTTACCGACTAGTAGTACAGACGGGAGTGGTAGCTGATAGTGTGGCATGAATGTCATATCTTACAGACTAGTAGTACAGACGTGAGTGGTAGCTCATAGTGTGGCATGAATGTCATATCTTACAGACTAGTAGTACAGACATGAGTGGTAGCTCATAGTGTGGCATGAATGCCATATCTTACAGACTGCTAGTTCCCTAACCCAATGCAAAACATAATAATGTAATATTCCAAATGATAAAGACTTTAAGTGGATTGACAGTTTGATCTATTTTACAGCGTACAGCCTCTGGGTTTGGTGTAGTATGGATTGCTAGTCGATGCAGCTTTGCTCGTGGATATTATTCTGGAGGTATGTATGTAGTGTACTCTTAGTAATGCAATCATTGATTAAACACTGGTGTTGGTATGTTTGCTTGAATGAGGTGGGCTCAGGAAATATTTCAGTCAATGGCAAAATTATACAAAAACAACAATACAACTGATGTCAAAACAACAGTGAGTGCCTCTGATGTAGGTTCATTCTACACTTTTGTCAGTTTATTTACATCTCTGGAAGTTATAATGTAACAGAAATAGTCATACTCAACGTTAAGGTATGTAGTGTTCTATCAGTAAACTGAGTCATGGGTTCTGGGCTCCTGTGGTGTTTATGCTTTGATAAGTTACCAACACTAATTATATTGTATGTTTACATGAAACTTGTCTCATTCTTGCTTACCACAAGCAAGCAAATGCACCGTTGTCACTGGTTGTAGACTTTTCATAATGATGACATGATGATGTGATGTAAACTATGTACACAAAGTTTTGATTGCTGTCCTAGGGTTTGAAGCACACTGGATGGTTAACCTTGCTAGCATTCTTTCTATATAGCCTGTGAACTTAATAATTCAAATATAATGCTAATTAATAATTAAATAATAATTCAAATAATTCAATTCAGCATTTTGGTCATGCCTCAGTGTCTACAACCATGAACTGTTAAGAAATATCAGAATACAATTAGCATATTGTCTGTTGAAATTCATATTAAGATATACCTAGTATATCTGCCTGTGTAATTCAGTGGAGAGTGCAGTATCAAACCCCTGCAATAATGTTCATGCCCTGGCACACTGCCCAAATTTGCTTGTTGATATCTGTTCACTTAGAGATCTGGTTTTGATTTTTTTCACAATATAGTTACATTTTTTGAGCATAAAATAATGTTTAACTATCAATTTATGGTCATAAAGATTACTACATGACTCACAGTCAACATGATTTAGACATGTCATGCAGCTTCTACGCATGGTATCTGTGAAAGATACTGCATTTGAGTTACTGAGAGAATGCTTTCCAACTTCATCATCTAGTGAGCTATGGAGGATATTGTATCCAAGTGTAGCTTTTCATTTGTACTGTTTTCCTGAGACTTTTCAGATTTCACATTGCTTGATCACGGTGATTATTTTCCTACCATCAGATCCATCCAAGCGCCGACGTGGTTTTTATGGTTTACCAGCCATGTTGGGCTTAATGGGTATGACTGTATCATTTGCTGCTCACCAGCTGGATTGGGTGTAAACTCAAGCTGGATGCCAAGTATTGTTGAAGACGGCAACGCCTGTATACTGGCATTTGTAAAGTTCTTGAAATGATTATATGTATGTAGGTGTTGACAGAGTCACAGCATTGGTCTGTATTCACGGATGAAAGTGTACCAAAGTTATAATAGTTGATTTTATGGTTTCAAGATGCATTGCATGAGAGGACATCACTTTTGTTGTTAGATTTAGACTTGTTTATTATTACGTTTAAAATAACATTTTCATTAGTAACTGATGGAAAGACATGTTGGCTTTTTTGATTATGAGTGATTTGATAGAACAAAGACTAAATGCCATCAATGATAGAGAGGGATTTTATGGGTGAACACAGGGTACGATCAGGTGACAACCATCCCCATGAGTAGTGCGTGCAAACCCCTCAGTGCGTACACAATATATGGTTTTATATGGAGAGACGCACAATGCATCTTGGAACCAACAACAGGTCTATTACTAGTATATTTTGTCATTTAGATTTAATTTCAGTGGAGACTTTGTGAGATTCATTATTATATAGCTGAATGTGTACAATTATGTATAAAAGATCTCAAAAGTTGAACCCTTTCTCAAGATTCCAGCAATTAAAGTAGATACTGTGAATGTATGTATTATGGCTCTAAATTTCTACTAGCCTATTTAGCTGAATCCATTTTCGTGTGAAAGTCAGCAAAAAAGGGATTTGCAGCATTAAATTCTGAATAACTGCATGTAATATGTGATACAAGCAGATTTATCAAGACATTAGCTTACAACAGTGACACGGCTATAAAAACACTGCTTTAGTCAACAACAAAAATGGAGCCATAATGTGAAAAATTATATTCTGCTAAAAAATAGTGTCTAAATAAATACATTCTCAGTATGATCATGAACAAATCCAATAAAATGATCTGCAGAACTTACGTATATATAATTGTCTCCAGAACTTTAGAATCATATGTTTATTTGTTTTGTACTAACAAGTGTATGTTTGCATGTAGTTTGATTTTGATACTGTAGTGAAGCAATGCAATGTCAAGAGTTTTACTAGAGGACCAACTCAATAGTCACTATTCATAGCATCTTCTGTGATATGGTTTTAAGGGGTGATAACTTCAATGATTAGCGCATCTGTTTATCAATATTATGGCTACATAGTTTCATTTTGTTAAACAGCAGTTCATAGTTGTGTGAAAACTTGAAGAAATTGGTGTTTGTATTTTATATATCTGAGCAGTGCATTTCATGATTATTTTCTGACAAGTATGTTGATTATGATGTATTACTATATCTGTATGTCATCGTGTTACACACTGGTATGTGAATGTTGTTTAACAACTATTCATAATCATTCAATCTAAAAAAAATTAGTATTTAAAAATACGGTAAACCTAGATATTTTCACCACTAGACAATTTACAGTCTTCAGCTAGTTCTCAAAGACTAATTTTAACCAATTACCAGACTGGTATATTGTGTTCATGTACAAGAAGGCATTGGAGTCACTACATGTTTTTGTATTTTTGTTGTCCAGCAAAATAAGTGAAAATAAGTCTTTATCGAAAACTTCCAGGTTTACAGTATTGGAGTAATGCATTGACTGTGTACTTTATCTACAATATGCTGCTTATGAATGTATCAGGAGTATGAATCAGCTTTTGAACAATGTTATTGCTACACATTAGTATTTAGACATTTTGTTTAACAACATTTAATAATTGTTCAAACTATAGAAATTGTTGTTTAGGATATCATTTAATGGTTACTTTCTGACAATATCTACTTATGAATGTATCACAAATTAATATAACCCTTAACACTGACGTAAAGCATTTTCTGTATTTGTCACACTCATGTCTACTATTCATATCAAGTGTCAAAGTATAGTCTTTCAATTGGTTTAATTATAAGTCTAGTATATGACCTTTCTATTTTAGTCAATTTGTAAACAGTGTTTTCCTTCTGCTAATGAACAGCAGATTGATTACAGTGAATGACAGCTGTCATAGCCATGGTTATATTTAGCTCTCAATGAGAGCTAGAAAATGTTTTATGACATCTGTGTTTACAGTCTAGTCAATGACTATTTCCTTTGCACTGCTAACATTGTTTACACTCTAGTCATTGACAATTTACTTACTTTGCACTGCTAACATTGTTTACACTCTAGTCAATGACTATTTACTTGCTTTGCACTGCTAACATTGTTTACATTCTAGTCATTGACAATTTACTTGCTTTGCACTGCTAACATTGTTTACACTCTAGTCATGGACTATTTACTTGCTTTGCACTGCTAACATTGTTTACACTCTAGTCATTGACAATTTACTTGCTTTGCACTGCTAACATTGTTTACACTCTAGTCATTGACAATTTACTTGCTTTGCACTGCTAACATTGTTTACACTCTAGTCATTGACTATTTACTTGCTTTGCACTGCTAACATTGTTTACACTCTAGTCATTGACTATTTACTTGCTTTGCACTGCTAACATTGTTTACACTCTAGTCAATGACTATTTACTTGCTTTGCACTGCTAACATTGTTTACACTCTAGTCATTGACTATTTACTTGCTTTGCACTGCTAACATTGTTTACACTCTAGTCATTGACTATTTACTTGCTTTGCACTGCTAACATTGTTTACACTGTACTCATTGACAATTTACTTGCTTTGCACTGCTAACATTGTTTTCAGACTGGTTACATTGAGAGACACAACATACTGGTCTGACAATCAAAACAATTCAAACAATATATTTTAAGACTTGACATGGATACAATAAATGCTTGTGACAAATCATGCAAATATTTTACTTGAATTTTACAAGTTGTACATCTATACACAGAGTTATAATTGTTGAAACTGGAGACATTGGTGCTTAAATTATCGGCACAATGCATTTAATGTTTACTTGCCTACAAATGTGCTGCTTACAAATGTATAAAGAATTAGTTCATCTGTTTACCAGTACATACATGATACTAGTAGTTTGTAGTTTGTACAACAACAATGGCATATATTGTGCAAACAGTGAAGAAAGTGATGCATTTATGAATGTTGTTTAACAACAGCTCATAATTACTCAAAGTGAAGACATTGTTGTTTAAATATCGGATCAAAGTATTGAATGTGTACTTTCCTATAAGTTGCTGCTTACGAATGTATAAAGAATTACTACATCTTTTTATTAGTATGGCTACATTGTACACTGTGGTGTTTGTAAATTTTGGTTGTCCAAATTTCATAATTGTTGAAATTGTTTGTTTGAAATATCAGAAAAATGCATTTGATGTTTTTATTTTCTTTAATACCTGTATGCTGCTTGTCATAACTGTCTGAATAGTTTCTGTCAAGTCAAACTTTCCAGATGAAAGCAATTATTTTTTGTACTTCCGCAGATAATTCTAATTATTAAAGTATAGAGGGAACAGTCTATGTCTCTCTTGTGTCTGACTATTATGTATGTGGGTGTCTCTATGCTTATCTCTCTGTACATATGTATCTGTCTTTGCCTACTTATCTCATACAGTAGTGTTATGATGAAACCACTTGAGCTATGATGATTCAAAATTAATGCAATACTGATGGTGATCAGGTACAAGAACTTGAAAAATGATGAATGTGATGATTATGTTCGTATTAATCAGTTTCTGTAAGAAACCAATCCATACAGTTCTAAGACAATGTATATTTGTACTTGATACAAGTAATTGACTGAATTTGTGGAATGTATTTACACTGAATCTTGATGTTTGACTCCCAAATTGTTACATAGTTATTTAACAGTGGAGCCATAAGGATCATTTGTCTGTTCAAGACCAACTTTTTGTCTCGATCTGCCAGATGACTGGGTTGTGTGTGTGTGTGTCCATGTGTGTGTGGTTTGTGTTTTTACCTTCCATCCACAAAGGAAACTTATGGTTCTGTCTGTCTGTCTGTCTGTCTGTCTGTCTGTCTGTCTGTCTGTCTGTGTCACCACTCTAAAATAAGTATTGATAAAATCATGAATGTCAAGAATCAAGTCTGATAAACACCATGAATACACATTGTCATTTGCATAAATAACTTCAATTAATAGGCAATATGTTACTCATGCATACATATACTTTGAATTTCTTTTGTTTGGTATATACATTAAAAAATAATTTGTTGGGTT
>NC_135551.1:21476002-21491002 GCF_964340395.1 Glandiceps talaboti | reverse complement strand
ATGATAGTACATTTACAAACTTAGTACAGTTTTAACATGGGAACAGATTAAAAACCGAGCTTTCGTTCAAGATTTAAACTTGCAACTACACTACCTACATGTACAGATCATATTGACGATTTAGTTAACAAAACAATGCATTCTCATGTTCAGTCGTAATTAAGCCAATTTTTAGTGAATATATATTTTGGTATTTGATGAAAATAATATCCCTGTTGCGGCTATTCAGCTTTAAAATCTGATAGTGTGTTTTTAATAGTATGTACATTGTTTATTCCCAATAATCGCAAGTTACAAAAACGGAAGTTAGAATGTGAGCTTTATATCAATGATGAAAGAGTCAAATGAGGTCGAGATTTGCAAGGTGAACACCAGTGTATAATTTTCGCGCTTATTTCAATAGAGGGTATATGTACTAAAATATCCTGTCACTCAAATTTACACATAAAGCGTACATATAGATAAATCATACTATAGAACATTATGACTCCTGTAGGACTTATAAAAGAGGCAACCTATTTTACAGGTGGGCGTCGTGATGTGAAGATCTGTGATAGTACAATTCCAGGGTAGAATTTAAGAGATTGTCCGTACATCATCAACTCTTCTCCTTCAATTGCATTTAGGCTTGTTTAATGGGGCATGGTGTACGTGACGTGTTTAATATATAAGGTGATAACATGAAATTTACGATGTTTATTTATTATCAGTAAGGTCACATTTGTCGTAAAATAGTGTTTTATGCCTAAAACCTAACTGCAATTGCAACACATTTAAGGTGGACAGCAAACGCTTCGCTGTGCATTCTCTCTGAGTATATTTATCTCTTCAACTCATATTTTACCACAATGTCCTATTTAAGCACACAAACAATGTCTTCGCGAAACCATAAAGTTAAGCAAACAATTATGAGAGCATTCATCCTTTTCTGGACAAGCCTGATTAAAGACCCCTGATTCAATCCCAAGTTCTCACATTAGCACTATCTTGTCAATGGATAGAATTATTCTCTTTTCCAGAACAAACCTTTTTAATGGCCTTGCCTGACAACTGACAATTTTCTCACCCTTAATGTAATCCTAATCTCGACAGGGTCCGTTATACAACAATCGTAAAACAGTAACAACTACTGTACTGATATTTTTTAACTTCCCAAACGCCATTTTTGTTGTTGCTTTGCACTTTTACAATATATAGAGGCTGGTTAAACTGATTCAGAACGTCATCTGGCCGAACAAAACCTTTCTAACACTGCTACATTTTATATTCTTGCACAACAAATCTTACGTACATTCCTACATTTTATCGTCTAGCTACAAAAAATCCTTGAAACATTGCTACATTTTATCGCCTGCCATGAGAAATTCCTCTTACATTGCTACATTTTATCGTCTGTCATGTCATTGTTGTTGCGTTCTTTTTTGCCTGTACACATATTTTTATTTCCGTCGGTCTGTCAAAGCATGCATATTTTAGCTTCTTCATACTTTGATGTTATTGTAGAGTTAGTAAAATGTTGAACTGTTCACTGCATAAATATTTATATTCTATTTCTGGCGTATCCCCAATACTCCATGTAAAGTACTAAAATCCATCTCTGGGCTAGATTCGTATACAATTCGTATTGTGTATTCATATTGTATCGCGTCTGATTGACCATACAACGTACAACTTGCTTGTGTGATTTGCATAAAACTTATCTAAAATCCGATCGGTTATACGATAACTGTTGTTATTTACATAAAACTTATCTCGAACCCAATTGGTTATAAACCAATTTTACTGCTTTGAATAATACTATTGTCGAACCCAATTGATCATATAATATGTACTTTTTGAGATAAATGAAGATTATGTTATTTATACTTTCTAAATAATACAACGTCTCAAATATTGGTGAAACATCCGTCAGAAAAGGTATAATGTATTTTAATACTATTATTTGAGTTCCAAAGTTGTTAAACCAACAGTGGAATTCTTTTGTCCCAATCAGCGATATTTAAAATGCATAGCGATGTTAAATAACTGAAGACCCATGTCCTTGAAAGTGTTGTTGGTAAATAAGTTATCAAAACGAATGTTTTATTGCTGTTACTACAAAGAATGAGTGGTATTTACATTATGCCTGCTAGTTATTCGCCATCTAGGAACCGGAATTTCATCAAATGTTACATGTGGTATCATTGTTTTTGAGTGTTATGGAGTTTTGAAATGGTATACTCCCCAGGGCGATATAACCCTGATATATATTTGCAATGTACCTAATTTTAGTTTGGCCACTCTTTTGTAATGACTGCTTTATGTATATTTGCATGGCATCGTATGAAAATGTCCTGGTATATCAATTTTCATTACCTTTATGTGTAAACCACACCTTGGAAAAAAAGGCATTCTAGTAATATTGTGTGTATACATCCATCTACCTACATGTATGTATGTATGTATGTATGTATGTATGTATGTATGTGTGCGTGAATGAATGTATGTATGTATGTATGTATGTATGTATGTATGTATGTATGTATGTATGTATGTATGTGTGTGTGTGTGTCCCCCATATCTATCTATCTGTCTGTCCGTCCGTCCGTCCGTCCGCCCTATCTATCTATCTATCTATCTATCTATCTATCTATCTATCTATCTATCTATCTATCTATCTATCTATCTATCTATCTACCTACCTACCTACCTACCTACCTACCTACCTACCTACCTACCTACCTACCTATCTATCTATCTATCTGTATGCATGTCTATCTCTGTGTCTGAGTGTCTTTATGTCTACCTTTTTATGGCCTTGCCAGACAACTATTTTCACACCCTCACTGTAATCCTCTCGAAATTACATACTAGACATGCAAACCCCCAGCAACTACTGGTATTTTCTTAACTTCCCATTCGCCATTTTTTTGTTGCTTTGCACTTTTACAATAGAGGGAGGTTAACCTAATTCAGAAGGTCATCTGGCCAGACAAAACATTTCTAACATTGCCACAGTTTATATTCTGGCATAAATACTGCTACATTTTATCGTCTGGACAAACAAAACCTTTCTAACATTGCTACATTTTATCGTCTGGACAAACAAAACCTTTCTAACATCGCTACATTTTATCGTCTGGCTAGACAAATCCTTGTAATAGTATTGTTATATTATATATATCGTCTGGCATGACAAAATTCTAATAACCACACCACATTGTATCGTCTGGCTTGACAAAACGTACGTATAAGAGATACAATTGAATGCGTTTAAAGGGGTCATCGAAAGGTAAATTTGTCATGGTTTTGCACTAATCTCATGCAAATAAAATGTAGCAATAGTAGTTCTATAAAAATTTTATAGGATTCTACTGCACTTGTACTAGTACTGTTGTAGTTACTTTATTTGCATTCATTCAATCGTAGTTAATCAGCTTAATGATGTCTTTATGACTGAGTAATAAATCCTCTTGAGTGTGATAACCACCTATCCCTATGGTGATATTACAGCGTATCTCTTATAACCTTACTGATTATAACGTGCACCGGCCCATGTGTAATGTAAACCTGTCCTACAAGTTTACTTTTTGCGTAATCTAATGCTCTAGCAATATGGAGATGAAAACACATCTCTCAACTCTTTAGTTGGCAAAGTGCCAAGAAGATGTACGTGTATCTAATTATAATCCAGCCGATGCGCTAAGCAATTAAGTTGTTGAGTCATCTGTGCATGAATTCTAACGATCAGAGTTCTAAAAAGTTGTTATTTGGCCCCTATAAAATTTAATATATTAACTAAATTTACATTAGAAACAAGCAATCTCGAGAAAATCCTACCCTCTTGGTCCAACTCAGCATGTACGTGTCTGCGTTTTTTATACTCTTTTGTGTTAATGATAAAAGTTGTAATATGACACGGAAGAAATTCCAAGTTGTACGTGTTCAAACAGAAAATATGGACTTCATATCCTGGTCTTCTACGCCACCACAACGTGTGTCTACGTCATTGATTCTGTTATGCTCAAACTATGAGTCGTTCAGAAGTCGTTATTTTCAAATATTTTCTTGCACAGATATATGCAATCATATTATTCTCCAATATTCTATTTTTTCATTCTTGACCAAAAGGGTTTGGCAATACTCGTCTTCGACTCGTAGTGACAAGTCCCTTATTATGTCACTCCATATTTTATTCAGATGAAGGAAGAAATAAATAGGGAATACGATACCACTTCATTAATTATTCACAATTATATGTGAAGCATTCTTCACCAAGTACAGCGCGATGATGCAAGCGTTCCTTCTCATCGTAACCGCACCTTGATGTATCTGTAAACATCTCAGATTCGGTATCCGCCTTCGGTATGACAACTGTGAAATCCAATTAACACTTTGAGACATGTAATCACACCTTAGGAGGTGGACATATTCTCCTCTTGATGTCTACTGGTGTGATGAATGACGCCAATCTGTAACTGCTTCCATCATCAACGACGTTCAGGATGTTGCGCAGTCACCGTATCCCTCACGATAGAGTATAGCGAATCATACTGATTCAGTTTGTTCCAGTATTAAACTAGCTGCAAAGTGTTGCAGACTACGTATTGGTAATTAAATATTCCCTAAACTATTTCTTATAGGTGACTGGAATACATAATAAACAGCCAGTTAACACGGACTGTAGCTTAAGAAGAGAACTCTTTAAACCTTTGCTATTACTCTGTTCAAGAAAATTCTTCTCAGCTGAAATCAGTATAAGAAATCAAGGGGGTCACCATACAATTATTTGAAATAGAGGTCACAGCGAAATCAAATTTAGTCATTGTGGAATCCAATATGGCTGACGAATTATACATAACTCTGTTTGGGATATAAGATGTTGACGTTTTCTTTGAAAAGAATTGAAGATGGTGAACTCAAATTTATTATTATTATAACTTCCTACGGCAAAGTGTGGAGAGAATTAAACAACTTTAATATTTAGGGAAATTTGTCCCCGAGGCTAAAGTTGAAACATATTCATCGAAAATTTTACTATTTCAAAATCGCCATTATCTCATTACCGACAAATATTTTAATCCACTGACATACCTGAAAAATACATTATTTGTAACAAAATGTATAATATTTGCTACTGTACAATATATATTACTTGTTACAAGGTAAATATTATTTGTCACAATATATATATTAAGTTACAATGTATATACAATTTTCTTACAAAGTATGTATATTATATGTTACAATGTATATATTATGTGGCAATATATATATATATTAAATGTCACAAAAGTATATATAATTAATTACAGTGTATATACGATTTGGCGACGGACCGCAAAGATAATGGTAGCTCATGCAAAGAATAAGTAGCAACATTATCAAGGTTTTTGTCATGTTAGACGATACAAAGAAAGTGTTGGAAAGATTTTTTGTCGAACCAGACGATAAAATGTAGCTAAGTTATTCAAATTTCTATTAAACAGACAACTTGTTGTAAGTCGACTGACTTCATTATATAATCATAATATTGATATCAAATAAAGAGCAATGAAGTTACAAGAAAGTGCAACTTTGTTGAAGAGATGGATTCTTATGTAATGTGTGTAATGGAAAACAGGTTTTTCCATCCTCAATTTTAAGACGATCCCAAGTGAGAAATATCTGACTAAGTTCCAATAGAACCAATTGAAGGCAGAGAAATCGCAACTCGCTTTATTCGAAAATAAACTTAATATGCCTTTGATGCTTCTTAACAGACCAATGTAATATTATCGTATATGAATTATGTATCACGATAGATCGGTTAAGTACACATCTCATAAGAATGTAAATAGATATCGTCATTGTATTTCTAACTATAAACGTTAAAGCCCCAAGGGTTTCGTAAAAGTTCAAGACACTTTTATTGTCAATTTGGAGCGCTTTTGTGCGTTTCATAATTTTTAATTACGTTCTCAGAGTATTCATATTTTTCAATTACGTTCTCGGGGTCACGCATTCACGACCACTTCAGCAGAACTAATGTAGAGAGAGAGAGAGAGAGAGAGAGAGTGTGTGTGTGTGTGTGTGTGTGTGTGTGTGTGTGTGTGTGAGGGGGGGGGACTAAATCATGACTTGTTCACACCAAATTCGTATTCACACGGAACAACAATCATCCTGCTCCCTATCAGACACTCGTTGTGGCGACAGTGTGTTGCAACCCTTGCAAACTAGGGTAGCATATAAAGAACGGGATCAAAAATCAATTGTTTATAATTTGATTTTGTTTTAATTCTCATATACAATAACAAGGACTTGTTGCCATATCTTGCATATCCACAACATCTACAATTAGAAAAGGGAGACAAAGCTTGACAGATTTAAGTTAGAGTGTATTATGGCTGTATTGCATATATCATCAAAAGTCACACATTAAAGACTAGAAGTAAATTACATGGAGAGGGGACCGGTGTCGTTCAGACGTTCAATGCATTGAAACAATTGACACTTCAGCAAGACCTTGCACAAATGGTAATGACCTTCCCCTCCCCTGTCATTAGAATATATGTGATTAAATTATCATTGCAAAATAAATGCACTCCTCCATATTGTATGCATAATTTAACAAGTCTTCATTTTCTATCGCATTTTACACAATCAGTCGACACAATCTGATTAAACTCAGAGGAGACTATTTAAGATAATGAAGAGAAGAGATGAGTTAATACCTGATATATAATGTAAATATTGATAACATGAAGAACTACAAGATAAGATATGACATGATAAGATAAGATATGATAAGATAAGATATGGTATAGTCTAGACTATTAGTTATACTATGGGTTTTAAAATGGATGAACATCTCAGCTTGTTGGAAACACGTTTTAAAACAAATACATTACAAATAAAGTGATTGCTTCGCAGCTTAAAAATTGACAATATAACACAAACATGAACAGAAGTTGTAATATGGATGAAGAATTGGTATTTATTTTGAGTTTCTAATTAATAACAATACTTTAGTATGTTTATTTGCTGAAAAGTATAATGTGAAACAACATTTACCAAGTCTGTATTTGTAACTAATTAATAGCGGTTCACTAAAAAATGTGTGAAGTATTTGTTAGTGAACGATTGGAAGTAACTTTACTTGTAAACAAGTAATTACTGGTAAACACAAATTGTTACTTGTAATTACTGGTAAACACAAGTAATTACTTGTAATCACTGGTAAACACAAGTAATTACTTGTAATCACTGGTAAACACAAGTTATTATCAATCGATTTATGCAAGGTAATGTTTTAATATTATGGTGCAGCGATAGATGCATGCACAGACAGGATATGACGTAATCATTACTTATGTTTACAAAGTATGTTTACAAATTACTTCCTGTACGTACATACAATAACAAACTTTTACAAATACTATAGCGTTTTCTATTATTACTTTACAAGGATGAACTTGGCTTGGTCTTTGCTGTTTGAAATCACATTCTGTTTTCAAGTAGAAAACACCGTCTCGGTAAAGTTAATTCAACATATAATTTTAAAAAATCCAAAATAAATACCCATTCTTCACCCATATTGCCATTTAAGGATAATTCAACAACAGTGATGGAAATTCGTTCAATCAGAAAAAAATGTATATGTTTATATCTATGTCTGCTAATATTTATGAAATTTGTTAAACTTTCATTTCGACAATATTCTGTAATACTTCTAGTATGAAATTGGTTGTACTGGAAGTTGAGCTTCGTATCATTAGCATAAATTGTATTTTCAAGCTTTTTCTGAATACAGTGATAAATAGTTCATCTTTTACGCTTATAAAATAAAGAAAATAAAGAATTAAAACATTTAAAACTTGCTACAGCAAATCACAGTATTCAACTGAACATACTGAATGTTTTTTTTGTATAAAAAATGCCCTTTTTATAAGTACATCTTCACAGCATCTTGATGATTGGTGGGTATGTTAGACGTCTGAATGATAAGTACTATTTATTAACCAATAAGATGCAACGTATCTTATAATTGATAAGTACAATCTATAACCTTTGTTTTGATAGGCTATTAATACTGTTATAATATTATTACTATGTTAGATACAGTTTCTTAGCTATGTTGAAAGGTGTATATAATTCGTTATTGCACTATTTCTAAACTTTTGTGATCTATTTGTTGTAATCGTGTAATGCAATATCGATTTGTTCTATTCGTAAATGGTAGCTGTAAACATCTTAATATTAAAAACAACCTTATTATTTGTACTAGTATTAATGCATTGATCTGTTTGATAATTTTTTGTTTGTGTTTTAGTCGTTTTTGATTGTACATTTTTCCACAGCATCCCCCATCTAGTAAATTGATTATTCTTTTCATCTCTGATATTTATGGTTTTATCAACTTTATCTGCTCATTCAAACATGCTTCGTCACTTATGTTTGCAACTGGAAAAATCCAAGCAGGTATTTGAGATTATTTATGAAGTATTCCATTTATTTTGTAGTGACTCAGTCGCCATCAAATCTATTTGGCAGACACAAGGGGTGAGATGAGCAGTTCAATGTATGTTAGAAAAAAACCCAAAAGTATTTCAGTTTGGGCGTGGGGAGGATTTGAACCAATTAAGTTCTCTGCATACAAAAACGATTTCACTTTTAATGGAATCTGTTTAATGAAAACCGGGAAATGGGAGAATTTTCGCTATAGTAAATGCATTTAACACTAAAACATTACAGTGTAGATAATTTCCCCTCACTAAACACTGGCTTTGTCATGATTTGAAAGTGATTGTGCTGTTTGAAGCAATTTCCCCTTTTGGCAAATTAAGTTAGAAAGGGGACGTTTGTGGTTGGAGGTCTGAGAACTACCTAAAAATAGTTTTTTTTGTTCTACATTGAACTGATCTCGCCCCTAAGTAAGGAGTCCAATCTGTAACTTTATGGGTTTGGTAGTTACTTTGATGTTGTTTCATTATCAAATATCCGTATTCCATTCAAAGTATTAGATTTTGTTGAATTATGTGGTAAAGCGCGAGCAGACATGATCAGAAATTGCTTGATAAGAAATTACTTGATAAGACGGCATACATCTTTGAATATCCAAACTTTGTTCAACACACAATTCTCAATCATAGTACCGACCCCAGTGTGCATACTAAAACACCCCTTCTCCAACTACACTGTGCTGACGTCTATTTACTCCCAAAAAAGAGTGTTTTTATATTTAATCGACTTTAGTAGTCGAACGTTTGTCTCAGTTACAGACTGTACCTTTTGACCTACAGTAATGTTCTTGACAATGTCGCGATTTTAAGCTTTCTGCGATTTGAAGAAATCTTGGTATTGTAACTATTTGAATGTCTACCTTGTATGTAGACGCGGCTTTGCTAAGTAATCAATGTAATACTTTGCCGGAAACAAACTTCAACTTACTTACACATCAGTTTTCTGAGTACAAGCACACTTTGGTAGACATTGCCTACACCGACCAGTGGCTTCATTTTGTTCTTTCACAAATGTACGAACTTTGCTTTTCAGTTGATCTCTGGCCAAGTTCAGTGCAATGGCCATGACTACAAGTCCAAACACAATATAGCAAGACACAAAGGTCTGCCTTGCTACTATTTCTTCGTCCGTCAACTTCCCATGCTGATCTGCCGGGGTAATGTCACCAAAACCTATGGTCGTGAAAGTAATGATACTAAAATAAATAGCATCGATGTATGACCATCGTTTTTCTAAAAACATCAGCATAGCAGATCCTGTTGCAATGTATAACAGTAGCACAACGACAATGAAGGTAACAGGTGCGTTTTCGTAGTCTTGTTTCACTTCATCGTACACTTGTCTCTCGGACGGTGAAAATTCTCTGTCGTGGTCTTGTACAGAGTTGGGTCGTTGTGCCGTTTGATTTCCCCAACCGTGATCACTGTCTTCGCATTGTTCACCACCACCACCACCACCACCACCACCATCATCATCATGCATTGGAGTATTTCCTTCTAATATCGTATCTTTACTTGGCTCATCTTCGGCGTTTCCGAAGGTTTCATCGACGACCTCCGTGTCGGGAGTTTTCTCCTCTGCTATAAGCGTCCCAAGTTCTTCAGGATTCGATGAATCTCTCATGTGTGTCACTTTTCTCGATGAGACATTTTCGTCTGAATTTTCGTTTGAATCACGGGCACGGCTAACACTGTTTCTAGTATTCATATGAACCACTGACGTGATATCATCTGTGCGTTGTACAATGAATGTTTTGCAGCATTTGTATCTCTCGTTAATCCGTCTGTGAGTGTATTTTAGAGGTACGGAGATGAGCTTACCGAGCTTCGCCAGAAAGACAACGAAGAGTGGGATACCGATAATTGCATAGAAGATACACACAAAACGACCAGTGACTGTAACAGGAGTGATCGTACCATAACCTAAAATAAATAACATTATAATCTATCAAATTCTTTATATATGTTAGATTTCAATTAGTACCCAATTGTTGACCCAGATTCATGTCTATAAGTTTACACAAATGCGTATACGTAAGTACATATACCTACCTATGTATCCACCCACCCATCTACACACACACACACACACACACACACACACACACACACACACACACACACACACACACACACACACACATTACAAGCAATACACTCCCTAAGAAAAAGTAACATCATCGGCATTTCAAATAACAATTCTTTCATAGATGGAGGCGAGATAATCATGAGCACGCTATTGGTTATTTATTTCACAGCTAGGTATGTCAGTGATATACTTAATATTTTCAAGACATTGTAAGTGTAATTGAATTGAACATCAATGTTTCATTTGGTATAATTTCTTGCCAATGTCACTTCTTGTGTACATGGCTTAATAAATAAATAATAATGATAATAATATATCGAATGTACATACATACATACACATCTACATACATACATACACACATACATACATACATACATATACACATATACACACATACATACATACATACACACATATACACACATACATACATACATACATACATACATACATACATACATACATACATACATACATACATGCATACATACATACATACATACACACATTTTAGAACATGGGCTAATGGGATTATTTTTACTCATCACATTGTCTAATTTTGCAGTTCTTGGGGAATTTTGCGTCTCACTGTTGTTACATCGGTTAGGGGTAGTAGTATGGTAATTAGGTTTTGTGAGCTCAGACCATGTCCATAATAATAAATAAATGCTGACAACAATGTAGTGAATTACTTGTCAGGTGTGATGTGAGGAGAGAATTAAGTCACAGTGGGTTTCACAGAAGTAAAACGGGAATAGTTGGGTATTAAAGATATATTGGGGATAATGTTTTGGGGATGTTGTTGACCTCGATGCCGACAATATCTGGAGTGTGCCTATCTAGTGTTTGAGAATTCATGTTCTGGCCTTGACCTCAGCCAATGGGATCTAAACACGTGTTTGATTAATGCAAGTGCTGCTTTCACGCAAATTCACTACGTTGGTAGTTGAATGTGGTGGCAGCGGTGGGATTAAGTCCTTTAAACCATTGATTCTGGGACTAGTGTCCTTTAATTTAACAATAATAATCTTTATTCGTCCAAATAAATTGGGAAATGTTTTCATTAATTTCCATGTCTGACGGCATTGAAACCAAGTTTTTGAAATATTGTAATGTGGAGGGTCATGTTTTAGAGAAGGGAGGAAGGATAATTTGACGACGGAATTTGGTGGAGGGTTATATTTTACGCAACAGCCCTGGCCTGATTTCACCCGAGCTCCCCTGCAATTACTGAAGGCTCCCTACGTACATTGAAAATGACCTTATAAAGTGTAAGGTAAAAACTTCAAACCGAAATCGAAATGATATTTGACACTTTTACAATCCTTGTGATGCAAATACATAAAAATAGCAGACAATGGCAAAATGTATGTAAGTTTGTATGAGGTATGATAATTATTATTATTCATACGAAAAACATTCATCATATTTAAATGCGTTCTGGTTTGTTTGATTTCTTAGGTATATATAATTTAATGTTGATAAATTGTTGTATAGCAGCTGAATTTTTAAGTGTGTTATAAAATTAATAAAGAAAAGTGCTTCATTTTGTTCCGCTCGTCTGCATATTTGGGGATATTAAAATTAATAATGTATTTCCCTTCCATTAAAATTCTAAAAACATAAGTCTCTCAAAGGAGTAAAACACACGCATATAATTTGTATAATGCATAACTAATATGATAAATGACACAGTTTAAGGTTCAGAGCAAGGTCAGACGAATATGGGGAATATCTGTTAACTTAAATAACTTGGTAGTAATTGATGTCATATTCAAACTAAATAAAAAGTATGTATGTATGTATGTATGTATGTATGTATGTAAATGTATGTATGTATGTATGTATGTATGTATGTATGTATGTATGTGTGTGTTTATGTATGTATGTATGTATGTATGTGTGTGTATGTGTGTGTGTGCGTGCGTGCGTGCGTGCTGTCTGTCTGTCTGTCTGTCTGTCTGTCTGTCTGTCTGTTTGTCTGCCTGTCTCTCTCTCTGTCTGTCTGTATGTATGTATGTATGTATGTATGTAAACGTGGTCAAATTACTTCGTTGTTTAATTGAAATTTATATCCTAGTTTGTCAGTGGAAGAAGAAGTCCACACCTCCTGCCACACTTGGTGTTTTTTGAAATCGTTTAATCATAAATGATCCTGTTGATGATGAATGGACAAGTACTGGGTTGATTGACAGTTTAAATAAACCATGACGTTTGTGTTATTTTTCTAATTACATTTTCATTCCAATTTACTTATATGATGAGTTATTTAGTGCAATGTAGAAACTTACCACCCTCCCATTAATCTCGGCAATGTGTACCACACTGCTACCCACTATGTGGGTTATATCATGTATAATTTCAAGAGACGATCATTTATACAGCTTCTTGATTTCCATTGATACAAATTGTACTTCACTGAAACAAACTGAAGGGTCTTGTTGTGTTTATTTTTACCTTGTCGTGAGGGATGTGTCATTCAGCTTAACTGACATACATACATACATATATATAGACATACACAAGTAATGCCCAGAAATCTTCAGATGTTATTCACTAAATTTTACTTCTTGCAGTCAAGAAAACATGAGTGGACTATATATAAGGATCATTATCACTACGAGTCGATAGACGAGCAGAAACAAAATCCTTAGGACAGGAGTATTTCCGGTTGAAGGAAGAATCACATGGGGGGGGGGGATATCGGCGTTATTACAAATTTCGGCAATTATTACAAATGTCGGTTGTACATACCCCCACATCATTTTCAAAAATTCGTGAAAGCAATGGCGACTAAGAACACTTTGACACACATTTCGAGCACCGCTGAATCGATTTAACGTAGGCGAGATTTGTCATGACATAGAACGACCAGAGTATAAACCTATATTTTCTGTTCGAACGCGTTCAACCTGGCTGTGATTTGTATATTCATGGATTATTATGATCATTCATATGTAAGTTTTGTAAACGTTTTATAGGAAACCTTCGAAAACTACATTATTCGAACAGTACGTCAACAGGTGGAATTCAACACAGCGATGACCTTTGGCACGAACTGTTGTCCTTTGACCTATCGTCAGTAACATCAAAATGTAGAATGCTGGTAGATCATGGCTGTATACTAGGTATGTCATCAGATACGTACGACATCGTCAAGTCGCCCAATGGATCTAATTCGCTACGTCAAAAGTGTATCGCAACACCGACAGTTTTCCTTTCTATTGTTGTGAAATAAAAATAAAAAGCAACAAAAATATCCGGGCCCTGCTCGAGTCTATTGTAATGTATATTCGAGTTCCCATGGTGTATTGGTCATCTTGACTGACAATTCATGCATATACGTATTTTCCTGGTAGGTCAAGCAGATATTTAAAAAACAAAAAAAAAAAAAAACAGACGTCCAACTGTCAATCAGCGAAAAACGTCTGTCATCCAAATAAATGAAGGAGAGAAATATACATGACAAACAGTTTGATGACTCTGATGATAACAGACTCGTACCATGTTTCATGAAGTTGTTATTTTACTCTAGTTTACAACAGAAGGGTCTAAAACCAAATTTAGCAGTATTTGTTTTTCACAAAAACATGTACTAGTATCTTTTTTCAAAAATCATAGATGTTTACAGTAATTCTAGTGAAAATTGCATAAGCCTTTGATTCTATGGGGAAAAGACAGTGTGCCCTTAGTCTATAAGTATGGATTTATTTGCATTTCAAGGACTTGAGCCCATGTATAAATGGAGTGTCACTTCTATCATACTACACACATTACTAGCTCGACTAGACACTAGTCGTTGACTTTCAAATATAGTGATCATACATAGACCAGGATGATATTACCATTAAGAACTGTACTTAAATGCAATTGGAGGGATAATATAAACCAATGACGTTATTATAACATCCAATGTGACTTACATTCAGACTGGAAATTATGTGGTATATATATATAGTTATGTATATATTACAGTCGCAGTTACTTAAATTTGATAACCATTCTCTATTTAAGTACATTTTTTCATTTGTAGATGATACTCTAGCAAGTATCACAGCTAGATATCTCAGTGATTTACGTAATATTTTCAAGACATTGTAAACATCAGTGTTTCTCTTGATATATTTCCTTGCCAATGTATCTTGTACCCTGGCTAATTATTCAATGGTGTTATATTCTTCCCAGGCAGAACTTCATACACTCATCGTTTATGTTTTGATTTTCGATAAGACACCCTGATGCTAACGTGACTTGAAGCTGACAAGTGTCAACAAACTGGATACACGGCTGTGTCAACATTCAATGTCACACACGTATATCGCTATGTTGCACGACGAAAATAGCAATTACATCACAATGGACAGTGTATTTCATACCACTATGTATTTGCTTGACATTATTATGCAGGACATTCATACTACAAACTAC
>NC_135551.1:21468502-21471002 GCF_964340395.1 Glandiceps talaboti | reverse complement strand
GGAATCATTCAAAGAGAATTCTTATTATAGGTGTTTTCAATTTCCATCGACAAAAAATAATAAGAAATAATACTGACATACTTTGTGGTCCAGTGATGACAAAAACTACGAAAAGTGTGTATGAGCTATGTGTATGGTAAATTTTATTGACAGTGAAAAATTGTTTGCATATTAAAAGGAATGTGAAGAGATGATAGTGTATTTTGAACATTATGGTGATTAAAGTCAACACAACCTGAGTCCAAGGTTATAATTTCACTTACTGTGTGATGGCATGAGACCATCCTGTCATAATGTGTTATACACTTTAGCTTATTTGTACTTTAATTGTTTGACACACTCACAAAGCACAGAGACATACATACCTATACATACAAAGGGGAATGGGTAATAAGTGTGTATGCATAGTATAAATGGATTGATGGAAGGATGGATTGATTGATGGATGGGTAGGTGGGTGGGTGGTCGGGTGGATGGATGGATGGATGCATGTGTGGATGGGTGTATGGACGGATAGAGGAATTGATGGATGCATGCATGCAGACATACATACATACATACATACATACATACATACATACATACATACATACATACACATACATACATACATACATACATACATACATACATACATACAAACATACATACCTACATACATACATACATACATACATATATACAAACATACATACATACATACATACATACACACATACACACACACATACATACATACATACATACATACATACATACATACATACATACATACATACATACCGTGATACATACATACATACATACATACATACATACACGCACAGACTGACATACATACATACATACATACATACATACATACATACATACCGTGATACATACATACATACATACATACATACATACATACATACACGCACAGACTGACATACATACATACGCACGTCTTTGCGTCTTACATTTAAAAGGTGAGTGAAAGGAGTATGCCAATTTAATTGCCTTAAAACTGGGTAAAAGCACACATTATAAATATTTCATGGTTGAAAACGTCAGTTCAATCCATTAGTGTTGTAAATAATCATTGTATTATAAAGATATGCTTATGAATATGATTATGGATATTAATATACCTATATTTATCATTCCGGATGGTTTGAACAGGCTGGTTTATTTTCAGGAGTCGTGTGAAATGTTGTACACATACCTTGTGATATAAGGGTAGTGACTTCAGTCTTATCTTCGATAGAGAAAGCAACAATTTTACATAAATCGATATATTTAGCCCAGATTGTCAAACTGTTCAAATTTAAACCCAATTCCTAAAATATGATATATCCTATCGAAACAGTTATACTGACGTACTAAAGTTGATGAAATACATATTAATACATCAAAATAAATGTCATTTTATATTACTGTACTTTTTTATGATAATTTTAAAAGACCTTCTTGCATTTACGAACTGTTAATGTCTTAGATATTTGCATAGCATTTGCGAGTGTCCCGAAAGCAAAGCAAAGGTAAGGGTGTTGTGACTTTACGGATAAACGATGGTGGCGCTGTTCACGGACTCTTCAAGGACTACGGCGTACAAACCTTTGCGTTGATATGACATGGAAAACGAAACGGACTACAACATAGGGATGCACTGAAACCAAGATAAATACAGCCAGCCAGCCAGCCAGTCGGACGTATGGACGGGCAGACAGACAGGCAGGCAGGCAGGCAGGCAGGCAGGCAGGCAGGCAGGCAGGCAGGCAGGCAGGCAGGCAGGCAGACAGACAGACAGACAGACAGACAGACAGACAGACAGACAGACAGACAGACAGACAGACAGACAGACAGACAGACAGACAATAGAGACAGTCAGGCAAACGGACGGACGGACGGATAAACTAATATAGCAAAAACCAACCAACATGCCAGAGCGACACAGTCACATATATCGCAAACAAATACAGGTGGACACACACACACAGACAGACAGACAGACAGACAGACAGACACACATACACACACTCACATCCCATGCATGTAGTTTCATAGAATTTCTACACGAGAACATATGCCCACAGCAATAGTAATCTATGATGCATATACAGTTATTTTGAAAACATTTTATTTCGTTTTTCATCCATCGTCAAGATATGTATAATAAGACATTTCAGAAAATGTAGTAAGTGCGAGGAATTATGATAAATACTGTCAGGAATTTATAGGAATGTTAGACACAGATCTAGAGTGACTATGTGTTATAAGATATTAAAACTTCGGTATAACAATGCTATGAAATCACCTGGCGAAGAGTTCACAAGTTTGATGCATTTGCTGCATGAACGTTTAACTAACTATGGACGTTTATTATTTGCCATTATGAAAGTCAACTTCTTGTGTTGCTTTGTAAATCATGAATCCTATGAATTTATTACAAAGAAAAGTCAAACTCTACCATTTAGCATTAAACTTGTATATGCCTTGATCGACTAAAGTCTTCAGA
>NC_135551.1:21458502-21466002 GCF_964340395.1 Glandiceps talaboti | reverse complement strand
CCTATGAATTTATTACAAAGAAAAGTCAAACTCTACCATTTAGCATTAAACTTTTATATGCCTTGATCGACTAAAGTCTTCAGAGAAAGTCGTCCGACTGTTCGCTAGTCATATTTGAGCACCAGGTGTCCTGAACAGTATCTGAGCACTTAGCGGCGTTGTCATTAGTTATCTGAGCCTTTGTTGGTAGTGTGATCACTATGAAAGATTACTCGGTGAGGTTTCGTTAGTTACAGTGTATGAGTACTCGGTGGCTGGCTGATTAGTTGTGACTTAAATACTAAGGCAGTATAATCAGTTATATCTGAACACTAGGTGGCGGTATAATCAGCCAAGAGATGTGTACTAAATTTGTCTGTAATAACTCCACAATGATCTCTGCCTATAAGCAAACCAAGCCTACTTGTATCAAGAATGCCATTTTACTAGTATATTCTTGCAAGGGCTTAGTACATTAATCACATCAATCAATGATATCTAACAACAACAACAACAACAACAACAACAATAAACTAAATAAATTTCAATTTACATTGTATAAAACGCATGTGGTGTATTTCTTGGACGTCTGAGTTCAGTCATTTTGAATCTTTGCAGCAAGCGTTTGTTGGAAGTATAACATACGAAGGTGTAACATTTAACATTTATTGATACAGTAAATGTCACTAACACCACACATGTAAGCAATACACATAAAATACCCAAACTGACGTTTCATTTGAAAATTCCCTAATCATGGGGTCGATAATATGGCAAACATCTCCATGCTTTAGAAATACCTTCACAACAACAGAATATAGGTAATAACTGATGATGATAACTGCATGATTGTGACGAGCAATCGTTGACAGTTGGTCTGTTTTTCAATTGTACATGCCATCGGGTAGAATTTTTAAACTTGGGCGATACATACCCGTCTGAAAATTTGGGGAGAGGTAAAAGTATGTCTTTTGTTATCATCTATGGACAGTACAAAATAGTATGAAATTTAAAGAAATCTCGTCAATATATGGCCAACATAGAAAATAATCCTCACTAACTCATTCGTATGAATGGAATGTTTAACCAAAATCTAACCCATTTGTTTCCAAAACCACACAATGTTGAAGCCAAAAATCTTATTCTTTCACAGACAGACAGACAGACAGACAGACAGACAGACAGACAGACAGACAGACAGACAGACAAATAGATATAGAGACAAACAAACAATCAAACAGGCAGATATAGGCATAACACTATCTCACTTTACAAATTTGCTTTCGACACAATGTACATCATGATATTAGTAGACTTCATGCTATGAGAATATGTGGATGTACTTTATATTTATATTTATAATATATGTACACAAAGACGTAAACACATATCTACACAAATATATATGTGTGACAGTGTGTAAAGTATATATATATATGTATGTATACGTGTGTGTGTGTGTATGTATGTATGTATGTATGTATGTATGTATGTATGTATGTATGTATGTATGTGTGTGTGTGTGTGTGTGTGTGTGTGTGCGTGTATGTGTGTGTGTGCATATATTTTGTAAATGTAATTTCACTGAAACTGTTTTTCATTCAAGCCGATGATTTCGCGATCGTCTTCTTTCTACTTTTTTTGGTAGCAGACGATTGATAGGATGATGACGTCAGTCTTGCCAGGGTTGTTGACCGTTCACTTATTGTTCTCAATAAGAAAGACCTTTTACAACAGCACGACTTGAACAGCACCTTGGCATCTGTCTGTTGAGAAATATACATAAGATATTAGAACATGTGCCAAATAAATAACTGATTGTAATCCCCATTTATTTGTTTATAAGAGTTGTTTCAATTCTTTGTAATCATTCGAAATCCTAACAAATATGCACTTGAATGATTGTATATCAGAGATGATATCTTACAAATCATATCCTTTTCCGTTCTTACAACTACAATATAGTCACAGAAAATAGTTAAAATACCAATAATGATACACTATACTTGTTAATTAGTGGTCGATATTATCCATAAGCAGTACAAAAACAGGTTGGTATCATAATCGCCGTTGAGGGCGTGAGGACCTTGTTTTATCGTGTATACAGCTACAATAAAAACACATTGTACCTACAGATGATGCAATACTATTAACGGTGTACGATATTACGAGTAAGTTATTGTACCTAATAAAAAAAAACCTACGTTCCAGGCTGCAGCCAGAGCAGTTTTATACAATCTTTACATTGTACGTTTATTGTCCTTAGGATATCAATATTTTTCGAGGCAATCCTCACTCAGCTTTTTAAAATGTTTTTTAAAATTTCTTTGCAAGGAAAAAAGAACCATACAAAAGGTTAGGCCTAATAAAAAAATTGTGTGGTTTCAGTTACCCGACCACACCTACCTTTTCACTGTCGACCATAATTTTGTTACGTATTCGAGAAAGTAATATAATCGCAAAAAAATGTGAACTCTCACGAGAAATAGTGGACGCGGAAACTGCCATCAACTTAAAAAGACACTCTAAAACTGTTCTTCCAATCTGTAATGGTTGTACGTCTGATAGGAAGAAATAAACAACACAGGGACCATTTGGAAATCAATGGAAAACCTGAACAAGACACTCACACAGAAAAGAATAAAATAAAATAAAGTAAAAAATCTAAAATTGGGCGTAACCGGAACCACACAATTCTTTTTAATTATTAGGCTTAACGCTAGGCAACATTAGGCTTAACTTACTTGAAATGTTTATTAAGCAGTTACTATTCTTATCAAAGAGTTTTTTTTTAAACCTTAGACTGAATCACTCACTCACCGTAAAACCGTCATTCAGAAATCCATAGATGATAGGATTGACGAAACTGTTAGACAACGCCAACCATAACACACATGCCTGTATAATTCTCATTCTATCCTGGCTCTCAATGCTGCTTTCAACATTATCAGAGAGATGTGGAAAGTAGAGGGTGATGAGTTTAAAGACGTGTAAAGGTAGCCAACACAGAGCGAACATGACAACGATCACAACAAGCATCTTGATAACCTGGACCAACAAATGAGAAGGAAAAAAAAGGGTTTTAAATATTCCAATTAGGTTTTTTTGGTAATGGTAAAGTAGATTAACTGATGCATGGAACTGCTAGATGTTTTAACACAAAGATAGACATGATTCAACTCTATAACAGAGATACTACGCAAAGCAGGATCCTTTACAAAATCATATTGAAAAGTACTAGTGATAAAGCGTTGCTATTCTTTGACAGGGCAGTATAGTAAAAACATGCTTCTGATGAAAATATTGTAGATGGACTTTGTGCAATTTTAATGGCTTCAATTGTTTACTTTCCAAATGATAATCAACATGATAACATGTCTACTTCTACATACTCATTGTGCGCGATACCTCTGTTATATTTTTTTTTTTGCATTTGAAGTTGTATGTATGTATGTATGTAATGTATGTATGTATGTATGTATGTATGTATGTATGTATGTATGTATGCATGCATGCATGCATGCATGCATGCATGTATGTATGTATGTATGTATGTATGTATGTATGTATGTATGCATGTATGCATGTATGCATGCATGCATGCATGCATGTATGCATGCATGCATGTATGTATGTATGTATGTATGTATGTATGTATGTGTGTATGTATGTATGTATGTATGTATGTATGTATGTATGTATGTATGTGTGTATTTATTTCTCATGTGCAATGCGACAGATACTAGAATTCTAGTTTTAATTTATACACACACATATATATACATACAGATAGACAGACAGACACAGACAGACAGACAGTCAGACATAAGGCTAAAAGTTTACATCAGTGCAAAGTTATTTCTTTCATATATGTACCACCTAACTGAAACAATCCACATGACAACGGAAGGACGATAGTATGAACTCTTTATCGCGGTCTCTTATATCGAACTTCATATTTGTATCATATTATATATATATATATATATATATATATATATATATATATATATATATATATATACCACTATGACCATATCATATATCTCTATGTATACCTCTTATTACCTTTCGTTTGGATTTATTGAAGTTCTTGTCCCTGTTTTTATCAGCATTTCCAGGAATACGTCTACCCCATAGTCGGTGGCCTACTTTAGCATATGTGTACGTCAAAATGACGAGTGGCATGAAGTATGTTATGGCAAGGAAACACCACTCCCATACTTTACCAAACAATGTACTTGGATACTTTTCAAAGCAGCTGTAAGTGATTCTTCCGTCATAATAGTCATCTTCGTACTTTGTAAAGACAGCCTGGCAGATCGACAACATCACAGCGATAAACCATATAACGGCGAAGAGAACAACTGACCGTTTTTTGGTAAATCTTGCCTTCAGAGGGAACATGACAGCGAAGTAACGGTCGATGCCAACAGCTGTCAGGGTTCCGATACTCACTACGACAGAAACCTGAAACGACAAATATAATCACGTTTATAACAATCAACAATAGTAAGTAACATGTATGTATGTATGTATGTATGTATGTATGTATGTATGTATGTATGTATGCATGTATGTATGCATGCATGCATGCATGCATGCATGCATGCATGTATGCATGCATGTATGTATGTATGTATGTATGTATGTATGTATGTATGTATGTATGTATGTATGTATGTATGTATGTATGTATGTATGTATGTGTGTATGTATGTGTGCATGTATGTATGCATGTATGTATGTATGTATGTATGTATGTATGTATGTATGTATGTATGTATGTATGTATGTACAGTTGATATATTATCATTACGTACGTACGTACGCACGCACGCACGCACGTGTGTGTCTATATGTCTGTCTGTCTGTCTGTCTGTCTGTCTGTCTGTCTGTCTGTCTGTCTGTATGTATGTATGTATGTATGTATGTATGTATGTGTGTGTGTGTGTGTATGTATGTATGTATGTATGTATGTATGTATGTATGTATGTATGTATGTATGCCGTGTACACCTATTATACAGATTAGATATAAAGCTTCACAATGCAATAAAGTGGGATATATTCATTTTAATCATAATTTGATATGTCTTCTTGCAATCATATTAACATTTATGATGTATATAAAAATTATCTGATTAAGGCTATAAATAGATTGGCAAGGGCTTAAGTAGCTGGCAGCTGTTTTTATCTGTGGCTCCATCATATGATAATTAATTATAGGATCCGTTACGTCATGTGAAACATAGAATTAAGTACGGCAGTCCTATTAAATAATATTTGATACGTAAACCTATCAAGTAACGTGCGACGCCCAAACAAAATTTTGTATACGAGAAGAAATTCATACAATTAATGAAAAGAAGGCCATATACAAGTGAAATCAGGCGTCCATGAGTCAAATTCTTCGTGATGATCAGATCTTGGTCATAGGATGCTCAGAATGGGTGTAAGATCTTGGCAATAATCGCGACATATGTTGTAGTGTTTCTCAACTAACACATAGTAGTTCATTCAAACACGAGTATCGGACAACGCGACCTTTGAACTTTTAAGGAGAACACCACTCCAGTAGTATTTTCATAAACTTTAAGTTCTGAAGAGCCATGTTTTGGGGTAACATAATATTTATTCTACACGATTGCCAGAAACAGTAAACTAATGGGACTTAACAGATATGTACAGTTATTAGACACACACTGAATATTCATGACTCCTAAATGCTTACTGCGAACCTTTAGATAAATAGTCATGAATATTCAGTGTTCACCTAATAAACATGCATGTACAATATACGTGAAATAGAGATTCAATTCAAATTGATGTTACTTGGCAATCACGCAAAATATGGGTGACGTAGAACCAAAGATTTAGACTGTTTTACGGCGCTGGATGACTGACCCCAATAACACTCGTTTTATCCATGAATAAGACGACACTGTATCGGAGTCAGTCAGTCAGCGCAGTAAACAGGCTCCCAAAAGTTTGGGAAATCCATCAATTTCCTGGAATGGTTTTCCGCTTTAAATAAATCCATGTGACCTTAAGGGTCGTTATTTCCTTTGGAGAAAATAGGGTATTGTACAACTGATGACGTCATCGTCGACATGTATCATGCATTGACGTAGCAGACTGCATAACTGTCTTAAATCATGGTCCATGTGTACACGACTACTACTCAAGGTAAATTTAAATGCGCTGGTTGTGTTCATACATGCGAGAACACTTAAGGATTCCCGGTAGCGCTATATCTTATACCCGATTTTCGCATCTGTAAAGTTCCTGTTATACTCCCATATATTCTATTTAGACATGTCGCATTAATATCTGAGTAGTGTTGCGAGATGGGAACGAGGGACGGCATATTGTTGTCATTAAAGGTTTTCTGCAGCCGAGAGTTATCTGTTAAGTTCATAATTGCCTGTACATATCCTAGGAGAATTGAAAAATCGCTTTTGGGATTTCCGTGACTACAAGGAGTAATTTACATCTTCCATTTTCCAGTTTCCTTATTTTATATATTTTTCCTGCACTAAGTATCACTTGATACGTTTCTTTGGAAACAAGAAGAACTGATCTTTAGGATTATTTTATCAATCAAATATTCTGCAGCATGCAACCCATCTGAAGATATACTAAAGAGTTTCTACGTGAAAATACGTCGTTTTCTGTACATAATGTGCTCTATCACGATTGGTGGTTTTTCACAATATCATAAAAATCCCAATTGTAAGCTTGGAAAAGAAGGTCTAGAATCCTCGGTCTTTAATGTATGTATGTATGTATGTATGTATGTATGTATGTATGTATGTATGTATGTATGTATGTATGTATGTATGTATGTATGTATGTATGTATGTATGTATGTATGTATGTGTGTGTGTATGTGTGTGTATGTATGTATGTATGTATGTATGTATGTATGTATGTATGTATGTATGTATGTATGTATGTATGTCTGTACAATTTATCGTAGATATTGATCATGGTAAAATTTGTAAATTGTCGAACTGTTTAATGCATAGAACGAAATTATATGTCTTATCGAAGCAAAGAAACAAGGAAACAAGGATTTTTCTATTCCTAATTGATAGTATACTACCTTCTTTCCTTGTGATATTATATCGATGTTGTTCGAGTTTACTGTCAGCTCTCCAAACGCCTCGGGCAATTAGTCATCGATATTTGAATATAATACCTACGATCAGCTGCACTGGTCTGTTAAAATATAAATTTGCCACCAGGGATTCACTACAAAGACTTGCTTTCATTGCTATGTTCTATTTTAATCTAAAAGAGTTGGTTCGCACGATTACTGTACACATCAATACACTGAACATGTGTCTGATAAGCTGCCGATGGTCGAATTCTTCGACATCTTCTAGACAGTCACGAAAGTTGAGTGTATGTTTATATTGCCTTCGTGTATTCATCACGTCTTCACATCTGAACTCGGTTGAGTGCTTGAATCGCCATAAGTGTTGGAACAGTATCCGTGTAAATTAAAATACAAAGT
>NC_135551.1:21368502-21456002 GCF_964340395.1 Glandiceps talaboti | reverse complement strand
AGCTGTACTACCGCGGTACATCCATATCCGAGCTGTAAAGGTTTTATCATAAACCTTATATAGAGACATGGAAACGTCATTTTAATCACATAACCACATAAATTAATAGTGAAATGTTGTAAATAAATTGAGAGAAAAAACATAACCTTTTTTCGTACCTCGGTAGTACAGCTTTCGGGGCCCTCGTCAGTCCACAAACCCCCATATCCGAGCTGTAAAGGTTTTATCATAAACCTTATATAGAGACATGGAAACGTCATTTTAATCACATAACCACATAAATTAATAGTGAAATGTTGTAAATAAATTGAGAGAAAAAACATAACCTTTTTTCGTACCTCGGTAGTACAGCTTTCGGGGCCCTCGTCAGTCCACAAACCCCCATATCCGGGTCGTAAAGATTAATGTGGAATATCTACTGTCCACAGACAGAGCATCTTAAAGGGATTCTACTGATCAAAATGCTTTCAAAAACTAGTTCATTTATTTATTTGTAGGTTAATTATGGGAAGGAAGTTGCAAAGATGTGTAAAGTGGTACATAATATTAAGAGGTGCGAAAACTTTATGTAGCAACGAGGTGATGATGCACATGATCATTTCTTATGACTTTGCTTGAGGGTGTAAATTGACAGATAGCTGTCATCTGGTTGTCTCGCACTTCAGAGGGATCGCCAGACATCATAGCTATTACATTTTGTTATCTGTTTGCAAGACATGAACTTCTCCAGATCGATGCTATCAACCAGTATGTTGATAACCCATTACTGATAGTGTCTGGCAGGAAGTAGCACCTCTATCATGAAATGTCGTGGTTACTGTAACAATATATTGTCAAGTAGTTGCATGTACTTGTCGAAATCAATTCAAATGATCTTCTTGTCCGGAATTACTATTCAAGTGAATGTAGCTATTTCCAGATCTATTCAATGGTAGCATTTGTGTTTTCCATCTACTAAGCTTGATAATGCAACATTGCTTTCAATGCGTGATAATGAATTAATGTAACGGAAAATTAATTTGAGAGGACTGTTCATTACAATTAAGGATTTTATGTGCCCATTTGATGCATTCTGGAGTGTTCTAAGCAGATATCCTACTTAACTGTTAATATCATAATACATGGCTTTGTTTATACTCTTAAGACCATGTCACTTGGTATGAACAAGTTTCCCTTAATTTGCACACAGCTTGCATTAGCTGCCTTATTTGCTCTAGGGCACGAGCACAAGATTACTATGTTACGTTGTCATAAAAATAAGAGTCTAAAGTTTGCCCAAAAGCGGCTCTGATTTTGCATTCACACAGAAGGAGAAACGTAAAATTTGCGGATGGCAAAGATGCTGGTTGATATAGGTTTGCCAAAAGAGTAGACGTAGTGAAAAAAAATGTAGCAGACATCGGCCTTCGGTCGTCAATGAATGTAAATTCTTGCAAATCAAGACGGCGATTCAGATGTGAGATGTAAGGATAGTCTCGCATAACTAATTGCAATGTTTTCTCCATATTTCTTACCCTGTTGTAGGTTAGAATTTTCCATATTAATGGTTATCTTAGAAATGGCATTTTCTTTACTCATTCACTTTTCAACAACATTTTATTCAGAATTACTTTGTAGATTACTTTATAATATAATTGGGGTAACCTGTAGACTCGAATAAATAAATAAATAAGTAAGTAAGTAAGTAAGTAAAAAGTATCACCTGCCATTCTAGTAAAAGGTCACAAAAGCGTGGTACAAGTGAACTATACATGGTGTCACAGTACACTATGCTAAACAGTTTGAAGTATGATGTATTTGACATAAACTATGCCGAGTCATATTATATAGACTCTAGTAAAAGACTATGTTAGTGGTAGCCTAGTGCTGTTATGACACAGATCAGGTTATTGTCACATCCCTCAAGGCAGTAAGTTAATTACACATTACACACTGTGACTATAAGCCAATTGCAATCCAAAGTGAGCATGCGCAGTTGCAAAGTACTATGGGGATAGTGTATTTCCCACAATGCATCATTAAATATTACAGGCTGATACAGGCTTCCTAGGTTACCCAGATTCCATTGTAGGATTTACTTCCTCTGCGGGGAGGAAGTAGTAGCCACCAGCGGTGAGAATGGGAAACCGAGACGAGCTGAGTTTGCAAACATCTTGTGTTCGGTATGACATAATACAACTATTTAAGATGTCCACATGTTCATCAGATCGGTAAAACAGTACTGAAACGTTCTTGTACCACGACCAAGGTCAACCCATACAGGCCTAAATGGCAACTGGACTATTGCAATACAGTGAAACAGTCGCTTGTCTCAATCATCATTAACTAAAATAGCTGAAATTAAACTCACACATATTATCTATAAGAAAATAGCAAAAGTATAATAAGCTATAAACCGTCCAACATTTTGACTTTCCTATTGATAATTTCCCACTCATATAAAGAACACCTGGCGGATTTTAAATGAAATTCTGATCACTTGTGACACAGCGAGAAAATAGCCTACAGTATCGTGTAAATATCGAAAGATATCTATCGGGAGAATAACATTAGTTTTGGAGGAAAAATATAAGTGCTTAAGTTCTATGGCAATGAGACACAACTGTGGTTTATTGATGCAAATGGGATGCTATAGGGCCAGATATAAGAGAATCACGGCGGAACTGTTATTGAGACAACGCAAGAATAAAAATCGATTCACTTAGGCACAGGTCGCCAGGCCCTCTAGTTTTTCCGTTCTATCTAATTGCTGTAATTAAAAAAATTATCATGTTTTTTATTGACGATTCGTTACGTGTCTTAGAGTTGATTTCATTCATTATCGTCATTATTTTCGTCCTTCCTGTCTCCAAACGTGGTAAAACAAAACAACTCCAACCTTTCTACGTATTCCATTATTGAAAGTAATTCATGTACTGGCGTCGCAATGTGTAGAACATGTCGCCGGCATAATGTGAGTGCTGCGACGTTTGGGGAATTCGATATCTTGACAATGAAATGCGTGATGTAATCATGAGATGTTGAGATTTTAGTCCATTACACCCCATATTGTAAGGTGCCCAATTAAAGACCCACCTGCTGGCAGCACGCCGACTATTTATATTTTTTGGCGCATTAAACGTTGCCAAGATGATTACCTCGAACGTTGCATTGTCAGTTTTCGGTTAATCTCCTGATTAGTATTAATCCAACGTTCAACGTTTCTGTTAAAGCATTTATATTCCAATCACACAGCTACCGTGATATTAGAACTACAATTACGCAGGTGTGTTTTATTTTGGTTTGGAAATGCTATCATGTCATGGAAGTCAAATTATAAATATGTATAGAATCGAATTTGAAAAGTAATGTACTGATGGCAAACTTCTGCACAGTAATGTTTATTCACGCTGATACCAATTTTCTAGATATTAATTGGTATTCTTGGATTACCATCTGCCATTGGAAGTATGTTTCAAAGCATTGATAGTCATGAAGCAAATTATTTATCGGCAAACTTTGAGTTCTTCGCTACTTTGTACAGATGAAAGAACGACGGTGACAGAAAGAGACAGATAGTGCTAACGGCGTTTCATGGACATAGGCTTACTCTATGTGGGCAAGGGTTCAAGTTGATAATATATTTTGAAGGTTTAATAAATGGAAAGAATAGACTTTATGGAGAGAGAGAGAGAGAGAGAGAGAGAGAGAGAGAGAGAGAGAGAGAGAGAGAGAGAGAGAGAGAGAGAGAGAGAGGAGAGAGAGAGAGAGAGAGATTGTTTTAAGTTCTGCGTGTGAATATGCAGCGCCGTATATATCATACAAGCTGAGCAGGGTGGCGCCCTGATCAATTCAACACGTTACATGACGATGCTGTTAATTTACGAGTAAAAGAAATTGTGTCTTTCATTGATGGCCGTTAGTCTAAGCTTATGACAATAACTCACAACTAAAGCGATCAATGTATCTTTCCAACGTTTAATGCGGAAAATGCTATGTAGAATGTAATTAAGACAAAATAAGACAGAAAGTAACAGCATGAGAGATGTCGTCTCACGCATCAATCTTTTAAGAGCCTCAAATACAATACCTCCAAGCATTCACAGTAACATTTTCACGAAGAATGGCAAAATAGTTGCTTTGCTTTCAGCAAAAAAGATAAGAAATTAGAAGCCGCTCAACGGAAAACCATGTCTAACTATTTGCGTAGGTGGTCGACTTTTTTATTACAATGATTGGACAAGGGTGTAATTTTATGCCACGGGCAATATATACTGATGATAATACATATAAATCTACATGCCACAGTACTTTACTGAGTCATTATGAATTCATCTCTTTGCTTTCGTTATTTGGTTGTGGGGCGAATGTTTCCTTGTCATCAGTTTTACAGGTAATGCACAATGGACGCCAAAACAGCTTAGCTGTCTGTAAATCACAGACACGTGTATGCATCATTAGTATAAAAAACAAAATTAGGCACGGTACAGATATAACCAGAACACAGAATGATAACGAAAGGTTAAAAACTCTATATATATATTTATGTATATATATTATATATATAATTTCTCACATTTTGTTATTGTTCTGTTTCTCTGTAATAATAACACATCATCTGTCTGTACATATACATACATTAATTATAATATGCAACACATCTCTACTTTAAGTATAAACATTACCCTTTTCCCTTTTGATTAACATTTGTTCAATGATTGATTTATGATTTATCTCCTTTTTGACATTCTGTTTTACGAAATTTACTTTTTTTTGAAAAACCTTTATGTTTTAGATGCATAAGCTTGTAACATGTATTATTTAGAAAACTATCAAACAATACTAAAATAAGAAACAAAAATCATACTGCATACCGTAGTCCTGTAACCACATTGCTGACGTTTCCAGCCACCATCACAAACAATATGGGGTAGTAGCTGAAGTTGAACAGCTTTGTTATTTTTTCTGTTCGTCGTCTGCGTCTCCACCCCATGTTGTTTACACGTTGTCTTTGAACATCATTATACAAATCTTGCACACACAAATGGATTGTATGCTCCCCAGGAAGATGAGGAAGTAAACGGCCATTGTGCCTCTAAAGATCTGTGCCAGGGGTAAAAATTGTAAAGCACTTTGAGCAGAGTCGGAAAGCGCTATATAAAACCAACATTATTCTTCTTCGTATTAATACTATGATAGAGACACTGTAGAGAGCAAATACTGCTAGGAATGAATGTCGTTATGGACAACATTATTTAAATCACTCTAACACCTAGTGTTAATACTGAAACGATAATCGGAGTTATATGCCCTTAAAAAATTTATGATACAAACACATCGAATCGAAATTCTATTCTTAAATGTGAATATTATTGATAGACATCGAATCTGAATTGTATTCTTAAATGTGAATATGATTCATAGACATCAAAACTTTAAATCCAATATGATTCATAAATATCGAATCTGAATTGTATTCTTAAATGTAAATATGATTCAGTTGAATTATATACTTAAAATGTCATCATCTCAGAGTTTTGTGTCGTGATTAAATTGGACCCTTTGGTGCTTGAAGGATAGAAGCTAGAGCTAGAGACATCCTAAGAAGGCGGAAATTGATTTAAGTGCATTAATTTTAAACCGCTGACTTTGACAATGCTAATGTAAAGTACAAGGATCATTTTCCTGAAATTGAATTAGTCGATCGAAATGTCACTGCCATAGCTTCGTATCCGCTAATAGCATACTATTTGTGCACTAGAGATTACCCCGAATCCTTTACATGGGGTTGCCTTTGAGATTGCAGGAAGATTTTGTTTGGCTTCGGATCTTGGGTAGAAATTAGGTCGAAAATGTGAGTGTTGCGAATCGCATCACGACCTTACTCGAAAATAATATCTCAAGAGCCTTCAGGCGAATTTTTTGATTTGACAAGAGTAGGTAGGACTGGACATACAATCATTTCTAATTTGAATCATTCCTTCTAAATACAACGAGGCTTAAATTATCGTCAAATCCCAAGCAGGAGGACTACTTAAAGAGTAGTTCTATATCTTAAAGCAATCACAGCGAATGCGTATCGACATAAATGCATTTGAACTCCCCTGATAACATAGCTTGGGCCAATTGAAATTAATTTAATGAAAATAGATACTGCGATGGCGTCATCAGTTCTGTCTTGAAGTTCTCATTGATCAAGAACTTGATCAAGAACTGTAGCTACCCGGGCTGTGATGGATTACACTCCGTCAACCAAACTGAGGATGTATGAGTTACAAAACAGAAATCGTTCTTTCTGTGGCAAGAGAAGTTGCTGCAGAACCTATTTTCTCCAACACGAGAAATGCATCAAACAATTATAGCTCCCTGGGCAGTGACTAATTGCAACAGAGCTATAGCTTTTTCGGGTAGCAGGGGAAGGTACTGCAGCGCTACTGTTTTCTCCATAGGAAAATTTTATCAACAACTATAGCTACCTGGGCAGTGATTGAATGCAATGCGCCAACCTATCCTAATAACTTAAGATGTATGAGTTGCAAAACAGAAAACGCTTTTTTCCTGACAGGGGAAGGCACTGCAACACTGTGAAACGAATTACACTCCCTCAAAACATGGTATAGGGTAAAAAAGGTTAATCGGTCTTGCACTTTCAGACAATTTAAAAGGCCTCATTATACTACACAAGTACAAGAAATGATAAGTAACTGCGTTTGCAGCAATCTTGGTGATAAATACTATTATCCACTGGAACATATGATTTCTATATCCGAGAAAAAACAAGTATATACATAATATTAGAAACCTGCGTTATTAATATCGATTCTTTATGTAATAATAACATATATCAAAACCTAAAGGTATAGCTTTGACAACATAACTTTTCACGTACGTGTTTCAACATAAATGAAGTCACCACATGGGGGTAGCCATGGTTACTAGTAAGTATCAAACGGTATGCTTTCGAATTCTCCCTTCTGAGAAAGATATCTCGTAATACATTTTATTATCAGTAAAAGCTCACTAACAGCTTCTCTGAGGAGTTTGTCCATTTAAAATGACGAGTTATATTCAAACGACCTCCGTATTTCAAGTCGACAAATTACTTTTTTGTCTTTTTACGCATTCATATACGTCTGTGTACGTTCTCAAGTGACGTCTGCATACACGATTCACTAGCTTTAGCTAAGAATTGCATGTTTTCACCGAGTCTTCTACGTTTTTTGTACAACTATGTGTCAGTGATTGGTATTCTTTGTTGTCAACTACGACAGAGTGAATCAGCAAATTCACTTCGACAATTACTATCTTTCTCAAACCAAAGTCAACAGTTTGCTGGAAATCGTTTGGTTTATGTTAAAATGGATTAGTCTCCACAGATTTAATCACGGATAGATATTATCTGTCATTTTCTATTTCCAGTGTGTTTCTGGTAACCCGACTGACCCTATTTAAGCCGCGCTATGAGATTTTAAAGATGAAATGGTTCGAATGTACATGTCTTTGTGTTTTTCGCAAGTGACATCTGTACACGCTTCACTAGTTTTAGATAAGAATGACAGTTACGTGTTTTTAACCGAGTCTTCTACGTTTATTGTGCAACAGTGTGTCATTAATTTGGCATTCTTTATAGTCATATAGGATATAGTCACGGTATTAAAATCAGAAAATTCACTCCGAGCTTCAATCGAAGCCACAATTACAATTACCAATTTTCTCAAACTATCCAACAGTTGATACTTTTTTTTTAATTTTAAATTGGACTAGTCTCCTCAGATTTAATGACAGTTGGGTATCATCTGTCATTTTCTATTTCCGTGTTAATGTCTAACATAGTTAAACATTTAATAGAAACCAAAATGTGATTTTATATTATACAATACGATCGTCATATTCTACTTCATATGTAATTGTGTATGTTAACATGGAATACTGTCAGATTTAAGTTCTGGTAGATGTTATCTGTCATGTTCTATTTCCGTGTCAATTTTCTTACTAAATTATATTATCGGCTAAAACTTCAAATATAATCTTTAATGACAGATAGGTATTATCTGCCATTTTCTATTTCCGTGTCAATTTCTTGCCAAAATATCTTTGGTCAAAAACGTTATTAAACATTTTACATTTAATAGAAACCAAAATGTGATTTTATATTATACAATACGGTCGTCATATTCTACTTCATATTATAATTGTGTATGTTGACACGGAATACTGTCAGATTTAATCTCAGATAGATATTATCTCTCATTTTCTATTTCCGTGTCAATTTTCTTACTAAATTATCCTCGGCTTAAAATTCAAATACAACATATTAAAGAGAAACCAAAAGTTGAATGTATGCAATTCAGTCTGCATATTGAGGTTGTCTACTCCACACATAATCATCTTCACTTACTTTCTTTTAAATTGCATCTTATCAAACTATCACAGACGTATTGTAGTCGATGAATATCTTGTCTTTAAAGAAAATCTCACGACCTACTTACTCTACAGTCTGAGGCATTTTGTCGGAAACAAGCCCACTTTCCTTTCAAAAAAATCAACGAAACATTTAATTGTAAAGCGAGAAGTATAGAACTTAGGTAAACAATGGCGTGAGATCTAGTTTAAAATATCCACATTTGGAGATGAAATACTACTGTGAAAACCGAGCTTTCGGCGTATAAAGATAGAAACAAACTAAAACCATTGTTGTTCCATGTGGTAGATTACCAAAATTGATCGATCGATCGATAGGGGTGCCTCTGGTGTGTGGATATATCACCATATAATCAAGATAGTATTAAACTCTGGAAGTCGCCAACTACAGCAAATTTCAAAATATCGTTCAACAGCTCTGTTTCATACAATCATGCCGAAGCTAATAAGAACTTGAGTACACATGCTGCATTTTGTCTAAATGAAATGAACTGACGCCACCATGCAGACATCAAATGCAGACGTCAAAACTTTGACGTCCGCAGTATGTCCTCCAGTATGTTGGTTTAAATTGTACATTCTAATTAGACAAAATGTAGCAATGAATTGCCATCTTGCTATTAAAGTGTAGTACATGCAATTTCTTCTTGATTTCTACGTGGCTGTATCAAACAGAGAAGCTGAACAGTATTTTGAAATTAACTGTACATATGATCATACAAGTCATCTGAAGAATCACTCTACTTTAAGTACAACCAAGCCAATGTTCATGGAAGAGTTTCATTGTTTATTCACCATGCAGGAATACCATACAGTAAGCAAACCAACCCCATTATAGCTCCCTAGATGCCTTCTGACTTGTCATTTCTATAACTTCAAAGCTTACGGGTTAGGATTTAAGTGAGTGAATTTATACAACACACGTGTACATATCGGAGACCCTAGCACAAAGTCAACATCATTAGCTTTGTTTGGATAAGTCACCTCATGTTATGTAAAACCTTGAAGGGATAGTGCCTTTGGAAACTGACATCCCCATATATCTAGACTTTTAAGATAGCGTGTCGCCATGCTATATGTCAGGGATGCATACCATATAGATCGTGAAGGTAACTCAACTTTGTATACTCAGATTGGCAATTTTCAAATAAGATTAACATTAGATGATTCTGTAATTGGCTTTTTCGTTTGTACTTTAGGGAAATTAATATCTTGCCCCACGTGTTCAGATAAGTGTAAAAATTATCCCAAGAGTAGAGCATTCAATATTGCATATCATGATATTATCTTCGTCTTTCTCTTGAAGTTCTCACCTTATCACATATTCGCCTATAGGACAACATATATATATATATATATATATATATATATATATATATATATATATATATATATATATATATAAAGATATCCCTATGGATGTAACAATACTGTATATCGGGTATTGAAAGTTTAAAGGAATTGTCTCAATGACATATTTGAATAGGTCGGTAACTCTTCGTGAACCGTTATCTTCTGAGGCGAAATATCACGAACTCTATAGTCATAATCCTTCAAACATGTCTTTTTATTTATATCATTCATTTATAATTCTGATATGAAGTTCCATAGATAGGAAACTGTTTTATTTGCTGAGAACGAATCCCTTTTCAAAGTAATCGTATATATAATGGTAAATAGTTCTTTGCACACAACCACGAGTTCTAGTTACCTGTGAGCAATGTTTCGCCTATTCAGTCGGCAGGTTTTGTCAAAGTGTCCGTAGTTATCTGGCTTTATTGCCTGTGTGTGAGAATAAATACTATGTACTATGATTTACCGTCCTGATGAACATGTTGTAAAAGGGCAAATACATTAAATGATGTTTCCATTAATTGTGAACTTCCTTTTTTCTGGGAAATGTGTTTTTATAGTTATTTGTACTGTAGAATAGACTTGGTTGTAAATGTATATATTTCAATGACGTCAAACGTGTACTTAACACATTGTAGCTAACATGGATGTTGTATTATGTGTGCAAAGCAAACTCTCAAGGGAATGAATACAGCCTTTTGCCCGAGGTGATTAAGATTCTTATCCCGATCCTTTCAATTGCCTCCTGAATAGCAGTCTTTGTTTCAAGTAGTTGCATCACAAGTGAAAACTACCGATTGTTAGCTTGTTTTCTTTCATCTCACACGTTCTTATCCGCCATAAACAGTCAATTTTCAAAATGAAAGTTCGCAATATCATATGTAAGAAATTATGTATGCATAATTATGTACATTTATATGTAAGGATGTCATTCTGACATCGTTCCTCTTTGAATCTTGTTGACCGTTTCACAACTCTAAATGCAAATAATTCCCAAATCACGCAAACTAACGGGATTATTGGGTTTGTAGGTTATATTTATATTATAAGATACGCTGGATACACCGGCTCCCTGTAGCGTAGTGGTTAGCGCACAGGATTAGCAGTCGCGGTCACGGGTTCGAATCCCACTGGAAATAGGGGATTTTCTGTGACAGACCCAAACCCAGGGTGAGTGTTCTACAGACTCGATTGGTAGGCTGTATCACTCAGCCGTGTCTCACTCACAAGACGAGTGCGAGTTTGGGGGGACTCCTGGAGTAATGACTCGAAAAGTCGGTAACGATTACTCACACTGAGCCCGCAGGTGCTATGTTTGCCGGGCCTGGGTGACTCTGGGATAGCCTGTTGACTGACTGGGAAAGCATTGACAGTTCCACAGCAACGTGATATAGAGCGTGCTACATAGCCCTGTCACGTAGTCCCAAACCCGAATGGATCTCTGTAGCATTTGTGTGTGTTTGTGTGTATTTGTCTACATAACAGAAAATTGCTGGGAGGAATTCCCAGCACAAACATTTAAAAAAGAAAAGAAAAAAAAGAAATGCTGGGTTCGTACTGATATCGACAATTTGACTGTATTACTTATTAAACTTTGTTAGACAGAGATTGTCTACTATCTATCAAGTAGTTTCTAACCAAGATAAACGCTAATGTTGTGGGTCCCTAATGTCTAACAGATATTATGTAATGTCTGGTTATTTTAAATGAATTTTCTGCATTTGAAGATTAAGCTTAGCAGATAATTGCTATCTGTTCGATATATACATAGTCAGGTGTTGTTGTCATCTGTACTTATGCTTCACTGGTCTACATGTATGTATGATAGCAGGTGTTGCAAGGTATATGAAGAGTGTTCAATGGGAATAGAGTTTAATCCCTGCTGCTAACATCAACGTACAAACTTAGAAGAAAATGATTATCAATATAAGTTTTGTTCTGTTCAGAATCATGAGGACCACCTCTTCATTATTTATATTACTTTCTACGTTCTTTGGTCAGAGCTCCATTCGTTCCAACGCTAAAGGCTTCGTTCCAGTCTCTTCTAATAAAATACATTTAAAGTTTGTCTTTCTGCTACTGTGGATCCAAGCTCGTGGAGGGTCTATGATATAAGCTATTGAACTTATTACAGAATAACTGTGTCTGCACAACAAAAAAAGGCACCGCTGTCACCAACATGTACTTGTGTAATCTCTACCACATGAACAACAATAGTTTTATAATTAGTTAGTGCCTATTTTAGTAGGCTACTCGGTTTCCGTAGTAGTACAACATCATCTCGAGACTCAGAACGAATTGACAGTTTTCTTAGCACGAGTTCAAAAAAAAAGAACCTGGAATGAACCTAGGTTGAACTCCGGGGTCTATACATCGAAACAAGACCGGAGGAAACTTGTTAAAGACGTACGTGATTACAAGTTGTCCTCTTTGAGATTATTAGTGCAGAATTAGCTTTACTCACTAATGGACATTCTTCAGTAATATAATGACCTCATTTAAGTAGACATACGTCGTTAACTGTGATGATGGCCGCAGCTTGCAAGTTCTCTAGAAAATAATGTAACTCAACAACAAAATGTAGGGCTTTAATGCTTGGTTTTTTTAAATATTTTTATATTTTTCAAATTTCAAACAAGATTTCGACAAAATTCTGTGCTCCTTTTCTATATTTTGACGGTATTGGTAAAAAGATATATCATAATGTGACGAAAATCAATAATAAATCAAAGGAAAATATTCATCTTATGTAATTATGGAGGTTTATAATAGGATTTCATAATACACATTGTCATAATTTCATTTTTTTTAGTTTGCGTCCGGTATGTGCTAGAACACAAACTGCGAAGGGGTAATTTAAATATGTTTATAGGGGTATTTTGAAATATTTTGAGTATTAGGTTACTGAACCCCTTGTCAGTGTTTATGAGTGCAGCGTTATACGTAATACCCTCGCATCGGTGAGTTTGTCATTTCATTTCATTTCATTTGATAATTGAGTTGATATAATCTAAATTAACGTACAAACGGCTTAATGTTCCTATATAATTCTTCAGCGCCAAAATGCACAACATTGTGGATCCTTCTCGCCTGCCCAAGTATTTTCCGCTCTTGAAAATCTAATTTAGTTCTGGTATTATAAAGAGGCCTGATGGCTCTATGACGATTTACAACGACATCCGGAGAATTCTGATTTAGGAGAACTGAAAGACATGCAATTATAAGATGACCAACCACACTGAATTTCAAATGGCATAAAGTATACTTTTTTATCGTATGATGTTTCATGATCATTAATCAATTTCCTGTTTTTAAGAATGATGTTCAATCAGTTCTGTATTAAATCAAAAACTTATTTCTGCTGGTTGTGACCAAAAATCCAATTGTAATGTGTACCCACATGGACAACATATCAATTTTATTTGTTATACTTAGTTAGCTGCTATTATAGACTAATGTATCAAAAGGACCATGGACTAGATTAGTTTCTAGTAAACTATTTCCATGGTCCTCACCAGAGCATTTTCTTTTACTGTATTTGTATTTTCCTCTCTGTAATGTTATTACCTTATGTTTCCGGTGAAAATAAATTCAATTCAATGTAATATTTTGTTATCCATGTGTATGATTTGCCTCGAGGGTGTCATTACTGTCAACTTACATAAGCACAATTCGATGACCGCTGCAACAACTGACAATTGACATGCCATTTAGAGAGGGAAATTACAAAGGCTACTGCATGGCAAGCAGTTGTGTGTTTAGCACAAGGGTATTTTAAGAGCTGAAATTTAAATTACTCATATTGTAGTAGAACATATTGCAACTGAAATTATACTCTACAGTCTTTCCTTTCCGTTTAATGTAATACACAATTATGCAGAACCACGAATATTAAAAATCTAGATAAGCGGAATGTTCCACGAACAAGAGAAATTGTCACTAAAAGCAAATATTGCAACACAGTGCCCGCTAAGGTCTATCAACAAAATACGCTCAATTTTATAGTAGGGATAGGTAGGTCTTTTATTTTATTTTTTATACAATATATTTTTTGTTTCATATGTGAGTGTCTAGTTCAGGTAGTTATGTTTTCCGTTGTTTTCCATACGGTCACTGTGTTATTGGTTTCTTCTCATCAGATGTACAGCCATTACAGATTGGAAGAACACTTTTATATTGTCTGTTTAAGTTGATGTCAGTTTCCGCATCCACTATTTCTTGTGAGACTTCACAATCTTTGATTTTATTGAAAAACTAGTCGGGTCGGGTAACCGGAGCCAAACACTTTAACCTACAATACGCTGTAATTAGATTATATGGAGTCTTGCTTCAAAGGGTACTTTGGAAATGTTGATCTGATAAAACGAGTATCAAGTAACTAGCAAATGGCAACTGTAGAGTTAACAGTGATAACAGACATGTGATATTTATGGATGTGTCCTTTAAATTATAGACGGAATAAGTTGTTGTCGGCATGTAGTACTATAAATCTTGTACATGTCTCTCCCATTTCTTAAGATTTCAACACCTACGCATACACAGAATAGACAGCTTTTAAAGGTACGGTCTCATTATTTTACGTTATAAGATACTTGATATAGAGTCAATGTCTTCGGTTACGGAAGATAATGCCACTGGGTTCAATAAAAAACGAGGTTTCCAGTTCTTTCTTTGATTTATGCTTGATTGCATGAACAGACATGTGGCCAATGTGTTAAAGAGATATTTCAACCAACAGTGAAGAAAGGATGTGCAACATCCGCCTCTGCCTTAAAAAAACAAGTAACAAATATCAAGAGTTTTGTAATCGCTTACACATAAACAAAGAAGTGAAAATTAACTGCTTAATTACATACAGCGCATTAAAGATTATACTGTTGTTTTTGCCTCTCTGTCTCTCTGTGTACCTTCCTGTCTGTCTGTCTGTCTGTCTGTCTGTCTGTGTCTGTCTGTCTGTCTCCAATAAAAACGACACAGTTTACAGTTTAAGATGTAGCAAGATTGAATTGATACAAGTTTCTTGATACATCTTGTCTGAAACAAAATCACACCATGTCGACATCCAAACATAGGTGCCTGCGTGTCTGCGTCTTGCTGCGTATGTTTAAATGGTTTATTGATTTAGATGAGATGTAGGAGGAAATTGCATCTTGCTATCTTAATTAGTGTATAAGGTTCACTTTTTTAATTTGTTTTGGTGTGGTTGTATCACAGAGAGAGGGAGAAAGTGAACAGTAACCTGCAGTGTGCTGTAACAATTAAAGATGTCTAAATTACTGTCAAAGAAACTAAAGGCAAGCTCCAATAATCGCCAATTTACCTATATGGCGCTATCAATGATTGTACTTTTAAGTTTATATATTGTGTAGGTCAATGACAGTAGCGATACGAAAGCACCGTTTTCCTAGTAAGACAACAGGGAAATTGTATCTACCTAACTAAGATGGTGCATTAGTCAGGAAAATAGTTTTATAGCATAAACTTAAGCAATAACCCCCGCCGAAGGCGGGTATACACGAGATTTTGGTACAATTCGCGACATATAGCACGAGCCGAATGGCGAGTGCTATATGGAGCGAATTGTACCAAATTCGAGTGTATACCCGCCTTCCGCGGGGGTTATTGCTATTATATTATATCAACATATGTGTCTATTTCCTCTAAATATGATTATGTGGTTAATTATATCATATGCCTGAAAAGGCGAAATCGCACGTACAGAAAAAGATCGTCGGTAATAAATCGTCGGGAACGAGCATATTTTGATGAGTGGATACGTTTATGTCGCCCAAACACACACACACTGCATGAACACAAACCATACACTGCATTGCATTGCATTGATAAATTACTTTATTTACATCATATAATGCATAACGAAAACGCGTTGAAAACTAGCAACGAAGAAAACGGGGCAAGAGGTCAAAGAAAGTAACAATTTTGTTTGGATATTTACATAAGAACAATACAATCTTGTACACTGCTAAAAATAGACGTCTCGGCGTTGAATCAGTTGAATCGGAGAAAGCTCGAGACAGTAAATCAGAGACGCGACGTTACACAGTCTACTTTAATTTAATGGTTAACAAATTGAACATTGACCGAACCTGAAAATGTAGTTTTGAAATAATCCTGACGCACTTGACTGATGGTTAAAAGTTAAATTGGTGTTGCTCGATTCAACGAGAGCAGGACGCTGACGGCTCGTCGCATGGGAGAACTTGTACCTTATCAGTCATGGCTAGTGATGTTGAGGCCACTGATCGATCGTTGCTTTTGATCGCAAGGTCATCAGTGGAATTATTTGGACTACTGTAACCCAAACTATTGGACAGGATACCTGACACACCTTTACTCTGAAGAAGTGTTAACTTATTGGTATAAGAACGAACACGAGCTTCATTTTTGTGAGTACTATATGCTAGTTTAGGGGCCCATTTTACCACTGCCAGCCGTGGTAAAATGGGATTTTACCACAGTTATTATCCAATCAGAATGGCGCATAGTAGCATGATATAATATAATATAGATTATATACACAGGCTATCCGGACGCTGGTGTAAACTATTAGACCATATTCTGTTTTTACCTCAAGAAACCTTCGGTCAACCATTGCGTTGCAATTGTCACGAGTTGTGTTTGATACAATTTTATTTTAATGAAATATTGCATGTCTTTCATTCAATATCATAAAAAATCAGGTATTAGAATATGATAGGCAAAATTGGATTTCAAATATCAGACTATTGATTACAGTTTTGCTATCATGAGTCTGTAGGTGTGTGTTGTGCATAATAAGCTTACACATTAACAAGTTAATAGCACTTACGTTTTGTAGGAACATGGCAGCATAACACATCGTTTTCCCGAAAATCCAATGGCCTAACATTATCGTAGGAAAGGTAAACGGCATACAAAATATTGCCATCAGTAGATCAGCCACCGCCAAATTGATGAGAAAAGCGGACAGGTCTGTTCGGTTTGTTCTTCCACAGAGCAGGACCAAGAGAACTAACGTGTTGCCGAGAAGAGACAACACCATATTCACGCTGAAGGCGAATATTAAAACGGCTTGATCTGTCCGAGGTAACGCCATAGATGGGTAGTCGTAGTCGTAATCAACGTAAGTTGGGAGATTGCCAAGAGTAAAGTTGACATCTGTAAAATTGTAATCATTGATATCATTGTCAAAATTGAAGTGTTTGAAAAAGTTCAACCAGTATTCGCTATCAGAGTAAGCCATGGTTGTTAGATGTTAGAAGGTATGTTTGTGACTGTACATGTCGCGTTGACGGCAGCAGACTGACAATCTTGCGTGCTCAGCATATTATTATTTGCCCACTGAAACCCGTTATTGGATAGGCTTGTCATCATGACCGTATCACAACAGTTGTGTATGTGTTAATGCGATCTCAGTCAAATCCCGCTAATAGCATTATAATATCCACGTGTCAAGGAAGTGTCAAGAGCTCAGGTGATTCTATCCTAGGAGACTTGATCAGGCCAATAAATGAAGTCGGAATAAAATACAATATTTTCATTCTTCCGTGTACACAAAAATTACCATGTATAGATAATGATGTGTCACTGCTCACAATGCGAGGTAGAACCCCAAAATTCCGAAAATTATCCATGCTGAGACATACACTTCTATATTGGATTTAACAATGAATTGGTTCGAAACAAATCGTCATTTTGCTCAGCAAAAATCTTACAAACATTACTTCATTTTATTGGCGCGACAAAAAATGTCAGTCTGCTTGATTCCAGTAATTGCATGGCAGGAATCTTACCAATATTGCTAAATTATCAATGCGAGGCTACCATTATCTCGTCATTTTGCTCAGCAAAAATCTTACAAACATTACTTCATTTTATTGGCGCGACAAAAAATGTCAGTCTGCTTGATTCCAGTAATTGCATGGCAGGAATCTTACCAATATTGCTAAATTATCAATGCGAGGCTACCATTATCTTCGTAGATTGTCGCCAAATCGTATACATTGTAATAACAAGCATTATCAAATGGATTAAAATGTAACGGTTACGCTTTTAATCTTTTGTCTTGCCAGACATGTAGCAATCTTAATTAGCTTTTTGTCGAGCCAACGCATACGTTTTAGCAATGTTGTGCAGGTTAAATTTTTGTGGAGATAGACGACACGATATGTTTCTACTCGACTGGTTTCCAGTGTCAAAATGTATAGTATTTGACGCCTAAGCCGTAATTTGTTTATCTACTCTCAATAATACTGTTCTTCACGAATTGTAACAAGTGAACTTTGAAAATTCTTGTGATCAATACTTCGAGGACAACGGAGGTTCTCTAAAGGTTAGTTTGATTATTGGCAGCATAATGATTATATTATGCATACAATAATTATATGCAAAGCTGCAAACATGCTGTTAACGCGTAATAATATTTGGGAGGGGTCGGAGCCTAAGCCATATTTTTCAACTGCTCTCAGTGAGACGTTTTCTTCAGGAAGTAGAAAACTGCGTCAAATGAGCTATAAAGAATTCAAATAGTCGGGACATCGGGGTCAATGGAAGCTGTCTCCCAAGCGATTTTGACGAGAAGTTTATATGTCTCAAGTACGTTATACCGAACACTTATGACAAGAAGTGTAAAGGATATCAAAAATTGGGTTTCAATTACTTGTACCATTTCCTCTTAGTACATGTCTTTATCGTAATAGAATTTGGTATTTAGTGGGATCATGGGAGTTGAGTTTTAATGCCTTCAAGCTTCGTGTACTGAAAAGTTCATTGAAAGCAATACCAAATCTTAAATAATTAAAAACTCTTGACATAAAGAAAAGAAGATAGTAAATTCTGAGTTGTGCTTACAGCGGATTTCTAAATACCGTTCAGCGACTCTGTTTGATACAACCACGCAGAAATCAAGAAGAAACTGCATGTATGCTACATTTTAATAACAAAATCTCCATAATATGGCTGCATTTAATGTGAATAAATAAACCATTTAAACCAACGTACTATATGCAACAAGACGCAGACAGGACACACCACCGTCAATGGTTTGACGTCTCCATGGTGACACATTAGTTCATTTCATTTGGACAAAATGTTGCAAGAAACTGTATTCATTCAATCTTGCTGTCTTAAAGTGTAGCGTGTGTAGTTTCTTATTGTTTTCTTCGTGATTAAATAGAGTCACTGTACGGTATTTTACAATCCGCTGTAATATGACTAGGGTTGAACTGAGGGCATATCGTCTCACATGAAAAGGAAATCAGGAAATTGTAATCATCCTCTCCAGAACTTTGATATATACGATAACGAATGAACTTTGTCGTTTTACCAATAGCATGCATCTTGATATCCGCCTCACCGACTCTATCGCTATGAACTAACGAAGGAAAATGAAATATGCATTTTACCACAGACGAACTAATTTCTTAAAAGGGTTTTCTATCGATTATGCTTTCCACGTGACGGGTTTTGAACTCTGTCCAATTTACTGTGAATAATGTATGATTGTTTGCAAACTGTTGATTTTTATTGTACCTAGGGAACTGGACATGTCGTGGTGTAAACAGATTTTTTTATAAGTTTATGTAATGTATGGGCCCTACGGAATTAAAACTAAGTAGATAACTTAACAGGTAATTTGCCTGAAGTTTATGGAGCCCGATTGCTAATGCGCATAAAATGATAAATTTGTAGGGTAACCCTGACTGAAAATTGTTTGAAACTACGTCGATTCTATTCAGAATATATGACAGAGATCAGGAGATATGGAAATACATATCTTTGATAAGAAAATTAATATCCGGGTTCTAAATTTTAACATTTTTAGATAATTAAATGTGACAAGTGACGTGTACAGCATAACAAAACGTAGTAGTCGGCCGTTCTATGTATATTGCTAATACTTTTCATAAGTGAATTATTGAGTCTTTGTATATGAATATTAAATTCCAAGGGTGGTCAGAAAGTTGTGTAATAATGCTGTTGGCTCAACTTTACTGAAAGTAGGATACACCTCAGGAACGAATGTCCTTGAAAATGAAAAATCTACAATTCTCCTCAAACTTTGCCATATGAAAGCTTGTCCCTGGTCTTTTTAAATAATAAAAAGCAATGTTTGGCTTCACCGTCTTGTTTTCGTCAATCTTTTAATTTCCCCACAGAATTAACACATTGTTCGTCGGCCATAAATTTTGATAACATTTTGACTTCTATTTCAACATTTTCGTCGATGAACCTAGATTCTTGTATTGGTATTGATTTAGAATAGGTTAGCGTTTCCTTGTCAATGAATACGGTAACAGCAAAAGTGTAAAGAGTTTATTTCCTAGCTCCATACTATGTTAACCGAAGTTTCTAGTATATAGTGTGTGTGTGTGTGAGAGAGAGAGATAGAGAGAGAGAGCGAGAGCGAGAGAGAGAGAGAGAGAGAGAGAGAGAGAGAGAGAGAGAGAGAGAGAGAGAGAGAGAGAGAGAGAGAGAGAGAGAGAGAGAGAGAGAGAGAGAGAGAGATCAAAACTGAAAATGTATACCCAATACAATCAGTTACAGGTATAACGTGTGGTGTATGGATACAGAATCGTACACTTCGACAGTGATGTAGAGTAATGACTAGATTGATTGCTTATTTGAAGTGCTCCGCATATAAGATGAGAACGGTTCGGCAAGGTTATCAATTTATTAATAACTTCAAAACACAGTATATGTTACTCATGCCATATTAAGTGTTAGTATCACATACGTCCATTGATATTTGTTATTCGTCTAATTATAGCATGACGCAATCACTAATCATCTCTACTTATTTGTATAATTATGTTGCATGTGATCTTGCTTATATTATTAAGTTTCTCTTGTCTTTTAGGTAGATGTCGATGTTGTAAACCCGAACATATAATTCCCTTAGGGGAGAGAGAGAGAGAGAGAGAGAGAGAGAGAGAGGAGAGAGAGAGAGAGAGAGAGAGAGAGAGAGAGAGAGAGAGAGAGAGAGAGAGAGAGAGAGAGAGAGAGAGAGAGAGAATAACGGTTGACCTATATAAATGAGACAGAATAAAATTAACGTTGACCTGTATGCATGCACATATAATGAAATGTACAGATCTTTGGAATAAATAAGTTGATGAGATATACTGTCATGATTGTTAACTAATTATTTTACTACATGTATAATGTACATTTGTTCTGGATTTCAGCCAACACTGGAGCAATTAACTTGTATTGCTCTGCTGACCACATGCTACATTTTGAATTTTTGGCACATTCATGTCAGTAGTAAATCGTGTAGGTAATCACAAAACATTGAACTCATATCATATGCATGATAATTTATATTTTGATGGTACGCTGAAAACGAATATCAAATGGATGGCAATTCCATGCTCAGCATAAAAACTTTAATCTACAATTAATATCAACCTACCTACAACATATTATTCTCGTTGTTTTAGCAGACAGTTAGCAACATTTTTTACTGTCTGATCACTGTGGGGTTATAATTGTATCAGAGTATTATTTATATAATGTATCTGACTTTCATTTGAGAGAGACAGAGTAGCGGCTACCTACAATTACTACAATGACCATGAGTAATTATAGAACAGCTGTGGCCATTACATGTTGCAGGTATGTAGATTTTCATTGTAAGTTGATTAATGCATTTTCCCGATATTCCACTTTCAGAGGTATGTAAGACTCCAAATAAAGGAGAGGTGAGATCAGAACTGAGACTCTCAAAACGAAGAACATGCTAAGTGAGACTGTGTTTGATACTGCCTTTGAGACTCTCATATCTCAAATAGACTGTAATTGCAAGCAAACCTGAGATCGTTTTTGAGACGGGTAAATGGTAGCCCCACAGCCTAGTATTTCAGCTAGTGTAGCCCAGAAAACTTACGTGTAATTCAAACCTCGATCTGTTCAACTACACATACTTATCACATTTCGTATTCTAAAAACGTCACTGTTGAATCGTCGTTGTATGCAATACATGTGGTTTGTTTGCTAGTTTCAATTTGCGCATAGGACCGAGAGACCATGATTTGTGTCTGATCATGTGCCTTGTTTAGCTAGATGCATCTGTTGGTCATGCGATGACTTCAGTTGCTGTTCGCTGTTTATTGTTTCCATCATATGAGTCTCAAATCCAGTCTCAAAATGAGAGTCTCACACTCAGTCTCACTTATGGTTTACAGTGGGTCTTATATACCCGAATTTGAGGGCACGTTAACAGAAATCATGTAACTAAACATGGAACGTCCAGCTCATATGCATGCGGCAAGCGGTTATATTGTGATGATGCGCTTGAAAACGGAGAAATGGATGACCCATTCCACGCTCTGTATAGAAACTAATCTCTAAAAAGCACTACCTGAGATGGTCACTTGAAACCCCTCCCCCGCCCGTACGTAGGTTTATATCACTTACATTCATGTACCCTCTCTCCTTTATCTACTAATGTGTTGGGGATATATACGATTTCTCTCTCTCTCTCTCTCTCTCTCTCTCTCTCTCTCTCTCTCTCTCTCTCTCTCTCTCTCTCTCTCTCTCTCTCTCTCTCTCTCTCTCTCTCTCTCACTCTCTGTCTGTCTGTCTGTCTGTCTGTCTGTCTGTCTGTCTGTCTGTCTGTCTGTCGGTCGGTCTGTCTGTCTGTCTGTCTGTCTGTCTGTCTCTGTCTCTTTCAACTATGCGTGTGTCTCGCCCCTATCGTTTCGAATTCTTTCCTCTAGACATGACTTAATTGCGTGTCAAAAACCACCTTATGTGTGCACTAATGAGAAATCCAAATTATAATTGACGTATGGCAACCATATATTGTTTATCAAAGTGACCATACGAACGAGAAATTTGATTTATTTTCATTTTGAATTTTAATAAATAAATAAATATGTAAAGCAACATCACTGTGTATATGGTACTGAGAGTTCAGGCAAAGTCACCCCACAGACTACCACTGTCCTTTAGTTAGCTGATATCGAAACTATGTATACAGTTTTTGAACGGTTGTCCACCCCAACCGACGATACTCTAAAATGTTGCAACATCCCTTTACTGTACAGTTTATTCAAACACAGGATCCTGCCTCTCCCCTGTGGATATCCCCATCAACTATATATAACTACGGACTATTTTTCTGGAATGTAACACAATAAATCACTTTATCCTTTCACACCGATGTGACAATGTTCTCCGTTTCTGTTTCCTGGTAAGATGCTTATTGACTTTTTTGTAATATTTCTCAAATTTACTACATGATTGCTATCTGAATAAATAAGTATAATTATTCATGAATATCCATGCGTGGTAATTAGAATAATTAGCATATTTTATAATCGAGTACAATGTATACATATTAATTGGGCTAATAAACACACTGTAGATCATTTGTATACGTGTTTCCCCAGAAGATGAACTTTTACGAAAACACATTGAACGCCCATGACAGAAGGTCTCCAACTCAACCACAAATGACGACCCCGAAACCTGTCTGTGGTAATCAGTTGAAAATCGTATTGCCATAGGATAAGACATTTATCATAAGATAAAGAATTGATAAGTGTATTTTTGTCAGCTTGTCAATTTGCTGTACGAAATGTTCACTTTTAAAGGTAGTATGTGATACCTATGGGAGTATCTTCAGTTTCGATCAGGTGTGTTGTGACAGCAGAGTTGACCTTCATTTATTTGTAACTGGAACATGAAACTATGAATGCAGTTAGAGCTAGGATAAGAGCTGGGGAATTACAATCCCCCGCAAATAGAACTAAAATCAAGGTAAGCTGATGAATTTTACCATTCATTTAAAAGATAAATTAGGGCCATGAACTGAACCTAGAGTAAATCATATATTTTTCTGGCGAATGACAAAAGAATTGTAAACGTATATACCTTATTTTGTCACCAAAGGTATCTCTTGGGTACACCAAAATTAATGAATGTATGGGCTGTGTTGCAGTAAAATGTTGCATCGAACACCGAAGTGCTAAGTTTTAATAACATGCAGTGTAAATGGGCTATCATAAATGTACATAACTCGTAATGGAAGAACATTTGGCCTTTAAATACACTTTTTTGTAGAGAATTTATAGACGAAGGTTAAATATGCCATGTTTGTAAGGTGTATAGTTACATGTACATAAAACATTTCTGCCCACCCTTGCCTATTCACATCACTCCTGCAATCTCAAGCTAGACTGTTGAGAAATCTCATGGCTCGTTACATTTGTTGATTTGATATTTGAGGTTCGTAATGGTTTGTAAATTCCCCCGGCTTTCTATCCCAGGGATATCCAGTATGTTGGCGTAATAGGGGAGCACTGTTTACCAGAAGTACAATATAAAAAATATATATTACATTTGCGAATTAAATTTAAGACGATAATAATCTTATTCATTGAATGAAACTTTAGGAATCTCGTCTATTAAATAAAACCAGTCAAAATTATCCTAAATGCTGTTACGATATTATATAAACGCCAACATCGGCGCATGAAACGATCACTGTACATTGGCAAGTCAATACACAAGTGGAATCGCCTTGAAACCATTGACAGGTATTTCATCATTTCGGATCCCGGTATACAGCATCTCTCGTACTGCAATATATACTGATTCAGTTGTAATGAGAGCTAAAGATTATTTGAAAAAATCTTCTAAAATCTTCTAAAAATCTTCTAAAATCTTTCCCGCCACAAGTGTATGAATTCTAAATGTAACTTGTGCATTGAAAGTAATCTTCCAAACGCGAAACGTTATCTAATGTTGGTCCCAGTTGACGTAAGATGACGCAGACAAAGATAGGATTTGCGATTACTCCTTACTTCGCGTCATTAGTACGTATCCACCGTCGACTAATTTTTTCATTTTTTTCATTACCCAAGCGACCCAAATTTTCAGCTCCGACGTCGACATCATAATATAGAAATAATTTTTGCCCGCCCTTAATTTTTTTCACAACAGCACTTTCTCTAGCAAGAATGCGCAAGTGTCTGGACTATCGACGCCATCTACAATCATGGCGGCGGCGATAACACTTGTTCACGAAATGATAATTTCTTTCATGACAGAAGTTATTCAAGTAGGAGGCCAGAAAACATGACTATTGTGTAGAGAAGCTGGGAAAGGGCTTGTTACAGAAATCCAATAAAAAGAAGATAGCTAGGAGGAAAAGGAGATGCACAGACAAACATGAAGAAGATGATTTTTTTAATTGGTTTACTTTTTTTCTTAAATCGACTGATCGACCCATAGTTGCTATGAAAAAGCAATGAAAAACATTTTTAAAAAATAGGGTTACCCTGAATCATGGTAACTGCAAAATTCCAGAGCAGTTCCAACGTCTGAAAATAAAAACGTGATAGTTTACTTAGATAGATTACACGCACACATCGTCCTTGGGACAAACAAGCTATTGAAAGTCATCACATTGCAAACTCAGATTTCGAAACATACAAGTGTATTGATCCTAAGTTACAAGTGGTGTATATATATGTGTGTGTGCGTGTGCGTGTGTGTGTGTGTGTGTGTGTGTGTGTGTGTGTGTGTGCGCGCGCGCGTGCACACACATGCAGTGCCTGCTTGTCGGCAGGAGTGTGATATTGTTTATATTTGTAATGAGTGGTTTGTGGGAAGCCTGTGTCTTATCTATCTAAAAATTGTTCTTAGGAAACATAAAATATGTATGATACGCACAGTCGTTCGGCGAGCCCTCGATGTTTTACCTATATTTTTAAAAGCCGATACATTGCAAATTTGTGACATGATGCAAAAACAGTATTTGAATTTACCGTTAACCGGCTGTTTGATATAACCACGCAAAAACAAATACGAAACTGCACATGCTACACTTTAAGATAGCAAGATTTAATGAATACGGTTACTTGCGACATTTTTGTCAAAACATGAAATAAGGTAAATTCCATAATGAGACAATAAATGCCGACGTCAAAATATAGACGCATAGTTGTAATACCTTCAAAGTGGTTTATTTCATAATGGACAACAAAGTGTGGCAAGAAATTGAGATCTTTCTATCTTAGTGTAGAATATACAATTCTTTATATGTTATTGGATTCTGCATGCTTGTATCAAACAGAACCGGTGGCGAACGGTAACGAACCGAACCGTATGTATTATTCCCAAATATTTTTCTTCATTTAGCCAAGAAATACGTGTCTTAACCTGTAGTGAGAGAACATTTCAATAGCGAGTGTTTTCGTGTTGAATGAAATATATATTGGAGGGTAAAGTCCATGCGAAAACGTCATGTGTAGGTAAATTATGACCGTTTGAAAATCTTGAATCATATTTCGAACACAACAGAACAATGACGGAAACGGAACAGTATTTCTTGTTTGAATGTGTACAACATGGCTTGCGTGTGGTATGATATATACGTACTCAAGCATACTGTATGAAAAATAGCGAAAAAAATTGCATTTTGAAATTTATTGCGTCATATATTTCGAGCATGGGTTGTTCTGATGTAGAACGGTGTGTATAATTATTATTATATGCCTCAGATGTTCGACCCCCGCCCGTTACACTGTTTTCTGTGGAGAAAGTGATGGTGACGTAGAGGTTCAACCCAGAACTGTTTTCTATATGGACCGAAATCAACCTGGAACTATTTTCGATCAAATGATAGATAATACAAAAACAAGCAGTTTTATTTACATCAAAATCAAACTTTATTACTTACAAAAGGTCTGCTTGTTGATGAACATTCTGTCGTAAACGTCCTTTTGCTATAGACGCGTCGGAATATTGAATTTACATACAGCAAATATATCGCAATGTAAGTTTGTCCTATTCTACCAATGCACGTTATCAAAAGTCAGGTAGCCTGTATTTCACAAGCGATGGTATAATGCCATGTACACTACGAATACTGTCGATCGACAGTTACATTGTGAAACAACAATATTTGACACATACAGATTATGCATATATTCTATAGATTTTGTTCAAATGCATTACCTTGAGCTTGGTATAATGTACCATCAATGTACTATCTTTATGTGCATCTGTCAATCCTAATATTGAAAAAAAAACTCAATTGAAATTTTGAGGTCAGTCTAAAATGACACAGTTGCGTCCTTTGAGAACTGTATATGTAATGCACGCTACACTCATACAGGCTTACGTACGTGACTTTTCATCTGTGTCTGTGAAAGCCAAGTCCATGGCGGTGTTTGCGCTATAAGGGCCTAATATATATACCAAAAAATATATACCAAAAAAATGCTATTTGAGAAAAAAGACCAAAAATATATTTCTAGTACTAGGCCCTTATAATCCTATATATATCAAATTGAAACTACATTAATTTTTTTCTCCTCATCTGTCTTCACCCTCAACAGCGTTGGTAAGATTGGATATATCAAGAAACAACATTATACTAACATCCGGGCACGGTTTTGAGATAGGTTATGTTCAGAAAATATTTATTATTTATCAATATCATTAATTCTATTAACAAAAAACCCCCACAATTATTCACTTGTCCCTTTTTTTCTAAGTCAAAATTAATTCACCTGTTTACCTAGTAATCTTTCAGAATAAACATGAACAAAATTAGAATTGTCAAAAAAGCGGAAATCACAAACAATGGAGTTAGGTGCTTACTGCACTTACCTCGCCAGATCTAATCTTTTCATCAAGAAAAACCGATTGTCAAATATTATATAGCCTTAGAGAAAACATGACATTTTTTTTTTACTGAAAACAGCGGATAACGGCATTTTCGTTTTCTTTCAAGTACAAACTGAGTAGTACTTGGTTTGATGTCTTTCCCTAGATGTTTAACCGTAGATGCTACACGTACATGTATCAATCCTGGCATACACTCTAATGAACTAACCACTATAACCTTAACATACACCGTTGAACATATACAGCCCGGTGGGAAATATATCCGTAAAAGCGGTCACATCTATTTTATCGCCCCAAAACAATTAATCTTCTTGGTATATGTTTGAACTACATGTCAGCAGTAAGACTATATCTAAATTCGCCTATCTTATATCGGCGACAAGGTGGATGTTTCCTAGTAATTTAGTCTGCGAAAGCCAATTTCAAATACATCAGGGGATTTTGATATGGTACCTTCCAGAGAAAATGTGTTATATTGACCTACCTACTTAAACATTGTCAAAGGTATGTAGGTCATTTGTATCATTACAATCAGGAATGTGTTATCTCAAATAACCATTATGGATAGCTATTGCCATAAATCTAATATTCTTATTAATAATACAGATTGAAGAAACTCAAGTGTGAAATATAACGATTAATATTTCCATGTATATCACAAGAACTAATATTGACACTGATCACCAAACTGCTAAGGGAGCTTTCAACATTTACAGAGGGGCCACATTTACACACCTGTTCTTGGGGAGGGTCATATTTTGTATTACAATGTTTGGGGGAGGGTCACATTTTACAATCCGTAGTTTTGTGACCAAATTGAAGATTGTCAATTTGTTTGTGCGTTTTGAGAAGCAAAAGTGAGATGAGCATTCAACATTTATTTTTACGAGTACGAGTACATGCCAAAATATAAAAATAAAAATACACATATTGTAAGAAAACTGTTTTAATAAAACGATGCACTTTGTTGGGTGTACCATCTCACCTTATCTCTTACACTGTCCGTAAATGTTGCTGTTAAAATATGATGGTGATGGTAGCAGTAATGATAGAGATGATGATGATGATGATGATGATGATGATGATGATGATGATGATGATGATGATGATGATGATCTTTTCCAAGTGACCAGATCAGGCAGAGAATGCACAACATGGAAAGCACGTTTTAGATAATAACTAGATTGTGTATGATTATAAGAGAAAGGTAACTATACAGTCTTTTACTGTTTGTCACTTTATAGGTAGAAATATTGCTTTCTAATACAGAGCCAAAATAATTTAATTTGTATGTATACATAGAATGGGAATTCAATATTGAATAACGTTCAGTATATGCAATTGCCATGGGGAGGGTCATGTTCTACTTAACAGACCATGTGTGATTTCCTCCTACCCTCCCCACTTGTAAATACTGAAGGCTCCCTAACCAAAATCCAAACAAACAGTTACAAGAACTCGCACCATGCGAAGCATCTCAAACTAAGATACATTTTTTTTCTAATGAATTTCATTTGATTGCATTTCTGGCAAATATAGAACGACTGATGAAAGACTCTTGTAAAGAAGTTTTCAAACACATTTTCATTGTGAGATTCACATAAGACTGCCATGTACGGTTTTGTATGCTCTCGTTAGCATGGAATAATGAATGCATGTGTATTTATCAAATAATGGGTCAACACTACAAATCCCTATGCATTAATTAGTACAAAACGTACATCATTTCTTTGAAAATAACCTTGTGGGATTTGACCTTGGTAAAGATTAATACACACGCGACAACTTAACATAGCCGACGGATACCTAACATATGCGTCAAGAACTCTTTACATTGGTTTGGGAACGTGAGAGATAGACTTTATACGCTCCTAAAGGCATTCACGATATTAATGATACAATTACTAACTATAAAAAGAAGAACGTCGAATTCAATTACACAGTGCGAACGTGACTAGGTCAATACCTGGCGGAAGAATACTGTTACAACCTGAGCGTGTAATTTCATGCCAACATCAACCTTGTTTGTTACTATCTTATTACATGTATTGTTACTAGTTGTCCCTTGTAAGCAATATCCAACAGGTACAATAAAATAAAAAAGCAAACATTCAAAGAAAGGTAATTTTCTATCATGCTCTTGGGATATTCCACACATGACAGATCAGAGTTTTCTTTTTTATTCCCGAGATTGAATCTTAGTTTATTTAGAATATTTGCCGGCAACTGAATGCGTTCTTTCATTGCTATCAATATATCTTTGATAGGGAGCCTTACTAACAGTGATCTATATCAAATTTCAATTAATACTTTGATGAATGATGGACAGCACAGTATTGATATGCTATCTATAGCGACTCATGGGATGAAAGATTCACGTTTCGACACATTGATATATTCATAGAACTTTGATGGATTACACTACAACATACATGTACATCATGACATCTTTACATACATATATACATGCATAGATGCTGAATTACATACATACATACATACATACATACATACATACATACATACATACATGCATGCATGCATGCACGCATGCACGCACGCACGCACGCACGCACGCACGCATACTCACACACACACACACACAGACATACATACATACATACATACATACATACATACATACATACATACATACATACTAATGATATGCCATCCATGGCTTCTCACTATACATGTATATACTTGTACATGTATGTATGTATGTATGTATGTATGTATGTATGTATGTATGTATGTATGTATGTGTGGGTGTGTGTTTTGTGTTGAGGTTGATAAAGATATGTAGAAGCTATATACTACGCAAAAAAGTCATATTAACCAACATACCAATCGTATTCAGCTATACCGTTTGAACGTGATTCGGACAATAGGTGGTCAAATAATCAAAATGTTTACAGGGTCCTGTAGTAGGTACATTCAATAAATCTATTTCTTAAAAACCTTATTCAAACACATGAAATGGCCTGTTCCCTATGAATAAACCTCCTGACTAGTTCCCTTGACAACGCTACTGCGATATTGCTCATATGACACATCATACTCGTATTTCAATGAAGAAGTACGTCTAGGTGTAATAGGAATATTAGTTTAAATCTCACGACATACTATTACATTGCTATGGTTATTAAAAATATCACTGAAGGGGGATTTGCTAACGGTGACCTACACATTTGCTGAATTCGATGTATATCAATGATAGGTACTGTTGGGATAATAACTTATTCACGTAGTAATACACACACACACACACACACACACACACACACACACACATTAAATATATATATATATATATATATATATATATATATATATATATATATATATATATATATATATATATATATGGTATATATAATATACACATATCTAGTGTACATTCCACTTTTGACTTAGCTACGATGAATGACTTAGCTACTTTAGCTATGATGAATGTCTATATAGTAGTGTTGTAACCGACTGACATATTTTATTTGTCTTGTTCGTAACCAAAGTGTTTGTAAATGCATTTGTACTTGGGTTTAGTTCCTCAATATTAATCTGAAGTGTAAGATCTAACAGAAATGTACAATAACGTTAGTTATTTCATGTATTCTGGGATTGTAGATTCGTTGCATTATATTGCAATTGGAATTCAGTTAAGGGTTGGTATAGTTTAAATATCCATATTAATTTACCTATTAATGTGATCAATTGTATTCTTGGTGATCTTAAACAAAGAAACTCATATTTTGTTCATTTCCTTATAGGTCATTATTTCATTTTTAGATGTAAGTATTCAAACAACATACCACATATTTCTTGATTCAGATCTTAGTCAAACGACTAAGCGTAATACTGGGCATGTGCCCTTTGTTATCATTAATTTATGTATCAAATTGTTAAAACATTTGAAATTTGAATTTACTAGATATTGGCTAATTATCGAAAAAAAATTAACCATGTAATATTGTGAAGTATGTTGTCTGTATTTATAAAGGACAATTTACATTTAAAAAGGTTAGAATATACATAAACACACTTTTTTTAACATCATTAACGTGTCCACCAAATTACATGAAATTTGACGTTTGCATTCTTAATTACTGAAAATTATTTATGCAAATGCATCATCGATATCCTTAAAACACTTTGGCTAAATCTGGTCAGTTGTCTACATTTTTGTATAGAATCTCTATGTATAGAATCTATATGTATCTCGAGATACTGATGATACAGACAGACGACATATGGGCATACAGAGCGACAGTCAGACAGACAGACGCCTGGTATCTGTTCAGCCCCTTCGGGAGCCAATAAAAACTAATTTCCCGTCCACATGTCCACTTTTAGATCAAGATATAAACATATTTGTATACACGGCTTTTCATAATGCCATAATTTCTTGTGAAACAAATCTCACACATGCTATTAACACCTCAACATGAATACTCTGGGCACCTCTGCTCTGACGTCAATCTGCCTCAAGTGAATTTTTTAATGTACTTTTATCTCATTACTAATAGTGTTTTGGGATAATCATTTTTTGTCAAGCTCAATTTGCAATAAATAAGTAATTTCTCAAACAACTGTAAGGAATAAATGTTGTTGATATCGAGTGTTTTGACATTCATCTGCTATAGGGATTGTCCCTTGATACCAATTAGTCAGCATCAATGTCGTGTACCTCGATAAAATCACATTATTGTCGCCGTCAAACACAAAAACTACCTCGAATAACATGAGATACGATTGTGTAGACTTCCTAACAAGCCTACCCTATACTCTGCTATGAGCAGTGATCGTCTTTGCATATTTTCTTAACAGGAATTCGTCATATTGTAATTATTTATATAATAGTGAATATGTAATTTGTAATATTCGATGCACGGATACGTTAATGAATTATCATTCATATCTGTCACATTTGTCAATTTTGATATATTTTGTTGGGTTGGTGTTGATTCATTTTTGTATATGTTTTCGCAAGCATACCAAATTAGGAATGGCTGCCCTGTAATTAGTTCCAGTGACATAAAATGTCAAAGTCTGGAGTAAATGTAAGATATTCTGATAAAGAAACGGATTTACCTAGGTTATAAAGATTGAGGGAATGAAGTTGTCCCTACAGAGTAACCGGAACTATTGATGCTTTAAAAGACACCAGTCTTGAGGGAGGGAGAGAGAGAGAGAGAGAGAGAGAGAGAGAGAGAGAGAGAGAGAGAGAGAGAGAGAGAGAGAGAGAGAGAGAGAGAGAGAGAGAGATGATATATTAACACATTCGTAGAGGGCTCATGACTGCAAATGATACAAACCCATTTACGTGCGGGGTAGAGGGGTTTCAAGTGATCATCTCAGGTAGTGCTAGTGGTGTGCTGCCAATGCTGTCAACCTCAGAAAAATTAAGACCTCTCGCTAGCCCATACAAAAGCTACATATTTAACCGCTTGCTGATATTACATTATAACCATTGGAAAGAAGCTGATCATTTCTGAATTGTGGATGTCATGCCTCATTCACATTTCGGGATCTCATTTCAGACCAAACAAAATCGAAAAAAACGTAAAGTGGATATCATTTTAATCTCGTCAACTCGACAAGCACACAAACGCCAAAATGGCAAGAACACACATTCCAAAGGGCAGCACACATGTCAATATCCAATTAGGGGGAGTGCCCTTGGGATATAAAATGTTATTGAAATCGGATCACATTGGTAATATGTAACTACAGCGCTAACGTCATATATTAACCATTTCTCGAGATCAGGCTAAGAGCATTCAACAATCTTTGTCAAGGAAATAGATTATCAACAATGCCACTACCTACAACTGTTATTGGTGGTTTCCCCAAACCTGACTATTTAGCCATACCAGACACATGCCGCTACACCGAGGGTAATGCAGCGGAACTATATGGTGAATATATACAGAGAACGCCACATCATGGTGAGTATTTGAGTTGGCCTGGGATGGCTATTGTCTACCAGTGCAAAGATCAGGTTTTTTTTCTTTCATTCAATTACAACGCCGAGTGAACAATTTATCAAGTGTCATCACAGTTACAGTTATACAATTGAAAAACAATATATACGTCATACATATATGAATATTATACATACATGAAAACTCTTTGGAATGAAGCAAATAATTATGTACAGTTGAAATGCATAGGAAATTTGTTCTGATAACGTTTTATATTTGGTTCTACTGGTTCAATTCGTACATCAGTAGTGCACATACTGAGATGTTTTTCTCAATTTTGCCAATATTTGTGAATAGTCCATCTTCCTATCAAAGACCAGTTTAAGAAAAAAAAAACGATTCAACTCGGTCATGCTACTACATATCGCATGTCCTGACCCATTGTTTGAAACTTTGCAAATGCACGTGATTGGCAAGCATTGGGATCAAGGACACCAGGCATTACAATGTAGTTGAAGCTGTTATCTGTCGAACCAAAGGGCCATAGTCCATGCAGTTGCATGGGCCCAGTACAGAATTTGCACGGCCGAATTGTTTCTAGCAGCTTCATGCAGTAACTGCTCATCGTTACACACACACACACACACACACACACACACACACACACACACACACACACACACACACACACACACACACACATATACACACAAACGCGCGCGCGCGCACACACACACACACACACACACGCACGTAAACACACAACTTCAAGTTGACAATTTTGTTATTAATGATAGTTTTAGAAAGTAACTGTACTTTTTTCTGATAATGATAGAATTGGATAGACGCTTGAAAAGGGCTCTTAAAGAAGTAATAGACGTACAGGTTGAACTTGGAATTGATGTGATCACAGATGGAGAGATAATGAGAGACTTCTACCTCAACCATTTCTGGTAACTAACCTTTGTGACTGTGATCCCTTAATTTCATGCTATTGGTTCCTAATTGCCCCTCTGCTCAGAAAGTATTTCATCGTCATATATACAATATATAGATAGATGGTTAGCACTGGCTGCATGATTTCACTTATTTATTTATTAACTTATTTATTTATTTATTTATTTATTTATTTATTTATTTATTTATTTATTTAATTATTTGAGATGTCTACAGGATTTACCCTATTTACAGACACTCTTACCGAATTACTGAAACTCCCGTTAAATTCACAAATCAACTATGATGATGTACAAATGCTTTTAAAAAGTCAGATTGAGATGTATTTACGTCAAAAATGTATAATCTTCGGATTGTAAGCACATTTAACGTTACCCAAAATTACATCAACCTGATGGTAGGCTGATAATACCGCCACCTAGTGGTCAGTTGTAACTATGGAATTTGTCATTCAGATGTGGAACGTCGACAAAGATAATAAGTTGTGTGCAAGATTTCTTCTTACCGCTATCGAAGTCTTATTGTGATGAGATATAAAAGTTTGAAAAACGTCTCCTTATTTGCATATTTCTACGCAAACGTTTACAAATACATACCGCAATCTAACGATAATGAAGTGTCGACGATAGTGCTGGTTAGTAAATAGGACTAGACGATATAGATAGGAATGCTTAAAAAAATAAGCAAGGAATAAAATGTATAGGGTTAGCATCTGAACATGCTAAGTTTATATATTGGAAGTTGGCGAATGAAATCGATGGGCAAACAACATGTGGACAAATAACAAAAAAAACCTTCATACCTGCTTCTACCAATCTACAAAATAATCAAGTTTGAACCAACCTTGGAAAATGCTTCCACAAACTTGATCTAACAACAACATTTGGGATCAAATTATTTATTTTCCTCCTTCACCTGCCGACATTTTTTTTCCTCAAAATCCTCTTGCCCCCCCCCCCGCCCCGAAATCAAATGGTTCACCCCTAACGCCCTAACACTATTGAAGCAACAATCATGTTGATACAACAGTAATAAGCTATTGAATGGACGTTGGTTTGGTTATAGTCTCTGTGGGGCGGCTCTTTGTAAGCCAGTTCAGTGTTCTGTTTACACTATCCTGATCACATGATAGACACAAACTGAAACTATTCTTTGCGACATGTTGGTATAAGCTATTGAATGGATAATGGATTTATATCATACTCGCAATCGAGTAGCGTTTTTGATGACGTCATTGTACATTTTGTTGAACTTATTACACTAGTACTATATTGATCTACCTTCACGAAGATTAGATGATTTACACAAATGAGAAAACCGATATCACCCACTTGACAAGTGAACTAACTAACTAACTAACTAACCAACCAACCAACCAACCAACCAACCAACTAACGTACCTGTCTCTTAGGTTGTCGTCATATCCAAATAGACGAACCAGTGTTTGCAAGAAATCCAGACGTCGCTGTAGAGTATGGAATAGACCATGTTAGGAAGTGCTTTGAAGGAATCAATACGGATGTTCTGAAATATATTCATGTATGCTGTGGATATCCAAGTTACCTTGTAAGAATTTTTTTTCTCATAGAGTTTATTTTAAAATATCGAGCAACCATATATTCATACGATTGTGACATGTATGTATGTATGTGTATGTATGTATGTATGTATGTATGTACGTATGTATATACGTACGTAATGCAGGTTGGCTCTTGCACTGTTTGATTTGATTTTTTTTTTCTTTTTTCATCGTATCTCTGCAGGACCAAGAAGATTACAAGAAAGCAGATAATCAAAGTTACTTTCAGATTGCTGACAAACTAGATGAAGCAGGATTTGATGCAAGTATGGACGACATGACATTGTAAACGCTTACATTTATATATTACTCAAAATGTGGCATGTCTCACAGCACTTTCTTTTGAACTCTCTTCTTCAGCTTCTTATGACCAACTATTACTATGTCTATGTATTCCTTTCACAGTCTCCATCGAAGATGCCCACAGCCCTCTTGATCTTCGTCTACTGGAACATTTTAAGAAAACTAATGTTATATTTGGTGCCGTTGCCATAGCAAAGAGTCGAGTGGAAAGCACGGAAGAAATAAGGAATCGTCTGTCAGAAGTATTAAAGTTTGTACCAGCTGATCGACTGATAGTAGCGCCAGACTGTGGTTTAGGGTATTTACCACGTGATATTATGGAGAAAAAATTGAGAAATATGATGAGCGCTGCAAAGTCGCTACCATAGACGATTAGAACATTGGGAACGGATTAGGAAGTGCAATATTGTATTTGATAATATTCAGATTTTATTCCCTGAAATCGTGAACTTTTAAAAACATATTTTGATCACCGTGATTTGCATATAATTGTTTTTATCTGGAATAATAACAATATTGTGATTATATGCTGCGCAATACAAAATATGAATTTTGATTTGATTTATTTCAGCACAATATAATAAACATTCAGTATACAGTTATACAGAAAACAGTTACAACAGACAAAATAAACGGTATTGTGCTGGGATCACACAGAAAAGTTAAAAACGTATTTCCACTGTGGTCCCACATATATTTTACTAATCGCAGAGGGAGAAACTACAGGACTGCTGTTAAAAACACAAAAGAAATAAATACACGAAGGTACAGTTTGTGAATAAAAGGAAGACAATTATGAGCAATTATAGTACATTCATTAAGTTTCATAATAAATAATATAATTAATTATCAGAATCTATGGTTGTTGGTGTCTGGTGTGATGAGGCAAAAATTCAAAAAAAAAATGTTTGTTTCCGATAACATGACTCAGCGTCAGAAAATAGGGTAGGTAGGTCGGGATTCTATTTTCCTTTATATCTTTAATTTGTTTTAATTATTTCGACCCAAAGACAAGATACCCCTTGGTCACAATACTTCCGTAACAGTTTATAAGCTGTAAATGAATATAATTATGTGATTCAGAAGTAGACATACACAATATGCACACTTATAGGCTGAAATGACATCGTTTCTCTCTGGAATGTGATTTTTTTTAAGTAACCAAAGATAATTTGGCAAGACAATATATAGGGAAATAGAAGTAAATTGACACAATGTTACCTTTTTGTATTTAAAACATGTTTAGGATCGGCGACTTAATTAGGGTAGGTCGGGTAATCGGAAACACACTTTTTTATTTGGCTCGACTTGAATATCTTGTTTTTTTCTCTTGCCAATGTAGTCTGCTACAAACTAGCCAGGCGACCTAGGTTTATATGTTAGAAGAATGACCCTCCGTTGAATCTAGCAAACAATATTGGGTTTCCTTAGGTGTTACTATAGAATAGATATCTAGGAGCTGTAAGAAAAAGATGGTTCCTTCAAGATAATATTTTCAGGATAACATTGAATATGAAAAACACCGAAGGCGGGCAAATGTGCTGCTACATGAGGAAAACTTGCTATCAGAGACGCCAGGTTGGAGGTGGACCTAAGAAATTAATTTGGTTTGGATTTATTGTGCCATACATTGTACAGCTACATGAGTACATTTAGCCACGTGTGATTCTATACTGTTCAGGGCGTACAACATTACGAACGAGTTATTATATTAACAAACGTTTTTGAAAGTTTCAGTTGTAGCTAGTACAGCTTCAGTATCAACAATAATGACACAATGTCATTATAATACCATATACGAATTCTTTGTGAGAGAACTACAGGTTGCTAGGTAAACATTGACTTACATGTATATCTAAAAACAAAATATCTATCTGAAACATGTATATCTATTTAACAACAACCGACATGTGAAGCTTTTAGTGAATGAAACACGCGTTGTAATACGAAGCAAAAGTAACCCACAAAGTTACTTTGTCTCATTTACTGAAATGATTGATGGCATCGATATGGTAAAATGGTCAGGGTTGTTTCCTATTGATGACAATGTCAACTTCCTAGTCAGTGTTACATCGCGTCTTGCAGCTTTATGGAATCGATTATGTGTTCCTTTCTTCACCAGTACCATATTTTTATTGGAGTGTATCATTCTCTGCAAATAATGTATACATGTACATACATACATACATACATACATACATAACATACATACATACATACATACATACATACATACATACATCAGACCACTAAAAAGAGTGGTCTGAGCATACATACATACATACATACATACATACATACATACATACATACATACATATATACATACATACATACATACACACACACATACATACACACATACATACATACATACATACATACATACATACATACATACATACATACATACAATACATACATACATACATACAATACAAACTGACAGTGACAAGGCTATTAACTTAACTTCCCTTTAATGAAGGTAAAAATCAAGTGCCCAGCACTTTATAATGTTTGAAAAATCAATTTAAACATGGTCCTCGTTACATTGAATAAACTTGAACATAACAATTGTAAAAGAATACGCAGCACAAGGGTTAGTTAGTAGATGTCATTGAAAATCTAAAATAAAAACAGCTTTAAAATTTGTATTTTATCCTATTTCCGTCAAAAACAGCATCAAACCCTGCTTCTTCTAGTGTGGCAGCTAAGTGTTAGTCGTTGGTGTATGTATTGTCACATGTACAGTGTATCGACAACATAATAAAACAACTGATTACGTTTCAATCAATTACTATATAACACAGATAACATTTTCAAACCTATAATTACCGATAACGTGACAATGTTAATTACATATCGATATTTGTGAGAACATCTTCAGCACTGTCAGAATATTGGCGAAAACGCCAGCAATGGTCGCCATTTACTTAGACCGTCATATCTTGGTATCTGCATGCCTTGGAGTTAGCAACCGAAATTTATATTTTGCCTAGTTGGTATACGTACACGTTGGCCACCTAATCGTCCCATGTGAATTGTGAGGTCAGGGACATCTCCTATTATGTGATGTCGACAACGAAAGTGAAACATCCTATATTCAGTCAGTGTTCTCGATGTCATAAAAATATACAAATCAAGGTAACCAAAATATTGAAAATATTTCTTAATTAAAATTCTTTAAGAATGCTGGATTATTATATATTTTTTTTACAATTTACAATTAATTAAATTCTCTCTTTCTATATGTATTTGGTGATCTTCACTTATGGCAGTGACTTTGCAGCGCTTACCATATTCCTCAATTTTTTCTCCAGAATATCACGTGGTAAATACCCTAAACCACAGTCTGGCGCTACTATCAGTCGATCAGCTGGTACAAACTTCAATACTTCTAACAGACGATTCCGTATTTCCTCCGTGCTTTCCACTCGACTCTTTGCTATGGCAATAGTACCGAATATAACATTAGTTTTCTTAAAATGTTCTAGTAAACGGAGATCAAGAGGGCTGTGGGCATCCTCGATGGAAACTGCGAAGGAATACAAAGTGACACGTAGTCATAACAAGCAGAAGAGAGACACATTTTGTATGAAACAGAGTACTTGCTTACAATGTCATGTCGTTCTTACCTGCATCAAACCCTGCTTCATCTAATTTGTCAGCAATCTGAAAGTAACTCTGATTATTTGCCTTTTTGTAGTCTTCTTGGTCCTGCAGAGGTAGGTAGAAACAAACCAGAAATGAAAACTAACTTGTGCAATGTCAGCATGGCAGAAATAAAATATAAGTCCTAAAGATGAATGACGTGACTTGCACCTTACATAGATAATTTGCATACACAATGTATATTATATAAAAGAGCCAATTATTGCACCTCAGCAACAACTTTCCTGAAAATCATCGTTCTTCAATTCTTTCCAAACTTTGTCACCTGAAAGTTTGCTCCTTTTGAAATAATGAAAATAATTTGTGGTTCACTGTCTTGTATAAAAGGAAATTGTCAATCTGCGTATGCTATTTCCCCATAGATGTATCGCAGTATTCGGTGGCCATATTGGATTTTAAAATGACTGAATTTTGATTTCATTTCGACCTTACCTTTAGAAATGTGAATTTTTTTTCAAAATTTAACTGAGAATTGCAATTGGTTTGAGTTTCCTTGAACAAAGTAACAGCAATGGTTTATAAAGAGCTTATTTCCGAAGAGCATTCTACCAACGAGAATTGGTCACGAATTGTTAATCGTTTCATTTGGTGCAGATTTGTTCACAGATAGCACTGTGCTAACAGTCACAAATTAGTCCAGCAATTCGTAGAACTGATCATTTTTGGCAATGTGTGCCAAGGCATGCCATGGGAATGATTTCACGGGTAAAACGATTTCTTCTTAGCAATACGAGATATATAAGTATGTTTCTGTTACCAGGTAACTTGGATATCCACAACAAACGTGAATATATTTCTGAACATCTGTATTTATTCCGTCAAAGCACTTCCTAACATGGTCTATTCCATACTCTACAGCGACGTCTGGATTTCTTGCAAACATTGGTTCGTCTATTTGGATATGACGACAACCTATATGAATGTAGACACGGGTACTTTAGTCACATGTTAAAAATAAGCAAGGAATAAAATGTATAGGGTTAACCCTCCATCTGTGATATTAATATTAAAGTCCAAGTTTATTCGGGGGGAATAAGTGACGTATATATTACAGTATGATGTGATGCATATGACACTCTTTAGCTGTATATGAGCTTGATTGTAATATCAGGCCACGGCATTAAAAAAATGAATCTTCTTTTGATGGATATGATACCTCGAGGCTTTTTAACTTATTCAACACCCAAGATTATAAATTATTTAATTTACTAATACTTTCACTACTACTATCTCAGAGTCTTTGCATCTGAACATGCTAAGTTTATATATTGGAAGTTGGCGAATGAAATCGATGGGCAAACAACATGTGGACAAATAACAAAAAAAAACCTTCATACCTGCTTCTACCAATCCTTTGATTTGTGACTTTAAACATTTCACAAGATCTTGGCTCAGAGTTTGTATGTCTTTGTAGAACTTGTCTTAAGAGTTGCAACATTACCATACAGAATAAAAGAGAAACAGTAAGCCATTTATTTACTTTCATATTGTACGGACTGTCCGACAGAAGTCACATTTTCATATTCTTTATTAAGGCAGTTTACTTATGGGAGCTGTTGTGATACTAGGCGTCATGTCTGTCTGTCTGTCTGTCTGTCTGTCTGTCTGTCTGTCTGTCTGTCTCTGTTCCTGTCTGCCTCTGTCAAGTGAGTGGACATCTGGTACATATAGTCTTTCGGTTAAGACGCGTTAATGTTAATTAAGAATTTACATATAAGGGAACGAGCAGAATTTATTGCAGGATGGCTCAGGAGAAAATGGGAGTGGTGGGAATGCAATTACGGAGACAAAGGGGAGGGGGTTGAAATTGTTCTTTGAATAAATATTTGTGCAAAGAAATATCTTTTGGACGCTTAAGTCGATTGATTCTTTTATGCAGAGGATTTGTGTACCATATTGTACATCTCCACTAGTTTGTACGTGTGTGTGTTTTGGTGGTGGTGAGGGGTGTCGTATATTATTCATATAAACGACCACTCTCAGGGGGGTCATTTTGGGGAGCTACGTAACGAAATATAAATACGGAAATATTTTTCTTCTCAGCTCAACTAGATTTTCCTCGTTCCCTCAAATCCGGTATATAGCTACTTACTACAACTCGTTGATATAATAGTCATAGGTCCGGGTAACGTGTATTTGACTGGAGTGGTCGTCACGTCCTAAAACATGCAACATATTGGAAGAATAAAGGCAGGAAAACTCTATTTTAAAATGTTTTATTTTCTGAAAGCATCTGTCGTATTTATATTGGGTATTGATTGTACGCTTATTGTGGTTAAGACCTAACAAAATAATTGTTTGGTTCCGGTTACCCAACCCCACCTAGTTTTTCACTGCCGACCCTAAACGGTTTTTTTACTTATTCGAGAAAAATATAATAAAATCGCAAAAATTATGAAGTCTAACGAGAAATAGTGGATGAAACTGACATCAACTTAAAAAGACAATATAAAACTGTTCTTCCAATCTGTAATGGCTGTACATCTGATAGGAAGAAATAAATAGCACAGAGACCATTTGGAAAAAATGGAAAACCTGAACTAGACACTCACACATGAAAAGAAATTATAAAATAAAATAAAAAATCTACCTACCCCATCTATTCTAAAATTGAGCGTATTCGGAACCACACAATTATTTCTATTACGCCTAAGTTTAATGTATACAATGTAAGATACGTCGGATGGTATAATCACGAGGTATTCAAATAATTTACCTGGGATATTTTCCACTCTTTTGCCGCCCAATGTTCAACATTTTCTGGTTCTGCAGGAGAAGAAAAATACGAATTTTGACATTTTGCAAAACTAAAATATCAAGTTTAAGTTTTCGCCTTAATGCGGACTTTCCGATTTATATTATCTATAAAAAGTTAAGGCGAAATCTTTTTAAACAAAAATCATTCATAATAATTGTGTCGATTTTTTGACACTATGAGCTCATGTATTCTCCTATGACCAACCTGAGGCATTGTTATATGAGGACGAGCTAACATCAATATTTGTTTTCATTTTCGTCATTTGTGAGAATATGAACAATTTTGTAGTTAAAACGGAGCGCCATTCCAGGAAATATACTTATTTTGATGTACTTTTGGGTTCTGGAGAGTCATTTCATGATTTCACATCACATAAATTTTGCGCGACTACAAAAAAAAAATGAAACTCGTATCACCTGTATTGTTTTCATACTGAGGTAATCGTGGGACTTATCACGGGACTTATCAAACATACGTATTTATTCTTAGATGCACATGACTCCCACGCGCTAACAATATTAATATCATTAAGCACATCTACGGATTTCCATTGTTTCTGACCATGTCTAAATTACAATTAAAATAAGAAATGGCAATTCCAATTCTTACCGATTTCAGCTACAATTGTTGGTACCTTCATTTCACACGCCCCATTTCGTATACTTACAGTTGTCAAGTTTTTGAAGTCAAAACCCTTGAGATGACGACTATAAAGCAAAGTATTGAGGTACTTGTAAATGTAATAAATCAACTCTAGGTAATTGGCGCTTGGGCAAAATTTAAAAAAAAAAATTTCGATAACATGACTTCATATATTTTTTTTTCAAAAAAAAATAGGGTCACCCTTAATACAATTGCTGATTCTTTGTTATTAATGTAGGCAACAGAGTAAATAAGTGCACTTACAGGTGCTCGTTGGGGGGCGCTTTCAGGTCAAATATCGCGCTTTTAGGTCGAATATTTAGCAGAATTTACGTAGCCCCAATTGCTATCGATTAACACTTTCGTCCTAAACAGTGACATTACTAAACAAGTACACGTATTGAAAGTGGGCCTCTCCGATATGAAGTCAACACGAAATTTGTTTTTTGGACGCGAAAGTTTAACAATGACAATATCATGTTGAATACGTAATAAGTTAACACTGTCGGCAACCGTGGTATTTTGACATCGGATTCTCATTTGCACTCGGTATGAAACATGTGAAATCATATATTAATACATGTATAAGTTCACAATTTATCGAATCATACCCTTTATTCATGTGAAAAGTAATATTTTGTGAGAAATTCCATAATACGGGGTCGAGAGCAAATTTTAATTTTAATGCGTGTAGACCCCCCTCCGCAGAGTTTAATAGGCGCCTATTGTTCTCCGCGACCTGCGTTTCAACTGTTATTACGGTATATAAAAACAAATCTATTAATAGAGACAACAGTACGATGACATTTGTACTTTGTCGATCCAGTTATGACAACACTACAAATAAACGTGGCTCATATATATCATGCCGACAATTTGCTCGTATATATGCCACCGACGAATCGTCAATAAGACATTTAATAAATACCCTTGTGGATGTCAGGCACTTACATTTCAACTTGTGTCACTGAGTGTCAAGTGAATTAATTCCTAGCCGAAAAGTCAGATTAGGGTAAGCAGAAAACTATATTTCACAAATTAAAGGATCAAATTTCCTTTAACTACTTAGAGAAATATTACTTTGACTTACCAGAAATGGTTGATGTAAAAATCTCGTATTATCTCTCCATCTGTGATCACATCAATTCCAAGTTCAACCTGTACGTCGATTACTTCTTTAAGAGCCCTTTCCAACATTTTATCCAATTCTGTAGATTCCAGAAACAGGGCACGATCACCTCATAAGTCTCAACACATCAGTAATACGTGTAACATAAATGAAAAATTTCATTCTTTCAAATTTAAATTGCATGATATTTAAATTGTATTATTCACAACTTAATTACCTTACAGCATTTTACAAGGGAATCATTTCAAGTTTTATCAGTGGAGGATATGCGCAGTTAAAAGTCTAGAGCAAATGATTTGCACTGTAGCAACTTCGTAGCTAGGTACAGGAGATGTGATTAATCATGGACATTGAATAGCTGCAGCAACTATCATGCCCGCAAGTACCACCACAGTGTAGTATGCATTTTCCGTTTCCGTCTCTCTCTCTCTCTCTCTCTCTCTCTCTCTCTCTCTCTCTCTCTCTCTCTCTCTCTCTCTCTCTCTCTCTCTCTCTCTCTCTCTCTCTCTCTCTCTCTCTCTCTCTCTCTCTCTCTCTCTCTCTGTGTGTGTGTGTGTGGTTATGTGAGGGACAGACATCATGTATGGACAGGCATATAGGCAGAGCCAGACACACGCCAGTGAACAGACATGCAGGGGAGAGACAGACAGACAGCCAAACAGACAGACAGACAGACAGACAGACAGACAGACAGACAGAAATGGGGATAAGTTCGCAAGTACCACCACATGGACAAAAGACTTCGATGTGTGAGGGAGAGGGAGATCATGTATGGACGTTAGACATACATACATACATACATACATGCATTATGTGAGGGACAGACATCATGTATGGACAGGCATATAGGCAGAGCCAGACACACGCCAGTGAACAGACATGCAGGGGAGAAAGACAGACAGACAGCCAAACAGACAGACAGACAGACAGACAGACAAACAAACAGACATACAGACAGACAGACAGACAGACAGACAGAAATGGGGATAAGTTCGCAAGTACCACCACATGGACAAAAGACTTCGATGTGTGAGGGAGAGGGAGATCATGTATGGACGTTAGACATACATACATACATACATACATACATACATACATACATACATACATACATACATACATACAGACTGAGACACAAATGGACAGACATACAGAGACAGATAGACACATAATAGACACAATAGACAGACATGGTCAGGGAAGGCAGAGACAGACAGCCAGACATACAGACAGACAGACAGACGGCCAGCCAGACAGACAGACAGACAGACATACAGACAGATAGATAGATAAACATACATACATACATACATACATACATACATACATACATACATACATACATACATACATACATACATACATACATACATACAGACTGAGACACAAATGGACAGACATACAGAGACAGATAGACACATAATAGACACAATAGACAGACATGGTCAGGGAAGGCAGAGACAGACAGCCAGACATACAGACAGACAGACAGACGGCCAGCCAGACAGACAGACAGACAGACAGACAGACAGACATACAGACAGATAGATAGATAAACATACATACATACATACATACATACATACATACATACATACATACATACATACATACATACATACATACATACATACATACATACATACAAATGTACATACATACATACATACATACATACATACATACATACATACATACACACACTAGGTTGCGACCAAATTGCCTTGTGTTGTGATGTGATCGTTTTGGGTTTGTAATAAGTGTTGTGAATATCTTGTTTATATTTGCGATAACACAGAGCGATGTGTTCATGCATTGCAACCATAACAGTACTTTTATATAGCGAGTGAAAACATCGCAAAGCCTTTGTTCATAAACGTTGTGAATCTTTACATAGCGAAAAAACTACACACTGTCGCAAGGCCATTTCTAATGATACCGTATACCGGAGGTTCTTTTGTTTTCACCGGGTCAGACAATGGGACATGGGGATTATCATGTAGCACAGACAACTACGGAAGCGTATTAGTGCCAAGTTGTAAGGAAAAAAATAAAATTTAAAATCTCGTAATTACGAGATTTCAATTCTCGTAATTACGACTTTTTTCTCGTAATTACGACTTTTTTCTCGTAATTACGAGTTTTCAATTCTCGTAATTACGACTTTTCGATTCTCGTAATTACGACTTTTTTCTCGTAATTACGACTTTTTTCTCGTAATTACGAGTTTTCAATTCTCGTAATTACGACTTTTCGATTCTCGTAATTACGCCTTTTTTCTCGTAATTACGACTTTTCAATTCTCGTAATTACGACTTTTCGATTCTCGTAATTACGACTTTTTGAATCTCGTAATTACGAGAATCGTAAAGACATTTCGATTCTCGTAATTACGTCGCAATTCTCCGGTAAGTTGATATCTAACTGGAAAAATCGCACTGCCATTTTAAGTTCATGTTATAAGCAACAGCTGAGTTCTCAACAACACCCGATCATCGGGTAGTAAGTACATTTAAGGTGAACTGAACACTCTAATATAAGTCCAGTGAAATTACATAACACCTATAGGTTAAAAAAAGAAATGGCAATGAAATAACGTGTGCACATATGTACACACATATACTGGATGCAACAAGAAGTTAGTAGGTTCACTGCAATGTTTAAACAGGCAATCTGTCAATGAACTTAGCCAAATAATAAACACAAAACAAGAATTCCAGAACAACAAGAATTCTTCATCAGCAAAGAATTTGTTCAAATAATTGGAGTCCAATATTAAACATATAGATATTCTGCTGAATTTCGGACACAACTCCAACTTATATCCAATGATGAAGATGGAGGGAAACTGTCCAATACAAGACAGGATTACGACTGATGAAGGACCTAACGGCCGGTCCGAAACGTCTTAAAAGAAGGATCAATAAAGTTTCTATCTGGGGACGTCTCGCCAATGCCTTCCTACTATAAACACCCTGATATACCAGGGTCAATAACCTCGACAAACCGGTCACTTGGCTAACTGACCCTCAAACCAATATTATTATACCATACCAAATACATATATTCAAGTATTTATCAACCGTGGAAAAGGTCTCCACACATTTTCAAAATTGATCGAACGACCTACGGTGCCACGTTATTGAATTTTAAATTTCAAAACCGTATAAATCTGATTTACCCTTAATGAAGAAAATTCTAAACTAAAGTTGTGAATTTTACCAAATATCAGATGGTAAATACTATTTTCTTCAATTTCAAATCCATTATTGATTCATTTTGCCGATATATAATGAAAGAATATTCTTCGCTGTTTTAATGCACTCGAGTTTTTTTTAAAGAAACGAAAAACGCAATCAAATCATACAAACCGGTTACCGTGTCAAACACTCTATAGTACATCTGCTTATCAAAATTATAAGATTCGTGTCTGAACAATTCAAAAATTGAAAAATAACAAACAATAAAAAATCATAATTTCATAATTACGACAATCAAAAAGTCGTCATTACGACAATCAAATAGTCGTAATTACGAGAATCGAAAAGTCGTAATTACGAGAATCGAAAAGTCGTAATTACGAGAATCGAAAAGTCGTAATTACGAGAATCGAAAAGTCGTAATTACGAGAATCGAAAAGTCGTAATTACGAGAATCGAAAAGTCGTAATTACGAGAATCAAAAAGTCGTAATTACGAGAATCGAAAAGTCGTAATTACGAGAATCGAAAAGTCGTAATTACGAGAATCGAAAAGTCGTAATTACGAGAATCAAAAAGTCGTAATTACGAGAATCGAAAAGTTTAGAACGATTCTCGTAATTACGACTCGGAGAATTAAACCTGTGATTATTATGAAAATCTAAAACATGTATATATTAGTAAAGTTCATGTTCGTATAAAACATGTGGCGTCTAACGATGTTTTATCACCATGAATGGCAGCATGTGACCTATTTTTGATCAGCAAGGCGCAAGCTCCAAATACGTGTTATGCACTTCGTTGAAAGCGCTTAGAATGTAGTACTATATAAGGGTAAAGTTACTTGATGGAGGGGGGGCAAAGAAAATGGCATAAAAACAAGTTACTTTCCGAATTTTAAGGCTGTGACTATTTTGATGTGATTGCTTATATTTTCCATGTTACCTCTAACTCCATTCCTCCGCAGCAAACCAAAAACAAAACAATACTACATATTTGATAATGAGAGGGCCCCCTTCTAAATATGGACCTTGGGAATCCCAAAACTCAAATGGTTCACTCCTAAATTCCGCGCTCAGTGTGATAACTGACTTGCTACTAACTGTTGTTGGCTTACCACATGTATCATCAAAAAGTCGTAATTACGAGAATCAAAAAGTCGTAATTACGAGAATCAAAAAGTCGTAATTACGAGAATCAAAAAGTCGTAATTACGAGAATTGAAAAGTCGTAATTACGAGAATCGAAAAGTCGTAATTACGAGAATTGAAAACTCGTAATTACGAGAAAAAAAGTCGTAATTACGAGAATTGAAAACTCGTAATTACGAGAAAAAAGTCGTAATTACGAGAAAAAAGTCGTAATTACGAGAATTGAAATCTCGTAATTACGAGATTTTAAATTTTATTTTTTTCCTTACAACTTGGCACTAATACGCTTCCGTAGACAACTAAGAATGTAGCAATATTAGAAAGAATTTGCGCGCAGATTGTGGCAAGTTTTCCAGCCTTTATGATTTGTTGCTGTGAAATGTGATACTGTAAATTCTCACTGCGAGCGTAACGTCCTTGGACAATGTAGAGCACATGTCACATCAATCACTGTGTAACCCTGACCGATAGGGCATATATAGATTATGTAAATTGTTGTTGTTGTTATTATTATTATTATTATTATCAATTAAAGCCTCCTTTTCTGGACAATACATGAAAGCTGTTGTTTGCTGAGCCTGTGGTGCCCTGGGTCTGGTCTGGTGAGCCATAATCGTCACCCGTCCCTCTGCCCCATTGTCCTCTGTAGCTGTAGAACACAACAACTCACCTTGTTGTGACGTTTTCTGCATATATTCACCATACAGTTCCGCTGCATTACCCTCGGTGTACCGAAATGTGTCTGGTATTTCGAGATAGCTGGGTTTGCGAAAACAGCCAATAACAGTTGTAGGCAGCGGCATGGTTAAGTTGATTAAGATATTGCCTGCGCGCGTCGGACAGTCGATGAAGTGACCTGATATCGACCCAGAATGAATAACCTCCTGACCCACTCTCATTCAAATTCATGCGCCCTCTCTGGTGGTGTGGTGGTAAATGGCGGTCACACATCACGGTCGCTTCCTAAGCTGTGTTTTGAAAAATAATTATATTGCCAGAATAGTGTATTATAACGTGTGAAACATTATCCAAGTAGCTTACATAGGAGCAGCTTCAGTCACGACCCGCTGTTGCAGTTATAATTTTAGAAATTGTTGATGATTAGCTTAAAATCTCAAATTTACTTTTCCGCAACCAAGGTCACGTGACAGGTGAAACATGTAGTTTTAATGTGGTTACTCTTGGTTGAGTGAGAAAAACACAGACTTTGGCATAATGTGTTACAAACGAAAAAACGATGGCGTTATAGTCTTGGTGGTTTTAAAGAGTGCGAACTGATCACCTGTGCAATCAAGTTCTTTTCTGTACAAAATCGCTAACATTAGGTTTTCGTAGTTGATTATAAGGCAAAAAAAAATAATTCGGTGTTTCCGAAAATGGGCTTCAGAAAATAGGATAGGTGGGTAGGCACTTTATTTTATCTTATTTTTTTTTTAAACAAACAAAATGTCACTCAGAATACTCCTGTGATAGTTTGATGAAACATGTAGGTCAAGAAGATAAAGTGTTCTTTTTGTTTTAATTATTCAAAAAATATTTAGGGTCGGTCGGGTAATCGGAAACACAGGGTTTTTTTTATTTGGCCTGACTAGACTTTAAACTACTGTGTTTTTAGTAGTATAGTCTTACACGAAGAAGCCAAGAATTACACAAAGTCATTCTATAGCTGTGATTTTTAGGGCGCTCCCATTTTGCAATGACCTCATCCGAGACAACGTATTTATCATCCCAGTCGTAAAATATGTCATGGTGTGCTACGAAACTACCGACGGGAAAGAGCCGCCACTAGATTTCTCAAACCTGCGCTGGGGGAACGACTACCTGTTAAAATGTCTGGAGTTTGTTACCAACATACTTCCAAGGGAAGGTTTGGTGAAGTAAAATTTGATACCCTACTTTCATTTCTGTATGCGAGTACCAATATATATATATATATATATATATATATATATATATATATATATATATATATATATATATATATATATATATATATATATATATATATATATATATATATATATATATATATATAAAAGAAACGTTGTTCAATGAATACAATACATTAACACAATGTGGAGAGAACTGCTCTGCTAGCTATTCAATACAACATAGAAAGTACTTGCTCCTGTCTGACCCGCACGCATATAAACAAGAGGGAGGTCCAATATAAACGCTACCTGCTCCTTATTCATTATTCAATGTACACCATTGCCATGGACATGCATTGTTTATTTGTTATGTTTTTAAAAACACTATTTTCCTAGGTATAGTCACTGCTTACTTATACTATCGTACATCCTGAACATTTTTTACTCAACTGTGGATAAACGTATTCGTATAGATGTATACATAGTATGATACAATGAATCCAGTAAAATTGATTTCTTGGTCCGCACCCATAAATCAAAGCCATAAATCATCATCACTATTTCAATTTATACTGCGACAGGCTGAATATACGTGCCTGGCATAAACGTCAGAATGTATCTGTGATCATCTGTCTATGTAATCCATTTGTTTCTTTTGAATCCTATGATCTTAGAAACAACGAGTTGGGTGCCGGGGAGGAAGGGGGAGGGGGAATAAGGCCTAAAAGGCCTCTTCAAAAACATGCCATCGATTTGTCTTCAAATCCCGACAATGGACTGGCGTTCGTACATCTACATGGTAAAACAGCTTATTGTTTCCCGTAGCTGTCTAAGTAAGCAAATCATGGTTGAATGGGTTTGTGGTTGGGTAGCGACAAACACTGTAAGTAAAATGTATACAACATGTCACTTGTAAGGATCACGTGATCAAGGTCGTTCCGGATAATGTAGTTTTATTGATTGAATGACGTATTCCAACGTTCGCTGTTATCAGGGACGTGAGTGGTCTCGTTGAGGGCGTTTGTCACATTTGTGACTCTAGCCAACCCAACACTATCGGTAACTTTACCATTTATATGTTTATATGATATGTTTATCCTATCATGAAACAGCTATCATAAATATTTGTCACAATTCATAAGAACCTATTGTAGGCAGTATGTCGATCGATCATCTAGCTAGATGCAAACCTCCCATACCAGGTCGTGAAGGCTTAGTGCGAGCTGTAGCCATGAACTATTGTGTGATTTTATCAGGAGTACTAATACATTTGTCCTATTAATCAAAGTGGCATTGACATCGCTAACAATTTTTTCAAGTTATCCAATTTGAACTTCAGTATGTAACTTTTTGAAACACTTGCATGATTGTCATCAGTGTGCTAGATGAATTTTCATTTATATAAATCATTACTTCTATGAAACATTTTTCTTCGGTGTGAACGTGTCAAAATAATCAGATAACATGTAAACATTTCTAGAACTCAGAACTCCTTTGGGATTTACTGTTTAAAAGTAATTAAAAGTAATAATGTAAACTTCCAACGTCTTCCAAGGTCATGCATGTCATGGGTCATGAAACGCATTACCATTACGGAGTCGGTCATTTCCCCGATGATACAACTGATTTAAAACTAAAAACTGGTCAAGAATTTTTTTTTTTAGGAATGCAGTATGACTTTTACCAATTTTAAGCAACATTTTGAAAATGATGGAAATATTCTGAGCTATTATTACATGCAGCAAAATGTACGCGCGACGGCATTAATTTCGAGCCCTGTCCCTCATCAAATCTCAAAGACTTCAGTCATGAAAGACACATGCTGCTCCAACGTAACAGAGGGGTGGGGGTGGGGGGGGGGTAGGGTAGACGGCAGTGTTCTGCCAAGGTTTCCAACAAGTGGGGACAAAGGCCCCTTTGTTGCAAAAAGTGGTGTCATTTGACAGGGAGTGGGATCAATTATTATTGTCTGTGAAATATTCATATATATCCCAGACCACTATAGAGATATTGTGGTCTGAGATATTCCATTACGTATAGACCATTACCTAACTACATAAAAAAATTCCATTCCTAATAACAGTTCCCAGTAAGCAATTTTTTGAAAATTGTGTACTACACATTACACCTTAGAATTTAGAAAAAGAAGGCAATTAAGATTATGTAATTTTAAGTCATTTCTACAGAGTAAGTTTATATATTGTTTGGAAAGAGATTGGACAGCCAGGTAGTCACACTTTTTAATCTGAATATCAATGAATAGCAGTGCTCAAATTTATAATTCCCTTTTTTCAAACAAGGACAAAGAACAACTTCAAAATAAGTCACAGTGAACATATGATTGAATAAAAACTTTGAGAAATCCTAAACTTATAACCACTTGTTTCATTTTTAAAACTGTTAGTACACTGACGTGTTTATCATTCCCTCTTCATATTCATGACATTTTGAAGAAGAAAAAATCCCTGACTTTAAAAAGTACCAAATATGAACGAAAAACTTACAATTAATACAGTCAAACAAACTTAAAAATAATTTATTTTTATCGTTACTGGCTGCGTATCACGATTTGGTCCTGCTATATCAAATGACACCATTAGTAGTTTATATACATACCGTAAATTTGATACGGAAAGCTGACATTAGGTGTCCTTGAAACTCAGAACTTGAATCTTTAACTAAAACTATCAACAACGTCAAAGTTGGGATGCTTTGTATATACCACTGTAATTATATACACTCCCTCTCCGAAAGTTCAAATTATTGTCACCTCCAATGATATTCTATATTGTTTCTATGTATAACTACATTATTAGTTACAGAAGATGATAACTGATAATTATTCATATATTCAAGTACTAGTTATATTCAAAGTTGACAGGATGACTATACACTGAACTTCAAAAAAAATCAAATATAATGACATTTGAAGTCCACTGGCACTAGATTATTCTGAATAATCGTTACTTATTTGGTACCACCATTCCAAAAACACAAGTAAATTTGATCAAATTATATTAGTAAAGTCAAAGGTTGAATTCAATTCAGAAACCATACTCAAAATTTTGAGTACATCTGGTTACATTCCTTGTAAACCTCCTGTAGTTGTATATCTTGTCAAATTATTTTATACTACTATTTTACTCACCGAGATGTGGAGATATCAACACATTAACTATTTCTTTATCGATGTAGAGCACTTTACTTTCCGCTTTGTCATTTGTTTTAATTTCGATTCGCACTCTGAAAACAACTAGCAATTTTCATATAAAGACATCTCTCTCTCTCTCTCTCTCTCTCTCTCTCTCTCTCTCTCTCTCTCTCTCTCTCTCTCTCTCTCTCTCTCTCTCTCTCTCTCTCTCTCTCTCTCTCCAACGTCTATGTTTTACAATGTAACAGTTTATAACTGTAGGTGGTGATAGTCGTTCGGGAATTCTGAAAGCCGTATAGTTCTTATTGAGATCATTGTCAGCGCCGAACTCTAAAGTTCATGTGACCTGTAGGGCCAACTCTACTAAACCTACCACAATCATACCCTTAGCTGTCAATATGTTGTCACAGTGTTTGACATTAGCAATCCTCTACCGGTGTTGACCTTGAAAAGTGTTGAAGTTTGTGCAGCGGTTGATAATCAACAGCTGCTGAAGTCTTATGAGGAGCAGAATTTAAAAAGGTGTGAATAGATTAGACATTTGCAGTTGAAGTAAACCCTTAAACCCTACATTTTCGTGTCGGGTCTATGTTAAAACATAGAATCTCCAACGTCTATTGTTAACATATGAAAAGCACCGTCGGACACCAAACGTCTCAGTTTAAGATGAAATGCAAGAGACCAAACTGGGCTCAAACGAGTGAGAGGAAAGTAGTTGGATGGGTATTCAAAAAAGAATATTAAACCATGGTTGTATTAGTGCATTCTTTGAAATCTCCCGGATAAAAGTGCTGCGCATACTTAGAAGGTCACAATGATGTCATCTATCTCAACTCGGGTCACGACCCCGGTTGCAATCGACCTCAGTCCAAGTGGCATGTTGTGACAGCGTACTGTTTGATTTTGAGAGAATTTCTCACCACCCGACCACCCAGACAAGTGATTTGCCTGTTAACGTTTCAACAGGTAGGTGAAGGAATAAAATGTAATCGAGGCGCATGTCAGTTATCAGTCGTTCGTAACAATAAGCCGAATATTGACTATAAATGTAGTGATACTACTAACGATGCGTGACATACATCAAACCACCATACTAGATGTGGTCTGAGACCAAGAACTGAAGTGTTATAACGATGTATATATAGAACCCCACTCCCACCCTCAGCAACCCATTGTTTCGAAAATTTTACAATTGAAATCAAACAAATAGAATACATACAGCTGGCCTATCTGTCAGACTTCGCAACTGACAGAGTTTTGCATTTAATCTTCGATAGTGGTCATATTTGCCTTTCTGATTAGTTGCTTGCGACAATCTCTATGTAAGTAAGTAATCACTGAAATATGCGTTATATGGCAGAGGTGCAACAGAAAACAATACAAACACAAGATAACGAGAATGAAACATTAACCAAAATTATAGATACATATCTGTAACATTCATTTCTGAAATGTTCTCCTTATAAATATAAATTGTGACTTTGAAGGTCAAATGTTATTTTGAAGCCAGGAAAGGAAAACAGTACACATATAGCTGGAATTTATAGTGACTGATACTATACTTCGACATTGACAACAAGTTAATACGGTGGGATAGCCATTAAATATGATGGGGCACCACGTCTTCATCAAAAGCCGTGTTTTTGTCTTTTTCAAAGTAATGTAAGATATCAAGTTACATAACCTTATTTCGAAAAAGAGGGGTTTTTAAGCAAAACTGAACTGCTAAGGTTCGGTAGTGCAATAGGCATGGCAAAGTGTCTATCTATCTGTCTGTCTGTCTGTCTGTCTGTCTGTCTGTCTGTCTGTCTGTCTGTCTGTCTGTCTGTCTATCTCTGTGTGTGTGTGTGTGTGTGTGTGTGTAAACAAAAAACCGCTGGACCGATTGCCATGATATTTGATGGGTGAATTACCTATGGTGTCTAGTTGGGAACTTGTTCAAATCAAAATCATCTTGTTACCAGTGTGTGATTTGGGCCATAAATGTGATTTCTTGTCAAAATATACTCAAAAACTACTGGGCAGATCGGTCTGAAATTTATCTCAATTAATCTCAAAAGGTACTTGGTGAAATGTTTCTACTAGTTTTAGTCTGCAGATTTTCGTCAAAATATTTATACCCCTAGCAACCATGACCACGCTCATAGCAACAGCCAAACGGTGGTGTATTTCACAAAGATAACAACAGGGATTCTAGACAAATGGACAATGATTCAACAAGTTCATGCAAATATGCCTAGCAACAAGACCTGGCCCATGGCAACAGCCAAATGATCACATATATTGCAAAGATAACAACAGGTTTAATAGATACGTGAAGAAAATTAAAAAATGTATGCAAATGTGCCTAGCAACAAAACCACACCCATACCAACAGCCAAATGACCACATATATTGCAAAGATAACATCAGGGATACATAGACAAGTGAAGAAACATTCAAAAATGTATACAAGTATATCTAGCAACAGGAACACGCCCATAGCAACAGCCAAATGATCATGTACATTGCAAAGATAACAACAGGGCTGCATAGGCAACTAGGTAATCATTCAGCAAATGAACATCTATATCTAGCATGGATCAGCATGTGGGTAAACATTATTAAAACCTGTACTGTTGTGCTACAACGCCATTGGGGCTATTTTTAAATACTTTGATAGGATGGAAAAAGACGAGAAACCTGCTGATGCTGACAATCCTCCTGATGGTGGCTATGGTTGGGTTGTTGCTATAGCAGCAATGATGATATATATCATAATTGGTGGCAGCACTTTGACGAGTGGGATTTTCTTGGTGGAGTTGGTTGAATATTTTGAAGAGGGTACTGCACAAGCTTCACTGATCGGATCAATAGCTATGGCTGTATTGGATTGTTCAGGTAGGGCTAATTGTAATAGTTATGGAATGGACATATTGTAGTGCACGAATGATGCAGCCATGAACTCGTGTGAATCATCATTCTCTGACTCACAATATATACTAATATCTTAATATGTATATATGTGTGCCAAAAATGTAGAAAATATGTATGTGTATGTTACGTTGAGACATGTTGGATATAGCCGAGAGCACATTTTATACGATGAGCCAGAGATAATGATGTTAACCAAGTATTTATTCCTTACTCAATATATAATCCTCTATGGGAGGTAACACGGTTTTACTTTAAAAAAGCAATTAATATTATATTAGAATAATGTTGAACATTGATGAATATACTGAAGGTGATTCTATATCTTGAACAGCTAAGCACCGACATAGTAATTTGTCAACATGAAAGATCACAAGTGCAGAATTTACTATACATTGAAAATAGTCTAGCCAGTCAAGTGCACACTCTGTTTGTTCTAAGGAGAGTAAACCATGACACTCTTGGAACTTTTGATCACGTATGATGTATGCATGTGGAGTTACTCAGAGATATAGTAATTCTACAACGACAGCACAATATCCAGGATTGACCTGCAAGTTAGAATCATTTCAAAAGTTTGCTGTTCTTATATATGAAAAAAGTGAATTACAAGTTTCCTTTCACACTAAAATAAATTTCTTCCTTCTAGGTCCACTCGCAGCGATATTAGCGAACAGATTTGGATCACGTGTTGCCATAATGGCTGGAGGTGTCCTTTCTACAGCTGGGATTGTTTTGTCTTCCTTTGCACCATCACTAGCAGTTCTGTACTTCACATATGGAATATTAGTTGGTGAGTTTTAACCTCTAAAGAATGAAGACCTTCTTTCAATTCATCATATGATCGTTTACATCCATGGTAAGAATATTTACAAAATAAGGTCACTTTCAATAAGCTAACAAATAACCGACAAAAAAGTTATTTTACAGGATGATTTCTGTTGTTAAAAGTTCTAATTTTTTTAACGGAAGATAATTTGCATCAAATTCAGTCTCATAACACAAAGCTATTAATCTGGTCTATTTTTGAATAATTTGCAAAGGCGAATACAACACTCTCTCTCTATAAAGATTTGATACTGAAAACGTTATGTTTAGCAAAGTTACAAGGTAAAGTGTTTTTAAAAAATTGCCAACATTTAAAGGGGCACAAGCTGAGCTTATATGTTTTTTCGGATGTATTTTTTCTGCATATTAAAAGGTACTCACAATATTCTACATACACTTAACCATTACTTGCACTTGACTGAACTCAAACCTTGTAGTACGATATTAAACAGAGCATATGAACGATGAAGTAATTTATCATACGGATAAAAAAAATTCACAAGAACTCCTTAATATGCAATAAACCTTTCTAATAATGCCAAAAGACAATTGTAATGTTATAGAAGGCATGCATCGACGTTAATGTTATATAGGACTAAGTTAATCATGTTTTAATGCAAACATTTGTTCTTGAGTAAAAGGCTTATTAACACGTGAGGTTGTGCCAGTGTAATGGAATGAATGTGTTTTGAAAATGTCTTTAAAAAATATGCTTGATTATTTTCTTTAACCACTTTAGGTTTTGGTTTTGGGCTAATGTTTATGTCTGCAATCATACACATAAGCAAGTATTTCAAGAAGAAGTTTGCCATTGCAAATGGTCTTTGCTACAGTGGTATTGGTATAGGAGTGATTGGATTTCCACCTTTGCTTCATTATCTCATAGAATTATACGGCTGGAGGGGTGCCATGATGATTGTCGGTGGAATCAATGCTAATGTTCTGGTCTGTGGTGCATTAATGAGACCACTGAACACTACGAAGCGAGCAAGGAAATCACTGCCTAAACAAAATTATATGAAAAGACAAAGGAATAACAAACCAATTACATCAAACCATGTAGATGGTACGTCTCATCTAATCAATAAAGCCATTCCTTCATCTGAACATATGTGCAATATTGACAATGAAACCAATAATCTCAATATGAGTAAACAAGCTTGTGTAAATACTGAAAACAGAGAAAGTCAGAAACAGAGAAAGTCATTGAAACTAAAAGTGGGCTCTGCAATCTCTCAACTTAGGTTGAAATTATTTGTTGAAAACCCTACATTATCTATTATATGTGCTGCACAATTTTTCGAGGGGTTTGGGTTCATGATCACAATGTCATTTCTCGTAAGGAGAGCTGTCAGTTCTGGTTTTACAAAATTAAATGCAGACTTGTTGCTCACTGTTTATGGAGGCGTTGGGTTAGTAGCACGACTATGCCATGGAGTGATCATTGATAGGAAAATAGTATCTCCCACGCGGCTCCTTGGTTTATGTGTGGGAATATTTGGAGTTGCTGCTCTGACTATTCCACTGACAAATATTTACGGGGTTTTAGCTGTGATGGCAAGTGTTATGGGTCTTTGTGGAGGAGTTTACCAATCAATAATACCAGTAGCTATAAGGGAGTGTGTAGGCGACAAGGATATGGGAACTGCTGTCGGTTGGGATTTCTTTGCTATGGGTGTAGGTGCTCTTCTTGGCCCGCCAGCTGCAGGTAAGAAATTTACATTACATTATATTGTTTCAAACTAAAAAAAGCTGTTATTGGAGTTTCTGTTACTTATCATTACTCGCATTCTTGGTATTCGACTAACTAAAGTATATTGATAATATCATAACTAGGCAAAGCCCATAAGCTCGCGCAGGGTAGATTCATTTGTGACCGGCTGCCTGGGCCAGGGTTGATACACTTGATTTGGGTCATTTTCCAGGGGTATTGACCATCAAAATTTATTTTATTGAATGACATCTAATTCTCTGATATAGACGAGAAGTAAAGAAAGTCAACACTCTATGCAGTTGTTGGTTACAAAAACGATCATAGCCATTAGATTAATATTGTTCATTTTCAATCAGCCAACTTATCATAGACCCTCAACCAACGTTGGTCTTTGGACAAATATTTTGTTGACATGTTGCCGAACATCACGATTTCTGAATTCAACTCGATGATTTAGGAATGTTACTGTACCAACAAACATAGGAAAGCAGTTATATTCTTTTTAGAACATCTAAAAAAAATCAATTATCGACAATATAAACGTCAAAACCACACTTCCACAACCCGGAAATTCAACTGCGCTATGTCATCAGTGGTCCGTATCAGTACCGCCCTGCGTCAAACTTCCAAATAGTGTAACAATTTCTCCTTGTGGTACAGCGATGCCACGATACTCGTTACAATGTTACGATAACCGTGCCAACAGACCTACTGTTACAATATTGAAATGCATGGCGATGTAATGTCGCCTATGCTATATGACGATACGGTAGCGCGTGGGGGATGCACGTATTGCACGTAGTATATGGAAGACGCATGCATAGTCACTGCGCGCCGCAATGCATCCCTGGGAGAACCACCAAATTTTTTCGCATAGTATATACGACGCGAATGCGTACTAGTCATTGAGCCGCTACGCGGCAGCTTCGCTGCCGCTGCGCGAGCTATTAAAAGTGTACTCAAAGAGTGACATGACCTGTAAATAAATAAATAAAGACATTGAGAAAGGTGAAATTAAAACTTTCTCTGTTTTATTGACACCAACTCTCAATTTTACATGGAACCACACTATTCCCTTGGTGTAATCCAATGTCCCTAAACTGTTTTGATTTGAATATTCATGACATGTAATTATCATGACCCAACATCGACTGAAAGAAATTAAAATAAACAGAGTTGTCTATGTCCCCACGAAATGTTGCATTGCATATATCTCCGTATTTCTCTCAACAACAACAACAACAACAACAACAACAACAACAACAACAACAACAACAACATCCACCTCAAGGTATCTGGATCTTGGTTTGCCAGCAGGCATAAGACGTTCCACTACAATTTCACGAATATTGATGTGAATTGAATTCATGTTCATGTGGAATATTTGAATCGAACAAAAGAAATCTCAACTTCATATTTCTCAATAATCGCATGCAACGTGATTTAAACAAACCAATTTTACCACCCTGGACACTCAGTTTAATACAAACGTGTCTTTATATCTTACTGGGGTGTGAATTTATACATCATCCCATATTATTATTATTGTTGTCATTTCGTCCCAATCCTAGCAGTGAATAATAGTGAGTTGATTTCTCGTCTTAAGCCACCCTTTCTTCTATCCATTTTATATCTACCTCAGGTTTACTGTATGATAGAAGTGGAAACTACAGTTCAGTATTCTTTCTATCCGGTGCAACCATGATCACTAGTGGATTATTGATATTTTTCTCACCATATGCCAAATCTCGCAGGACAGATCTCCAACCTGATTTAGATAATGTTACGAAGATTAATGATGATAAGACATCTGTTGTTAGTTATGATTTCACTGTCACTCTGTCTGATCAGATCATTACAGAACACACTTTCGAATAGACTATTCTTTGACGTATGCCATGATATTTTGAAAATGGAATCCTTTGAATTGAATTGAATTGAGTATTCACCAGATACAAAACAGAATAACATTTTTATGTACGTTTCAAAAAGGAGGTTGATTGGTTAATATATCTGGTGAGGCCCACAGAAATAGTTCGATCTCAACTAGTCTAGTCTGTGGCCCTGACAAAATAAATATAGAAGAAAAAAAATACAAGTGTGTAACTGGGCAACAAAAAGTAAGAAAACAAAGGGATATCTACAAATACGATACAATAATTGTACAAAATATTTACATGTCTCACAATAATTTAAATAAAATTTATACTAATAAGAGAAAAAAAATACATGTCATGTGTTTTCTATGAATTACTCAGGTGAGCCTTTAAAATTGATTTGAATCTATTCCTATCAGTGATGTCTTTAATGTGCCTTGGTAATAAATTCCAGTGATGAGTGGCTGCATATCTTACACTGTGCTTACTTTGTGTAGGTTTACTTTGTGTACGTAGAAATTGCAATGTGTAGCGGAACGAGTAGAATAGGAATGTGAAAATGTATCCAAATAGCGGTTTACATCATGGGCAATACGATTGTGTAACAAATCAAAAGTAAAGAGGCAGGTGTGAAATACACAAAGTTTATGAATTGGTAAAATATGTAGCTGTTTGAATAAAGGGTCAGTGTGGGCGCGAAAGTCAGAGAAAGTGATAAGACGTGTAAATTTCTTTTGAAGTAAATATATTAGTTCCAAGAAAGAAGTGTAAGTATTGCCCCAGATTTCGACACAGTAGCTTATATGTGGAAGAATTAGCGAGTTGTACAATAACAGAAGATACATGTCGGAATAAAGTGTCGGAGTAGTGAGATAAGTCCGACCTTTTGGGCAATATATTTGACAACTTTTTGGATGTGGGACTTCTAGTTAAAAGTGATGTCAAGAGAAACTCCAAGATACTTTGTCGAGGAGACGTTGTTCAATTTACTTCCATCTATTCCCAGACTACCCTCTATGTTCACAGGTTTACGGGGTGTTTTAATGACCATGTAATTAGTTTTTTCAACACTGAAGTTAGTTTGTTCGCTCGACACCAGTCACACACCTTCTGAAAATCTACATTTATGTGGGTAAAATAAATCTCGTTTCCTTCGATAGATTTGAATAAGTTAGTGTCATCTGCGAAAAGTCGAAACTGGAAGGAGTTGGTAGAATTTGCTATGTCGTTGAGATATATATTAAGAAAAGAATGAACCTATATGTTAGACAATACTTATATTCAGCCTGACGCAATATAAATCACGTGAAGAAACCGTTAATCACTACATGGAATTGTTACTCTTCTATGCAGGGCATTTGCTGGGGGGGGGGGCATTTGTAATAGGAAACAGTACATGAGACGATGTATCAGTAGACCACCTAACAGATGATGACTATAGCATTAGTAAAAATTATAATATACCTAGTGATAATGCTGTGCCATGATTCGCTAGAATCAGTCACGTGATAGGAAAATAGAATGACTAGTTCCCTAGGGAAATAGTTCCATCAACATTTACATGGTCACTTGACCACCGCGAGTTCACAGCAGGTCAAAATGGCAGCTTCCGACGATGTCGTCTGCCACCGCGAGTTCACAGCTTGAGGTATATTATAAAACACATATTGCCTGGCCTATATTCGGGCTATAGCACACGTTCATTACCCCCTCGTGACTGTGAGTTACCAGAATCACATGCTATTTCCCGAGGCCTCGGGAAATAGCATGTGATTCTGTTAACTCACAGTCCCTCGGGTGTAATAAACGGGTGCTATAGCCCTCATGGCCAGGCAATATGTGTTCAATATGTAAGTCAACGTTTCACTAACTTTAACGTTGGTACACTTTTGCAATATCTGTTCTTTAAGATTTAATGAAATGAAGTATTGTTGTCCTATCGGCTAAAAACACCGTATTATTTCACACGAGACCCGCTTTTTCGTTTGAGACTCGCATCGGAAATCATCGTCTTATCTCTATAACTTTTAAACTTGTCATTTCTCTTTAACTTGTAAACTTTTAAACTTGTCTTATCTCTATAACTTTTGAACTTGTCTTATCTCTATAACTTTTAAACTTGTCTTATCTCTATAACTTTTAAACTTGTCTTATCTCTATGATTTTTAAAGTTGTCTTATCTCTATAACTTTCAAACTTGTCATCTCTATAGCTTGTAAACTTTTAAACTTGTCATTTCTCTATAATTTTTAAACTCGTCTTATCTCTATAATTGTTAAACTTTTAAACTTGTCTTATCTCCATAACTTTCAAACTTTTAAACTTGTTTTATCTCTATAACTTTTAAACTTGTAAACTTGTTGACAAGCATGGCTTGTTACAAACAGGGTAAATAAATAAATGAACAGGTTTATAAAAACAGTTGACACATTACGTTGTAACTACACAGACTCTTCACCTAATATCTAACATTCAGAAATAAAGTTCCCCTGACATTTCTTGTAAGTTGTAGACATGGAATTGAGATAAAGCCGTTCATATCAAATCATGAAATGAATTATCAGTCTCTGTGGTTCGAACATGCAGTGCCCATTGTTACTAAATCAAATTCAGTAATTTACTTTCCCTTTTATGACAAGTTCTGCTTGTAAATGCTTGCTTGTCACTGGTTGTATCTCCTAATCCTACTTTACAGGCAGGTACTGTCAGTTGCTAGCTTTCGTGGCCAGAGATTGTTCAAATAAATCTAACATTCTATCAACTCTCTTCATTTTCTGTTCATTTTGTTTCTCTAGGAATTGTTTCAATTCATCACTCTTTAATAATAATAATAATAATAATCTTTATTTGTCCAAATAAATTCGGAAATTTGTTGAATGGTCGCCGCAAGAGCAGCGCCCTAGTGCCCTAGTGTTGAAGAAGCAGGAGGAAACCGGAGTGCCCGGGGAAAACCTGCGTTGTTCGGCAGGGTCAAACTGAGCATCACCCTTCTTACATGCAGACCTAGTTAAATTTTAAATCAAACCCAGCCAACATCAGGCGGGTTCGAACCCAGACTGCAGAGGTAAGAGGCGTACGAGCTAACCGCTCGGCCACCGACAACCCAATGTTTGAAAAAATTCATATGATTTTGTCTTGTGGGATATCCTATCCGATACATTATTTCTTCTCGTTCGACATTTTGGCTTTGTTGTTGTTTGTTTTAATCTTTCAAGTCTTACTGTAGTGTTAGTTACTGCTGCTGATGTTGTTCCCATTGCTGTTGCTGCTGTTGTTGATGGTAATGATGTTGATGTTGATGTTGATGGTGATGTTGGTAGTTGTAATTTTGCTGTTGTTATTGTTTCTCCAGCTGCTACTGTAGCTGGTGTTGATGCTGCTATTGATGGTGAAGGTGTGTTGAGTGAATATATGGTAAAAGTTGGATTGGTGCCCTCTCGCATACCATACAAATTGTTGAAATCGTCAAAGTGCCTACATGTCTTCTTTCCAGCCCCAGTCTGCGTTCTGTTATCGATGACCTGCATGTATAATTTCTTAAGGGTTTTCCAATTAGCTCTAATAACATGGGTTGTTCATACCATTATGCCATGTTTTGCCATTTCTACTGTAATAATCTTCCATAATTTTTCATGGCGTAGCATACACTGGAAATGAATTTACTTTCCACATTTGATCTTAATGTAACAAGTAGGGCTTCCTCTATTTCCAGCCAAATTGTGCATTTTATCCACATATGTCTCTGCAAGACAATCAGCATATGGGTTGCTTTCAGACAGTTGTGTTTCGCACTGTTTTAGATGTTCTTCTTGTTCTATTCTTTTGTTGTTGTTTTCATTTTGTAGATTTGTTGGTTTTGCATCTGTAGCTATGGCTTGAATCAAAATCGCATGTTTTGTGTTGGCATCTGGTGAAGGAAAGCATAACTTTTATGATTTACTATTGACAGTCAGCTGAATAATTACTTGGATAAGTTCACATAAAATTGTGAGTTTAATTATATCATGCTAGGATTAGTGAAGGCAGTATAAAACAATCGAGGGGGTTAATTTCACTTGGATGTTCCTAACACAACAATATGGTGGTGCAATACTTGGGGGGGGGGGGGTCACCGAAAATATACACTCCCTCTCCGAAAGTTCAAATTATTGTCACCTCCAATGATATTCTATATTGTTTCTATGTATAACTACATTATTAGTTACAGAAGATGATAACTGATAATTATTCATATATTCAAGTACTAGTTATATTCAAAGTTGACAGGATGACTATACACTGAACTTCAAAAAAAATCAAATATAATGACATTTGAAGTCCACTGGCACTAGATTATTCTGAATAATCGTTACTTATTTGGTACCACCATTCCAAAAACACAAGTAAATTTGATCAAATTATATTAGTAAAGTCAAAGGTTGAATTCAATTCAGAAACCATACTCAAAATTTTGAGTACATCTGGTTACATTCCTTGTAAACCTCCTGTAGTTGTATATCTTGTCAAATTATTTTATACTACTATTTTACTCACCGAGATGTGGAGATATCAACACATTAACTATTTCTTTATCGGTGTAGAGCACTTTACTTTCCGCTTTGTCATTTGTTTTAATTTCGATTCGCACTCTGAAAACAACTAGCAATTTTCATATAAAGACATCTCTCTCTCTCTCTCTCTCTCTCTCTCTCTCTCTCTCTCTCTCTCTCTCTCTCTCTCTCTCTCTCTCTCTCTCTCTCTCTCTCTCTCTCTCTCTCTCTCTCTCTCTCCAACGTCTATGTTTTACAATGTAACAGTTTATAACTGTAGGTGGTGATAGTCGTTCGGGAATTCTGAAAGCCGTATAGTTCTTATTGAGATCATTGTCAGCGCCGAACTCTAAAGTCCATGTGACGTGTAGGGCCAACTCTACTAAACCTACCACAATCATACCCTTAGCTGCCAATATGTTGTCACAGTGTTTGACATTAGCAATCCTCTACCGGTGTTGACCTTGAAAAGTGTTGAAGTTTGTGCAGCGGTTGATAATCAACAGCTGCTGAAGTCTTATGAGGAGCAGAATTTAAAAAGGTGTGAATAGATTAGACATTTGCAGTTGAAGTAAACCCTTAAACCCTACATTTTCGTGTCGGGTCTATGTTAAAACATAGAATCTCCAACGTCTATTGTTAACATATGAAAAGCACCGTCGGACACCAAAAATCTCAGTTTAAGATGAAATGCAAGAGACCAAAACTGGGCTAAAACGAGTGAGAGGAAAGTAGTTGGATGGGTATTCAAAAAAGAATATTAAACCATGGTTGTATTAGTGCATTCGTTTGAAATCTCCCGGATAAAAGTGCTGCGCATACTTAGAAGGTCACAATGATGTCATCTATCTCAACTCGGGTCACGACCCCGGTTGCAATCGACCTCAGTCCAAGTGGCATGTTGTGACAGCGTACTGTTTGATTTTGAGAGAATTTCTCACCACCCGACCACCCAGACAAGTGATTTGCCTGTTAACGTTTCAACAGGTAGGTGAAGGAATAAAATGTAATCGAGGCGCATGTCAGTTATCAGTCGTTCGTAACAATAAGCTAAGTACTACCAACGATGCGTGACATACATTGTACCTCAAACCACCGTACTAGATGTGGTCTGAGACCAAGAACTGAAGTGTTATAACGATGTATATATAGAACCCCACTCCCACCCTCAGCAACCCATTGTTTCGAAAATCTTACAATTGAAAACAAACGAATAGAATACATACAGCTGGCCTATCTGTCAGGTCTAGACTTCGTTCCTGACCTACTTTGCAACTGGCAGAGTTTTCTGCGATGGTGGCCATATTTGCTTTTTGGATTAGTTACTTGTAAGGGGTAGACCATTCGATATCCTGGGGGGGGGGGGGCTTGGAAGATTGGTGGAGAGTCATTATTTTTTTTCCCACCTGCTTGCCTGAGAATTATTTTTTTCTCCTTCGCCTATGCTGGCAACTTTTTTTCTTTGCTTCTTTGAGATATCCGGATTTTTTTTACGTCAACGTTGAACACCTACATTTTTTGCCACAATTTTCTGTTTGGTTTTCACACAGGGTAATACAGAGAGTAAAAAGATGCTGTTATATCACACACAGATTTTATTTAGAAAACTACATATTTCATACGTTTGATTTTCAATTGACCGATCGCCCTGAGCACTGTAGCCACGCCCCCCTTAGTTACCGTTGCTACTACGACAACTTCGCACGTTTTGCATGGTTTGTCGTAGGTAAAACATGGCGTCCAACGTGGCGATCGCTGAAAATGCTATTCATAATTTGAGAGTTCTTTATTGTTCCACTGCCACCAAGGCAAAGATGGTGTATCATATGCTTTCCTACGGTCGGTACATCGATGGAAACAATTTATTTTAGTTCGGGTAGTGTCAGTTCATCAAATTTTATCGAAGTATGAGAAACCACATGGCAGATGCATGTTGAATAAGATTTTACATCATAGCCGTCCCCGTTCCTGTACAGCTGGGTACGTATTTATTTATTTCACTGATGTTTTCATTGATTTTCACATTTCATAGCAATACTTTTTGTTTTACAATAAATTCCACTAGGTGACCGTGATAAATCATCAGATGAGAAGTAAACTAATATGATTCACCGTTGCATCGCTACGATATAGAATATTATGAATAACAAGTTTGTTATTGACGAAAAAATGGTTTGATTTGTATCCTCAATGGTATTACATAGCAATGTCTATTCTTTCAATACAAATAAAGGCAAAAAGTAGAAACAGCGCAATTTATAGCATTTTACGGTATGAGAGGTCACTTGTTTGACTTTCAGGATACGATGTATCAAAAAGTTGAAATAAGCGTCCTGGCCTGCACGGTATGTAATTTGTTGACGTACGTGCAGTGTAGAGGCGTATAGTAGGCAAACTGAAGGGGAAAAACACCCTTGAATTCACAATTTTTTAAATGTCAGTCGTGCCGACCGTTATAACTGCAAAACTCAACGATTTTCTGAAATAACAGTCGCCATCAATTAACTATTCACTGCACACGACAACGTAAGTCAACTGCAACGTACCATATCATTTCTACTCTAAATTATATTTCTTTCACAAGCATTGGCTTTGCACAGTGAAAAAAAGAGAAACACATATTAGACTTGAAAAAATAGACACTCGTTTAAGTTTACCTCAAACTGTAGTTATTTTGCAAATTATTTACTGTCTGATACTCTCAGAGTATCAATTTCTGATAATCATAATCATAACAATAACTTATGGTAATAAAAAAACGTTCTTTTCTTTCTGAAGTCCAGTGGATCAACAAATACTTCCTAATTTTATGTTAATTTTTTTTCGAGTTGTATATTTATTTCAAACTTGCCTAGTCAGTGTTAACTTTGTGGCACTGAACAAGTTGTAGCTCTCCAAAAATGGATATTTCTTTGTCTGGCATTTACAAGCAATCATCCATTACTGGCCCCCCACACTGACAAAAGTGAACCAATATAAACTGTGAAGCCAGTGAAGCCCAGATATTTTTTTTTAAATGGCAAATATAGAGACGCAAAAAATAAATTCCTAGACCATAGAATTTGTAAAATTCCTTTGAATACAACTACACAATAGTAATTGACATTTTTTTTACAATTTCTAATTTATTACACAAGGAAAAGAACTTGAAATTCACAATTCATGAAGTGATTTAATTATCCAACACCAAATACAAAATCTCCTTAAAATGACAATAAGTCCAATGTTTGTTTGTCTTTGATAATGTCTTGTAATATTTATAGACAGAAAAGAAAATCCAAAGGAATTGTTACTATTGATTGTCATGAAATAAGGTGTAGCAAAGTATGAAAGGAGTTTTCATGTAGCTTGTAGAATATTTTTGATACATAAGCCATGTTATCCATCAGCTGCAAAATTCCTAACTTTAAATCAGAGACACTACAAGATCTCCTTTTTAATTCATAGTCAGAGGATTTCAAATGTTAAGACATTTTCATGTGGTTACTTTATCACTCTGCAAACCAACATCCACTAGAAACCACTCCTGAAATTACAAGAAAGGAGATGACATTATTATTCATGTTTCATGTATATTTTTGTTTTATTTTACAGGAAGAACTTCTGTACTGATATTCAAGGCATCAATCGACTGCAACATTGTTTGTGGAGATGTTGTTTCTAAAAAATATGAGTTGACTGTTGTCAAGTTGCTATGACAGCAATGGGTAGCTATGCTGAGGTCACCATTAGGTGTTAGATGGATTATCAACACAAGTCATCAAAGGAATATGAATAAAGGAAATGTACATGCATCAACTTAGAACACTAAGTCTTCTGAAAATATTGAAAACAATCGTTCTTTTTTATTTTCAACATTTCATAGTGTCACAACAGTGAGATATACATTATTATGTCTATGATGCATGACACACGAGTATAAATTAATTACTTGTAATAAAATTTCCTGACAATCTGAATGAAGTACCATTTTTCATTTGTTTTGACATGATATTACTTTTAAACTGTTACTACAAAGGGTTATATAGTAACAAATGTAGTAATGTTGTTTCACTATATAAAAACATTCTTTTCACTTTCTTTTCAATTTCTGGTAAAGGTCACCTTACTTTTACATGACTAAATTATTACACTAAATGGGAAATAAGGTACCAGTTGTACAAATTAAAATAGGCCACTACTGTACAAGTATAAATACTTTCCCCATATACAAATCATCTTTGTTTTTTTTGTTTATTTACTTACATTTGCTTATTCATATATTTTTGGGGTTGCTCTTGCAGAAGATATTTATCACATTTCTTGCTTTTATTATTTCAATAAAAAATTTACTGAAAATGAAATGGATCAGATGCACAAGTAGTGATGCAAAATATTTCAACAATATAACTTTGATTTTGAGCCATGTCAGTGGTATTTACAAATTCTGATATCTAATTGCAATCTTGTTGCTTGACATTTTTGTTTTGTATCTGGATTCACTAAAGCAAACAGGAAATACACCTAGAGATAAAAGACCTCTTATTCCATCTAAAAGAAATTTGATAACTTCTTTGTCAAAGTGGTAATAGTATAAAAACAGTCAAAAATATTTTTTTTAAATGGTAGTTACTAAAATGCATATATAGCCTATGTAGGCCCAACAATATTACATATACTTTCACCATTAAGATATATCACATTATGATAAAAATTCAGTTATTGATGTGATCCCTGAAACCAAAGAGTACATAATGGGGAGTAATGAATATAAAATATAAACAATAAATAAAAACATGCAGGTCACCCTGTGTGTCAATCCCGTCAAAAGGTCACAAATTGAAATGACGACTTTCTTTCAAAGGGCTATATACCGATATTACGGGAAGGCCAGTATAAAAAAATGAAGAAATGGTGTTCATTGATGTTACCAAACTATTTACAGTAAAATTTCATTTGATTAATCGTGTTTGCCTGTCAAACCATGGATGGATGTAGTACGGCTCAAACACAGGCCGAACCATTCACTGCATGCACTCGTACTCAGAAATACAAGTTTGACTGTCGACAATGGATTTATGCGGGCCAAACTTGAGAGGAATATTTAGCATTAGATGTGAAAATATACATGAAGTCTTTAGTTGAGTATAAAATTTGGCACACAGAAAGCACGGGGTACACCGCCAATAACTGCGTATGGGTATGACACCATGACATTGCACGTAAATGCACGTCTGTACGCCAGCTACGGCAATATCGTATGCGGTATGGCCAACATTTAATTTGGCCGCCACCATGACCGACAAGATAAAGCACTAATCATAGGCAATTTTGGGCTGAAAAAATCTAATTTTATGAATAGATCGGTGAAATAGTTTGACTCACAGTAATATCAACATACATACCTCAGAAAATGCACGTAAATTGCCGTAATGGCGGTCCATCTTCTTGATCGTGTAGGTCAACATTGTCGATATTTTTTCGGCTTCAGAAAGTGTAAAAATAATATTCAACCTCTCTATCCTTCGGGATAGTGATCATTGATATTATACCGATCCCATGACCAGTATTTCACGATAGTTTTAATGTTTGTAAACAAATATTATATACGAGAACCGATCGTAAGGTCAAGGCCCTTGTATTCAATACACGCTCAGAAACTACGACAGATTGCTTTGGTTGTTGTAGGCTGTGACACGTGCAAGTGCACATGGCGGAATTACGCTCTTTGATTGGTCAATGGAATCTGTCAATCAATCTCGGCGATCGGTCAATTAAATAAACATCATTGACAGTTTTTATGCCATGGTATGATGACACACTGAAAATACAAATCGGAAACTTGATTGGTGAGCTCAGACATTTAGATAGACCGATCAGTTTTTCCAGCTTGGGGGGATTGGGGTGTCAGTGTTATTTTCCATTGGGCCAAAAAAAAGTCACTGACCCCATGAATAAAGTTTCATAGCATCTGACAGTAAGCTGTAGAGGGAAGAGCTTTGAGACTGGGATATGTGTACCTCTTGTGTGAGTGTGTGTGAATGGGGGGGGGGGGTTCTAGGGGGTCTGGCCCTAGAAGCCCTGGAGGATTTTTACTTCTAAAGGCAATGTTTAGGCCATTCACAGACACTTTCAGACAATAATTTACAAACTTTACAAGACAGCTCTAACATGTAAAAAGCAACTACGTGAGGTTGAAACATTTTTTAAATAAAGTTTCATAGCATCTTGACACTAAGAGGTGGAGGCAAGAACTTTGATTTGAGACTGGAACATGTCTACCTCTTGGGGGGGGGGTCTAGGGGGTGTCCCCCTAGAAGCCCTGAAGGTTTTTACTTCTAAAGGCAATGTTTAGGCTATTCACAGACACTTTCAGACAGTAATTTGCAAGCTTTACAAGACAGCTCTAACATGTAAAAAACAACTACATAAGGTTGAAACATTTTTTAAATAAAGTTTCATAGCATCTTGACAGTAAGAGGTGGAGGAAAGAACTTTGATTTGAAACTGGAACATGTCTACCTCTTATGGGGGAGGGGGGTTCCATGTTATAAAAGTGGGCCTGTAACATTGGTATAGGAGCATTGATATTGCATGTATAGTAAAGTCACTGATGTGTTAGAGCACTTTAGGAGGTCATACAATAGAAACTTGAATTTGAGTTGTGGTGTCGATACATGTAGTGTCTGAAATAAGAAGTATATAATCCCTTCTGACAAATTCATACTTAAGAGACTAGAACAATTTAGATTAAGTTCTTTTATAAACTATCCAATAGTAATAGTATGAAGATTACCGTTACAAAACAGTCAAGTTCACTTTTGCCCCAAAGTGCAAGATAAGTGAAGCAGTGATTGTGAAACAGCCAAAAAATTACATGGCATGTTCTGTAACTAGTGTGGTAGGTAGGTAATACATGTATTATATGTATAATTTTATGTATAGTTATGTTTGAACCCTTACATGAAGTAATATTTAAACCATTTATGAAAGAAACAGAGACAAGAACAAATATATATATGTACCGCAGGCTAACGAAACTGACTGGTCCCTGACATGTGTTTGAAACGGTTTGTCATGATTTGACAAGTGTCCTGGTTGGAGAGGTACGAGCAGGTTGAACAGTATACTCGAACCTGTGCATCATTTCCCTATCAAGATATTTTTTTTTCTAGCAGCAGTGGTCCATCTTTTTTTTTCCATCACCCACTCGTATCCGAATTTTTTTTCAAGCAAATCCACTTGGCATTTTTTCCCCCCGAAATCTTCCAAGCCCCCCCCCCCAGGATATCAAATGGTCCACCCCTAACAACCTCTAAGTAAGAAGTCACTGAAATATGCGTTATATGGTAGAGGTGCAACAGAAAACAATACAAACACAAGATAACGAGAATGAAACATTAACCAAAATTATAGATACATATCTGTAACATTCATTTCTGAAATGTTCTCCTTATAAATATAAATTGTGACTTTGAAGGTCAAATGTTATTTTGAAACCAGGAAAGGAAAACAGTACACATATAGCTGGAATTTATAGTGTCTGGTACTATACTTCGACATTGACAACAAGTTAATACGGTGGGATAGCCATTAAATATGATGGGGCACCACGTCTTCATCAAAAGCCGTGTTTTTGTCTTTTTCAAAGTAATGTAAGATATCAAGTTACATAACCTTATATCGAAAAAAGAGGGGTTTTTAAAGCAAAACTGAACTGCTAAGGTTCAGTAGTGCTATAGGCATGGCAAAGTGTCTCTGTCTGGCTGTCTATCTATCTGTGTGTGTGTGTGTGTGTGTGTGTGTGTGTGTGTGTGTAAACAAAAAACCGCTGGACCGATTGCCATGATATTTGATGGGTGAATTACCTTTGGTGTCTAGTTGGGAAATTGTTCAAATCAAAATCATCTTGCCACCAGTGTGTGATTTGGGCCATAAATGTGATTTCTTGTCAAAATATACTCAAAAACTACTGAGCAGATCGGTCAGAAATTTATCTCAATTAATCTCAAAAGGTACTTGGTGAAATGTTTCTACTAGTTTTAGTCTGCACAGTCTGTATTTCACAAAGATAACAGGGATTCTAGACAAATGGACAATGATTCAACAAGTTCGTGCAAATATGCCTAGCAACAAAACCTGGCCCATGGCAACAGCCAAATGATCACATATGTTGCAAAGATAACAACAGGATTAATAGATACGTGAAGAAAATTCAAAAAATGTATGCAAATGTGCCTAGCAACAAAACCACATCCATACCAACAGCCAGATGACCATGTATATTGCAAAGATAACATCAGGGATACATAGACAAGTGAAGAAACATTCAAAAATGTATGCAAGTATATCTAGCAACAGGAACACACCCATAGCAACAGCCAAATGATCATGTACATTGCAAAGATAACAACAGGGCTGCACAGGCAACTAGGTAATCATTCAGCAAATGAACACCTATATCTAGCATGGATCAGCATGTGGGTAAACATTATTAAAACCTGTACTGTTGTGCTACAACGCCATTGGGGCTATTTTTAAATACTTTGATAGGATGGAAAAAGACGAGAAACCTGCTGATGCTGACAATCCTCCTGATGGTGGTTATGGTTGGGTTGTTGCTATAGCAGCAATGATAATACATGTCATTATTGGTGGCATCAATACGACGAGTGGGATTTTTTTGGTGGAGTTGGTTGACTATTTTGAAGAGGGTACTGCACAAGCTTCACTGATCGGATCAATAGCTATGGCTGTATTGGAGTGTTCAGGTAGGGCTAATTGTAATAGTTTAAGGAATGGACATATTGTAGTGCACGAATGATGCATCCATGAACTCGTGTGAATCATTCTCTGAATCACAATATATACTAATTTCTTAATATGTACATATGTGTACCTAAAATGTAGAAAATATGTATGTGTATGTTACGTTGAGACATGTTGGATATAGCCGAGAGCACATTTTATATGATGAGCCAGAGATAATGATGTTAACCAAGTATTTATTCCTTACTCAATATATAATCCTCTATGGGAGGTAACACGGTTTTACTTTAAAAAAAGCAATTAATATTATATTAGAATAATGTTGAACATTGATGAATATACTAAAGGTGATTCTATATCTTGAACAGCTAAGCACCGACATAGTAATTTGTCAACATGAAAGATCACAAGTGCAGAAATAACTATACATTGAAAATAGTCTAGCCAGTCAAGTGCACACTCTGTTTGTTCTAAGGAGAGTAAACCATGACACTCTTGGAATTTTGAGCACGTATGATGTATGCATGTGGGGTTACTCCGAGATAGTAATTCTACAACGACTGTGCAATTATCCAGGATTGACCTGCTAGTTAGAGTCATTTCTGTCGCAACAGTTTGCTGTTCTTATATTTAAACACATTACTTCCTTCTAGGTCCACTCGCAGCGATAATAACCAACAAATTTGGATCACGTGTTGCTATAATGGCTGGCGGTGTCCTTTCTACAGCTGGAATTGTTTTGTCTTCCTTTGCACCATCACTAGCAGTTTTGTACTTCACATATGGAATATTAGTTGGTGAGTTTTATACTCCAAACAATGGAGACCTTCTTTCAATTCATCACATGATCGTTTACAAAATAAGGTCACTTTGAATAAGCTTACAAATAACCGACAAGAAAGTCATTTTACAGGACGATTTCTTTTTTTGAAAGTTCTAATTCTTTTAAAGGAAGATAATTTGCTTCAAATTCAGTCTCACATTGCATAGCTATCATTTTGGTCTTTAAACAAAATAATTTGCATGTCTAAAATACAAAACTCTGTAAAGATTTGATTCTGAAATCGCAGTTTTTAGCAAAGTTACAAGTTAAAGTATCAAACGTTGTATTGCCAACATTTAAACTGGCACAAGCTGAGCTGATATGTTTTTGGGGTGTATTTGTTCTGCATATTAAAAGGTGCGCACAATGTTCTACATACTGATGTACACTTAACAGTTACTTGCAATTGACTGAACTCAAAACTAGTAGTAAGATATTATACAAAGATTATGAACGATGACGTAATTCATCATTCGGATAGAAAATGCACAGGAACTTCTTAATATGCAATTGTCACAGATGACGTACACATAATTTTAGTAAATTCAAAATTTTAACTACATCGCATGTCCCACTTCGACTGAAAGGTCAAAAGACTATCTCAATTATCGAATTTAGACCACAAGATTCCAAACGTACTCAAGTATGTGAGACGACAGTCTACAATTTTCATGCAAAACTAGAATTCGTATTGGTCATTTATCAATGATATTGAGAATAGGCTTTAGGGCATAGGAGACTTAATATGGTTTGTGTTAATTATTGAACCATACACATACACATGCGTTATGTAAATTTGAACATTAATGGATATAAAAAGGAGTTCACACTTAGAACGGCAGGCACAGGGACTCTGGCTAAGGGTCGAATGTGTGGAGTAAAAGGCTAAGTGTCTCGCCAAGGTTCTAGTGTGGACTTTAGTGTGAACATGAATCTGTGTGTAGTCCGAGCTAATTCCCTAAGTCCATGCGATCCCGTGTACCGTGTATTAATACGATGGGATAGCCATTAAATATGATAGGGTACCATGTCTTCATCAAAGCTTTGTTTTTATTGTCTTTTTCAAAGTAATGTTAGATATCGAGTTTAATGCCAGAAGACAATTGTAATGTCGTAGCAGGCATGCATAGACGTTAACATTACATTAGACTAACATAATCATGGTTTAAGTCTGGGGTAAAAGACTTATTAACGCATGAGCTTGTGCCACCTTAATGGAATGACGGGGAAAGGAAAGAACTATTTTATTCAAAGTGTTTTGAAAATGTCTTTTCTAAAACATGCTTTTCTTTAACCACTTTAGGGTTTGGCTTTGGGCTAATGTTTGTATCTGTAATCTTACACATAAGCAAGTATTTCAAGAAGAAGTTTGCCATTGCAAATGGTATTTTCTTTAGTGGACTTGGTATAGGGGTGATTGGATTATCACCTTTGCTTCATTATCTCATAGAATTATACGGCTGGAGGGGTGCCATGATGATTGTCGGTGGAATCAATGCTAATGTTCTGGTCTGTGGTGCATTAATGAGACCACTGAACACTACGAAGCGAGCAAGGAAATCACTGCCTAAACAAAATTATATGAAAAGACAAAGGAATAACAAACCAATTACATCTGACCATGTAGATGGTACGTCTCATCTAATCAATAAAGCCATTCCTTCATCTGAACATATGTGCAATATTGACAGTGAAACCAATAATCTCAATATGAGTAAACAAGCTTGTGTAAATACTGAAAACAGAGAAAGTCAGAAACAGAGAAAGTCATTGAAACTAAAAGTAAGATCTGCAGTCTCTCAACTTAGGTTGAAATTATTTGTTGAAAACACAACACTATCTATTATATGTGTTGCACAATTTTTAGAGGGATTTGGGTTCATGATCACATTATCATTTCTCGTAAGCAGAGCTGTCAGTTCTGGTATTACAAAATTAAATGCAGACTTGTTGCTCACTGTTTATGGAAGCGTTGGGTTAGTAGCACGACTATGCCATGGAGTGATCATTGATAGGAAAATAGTATCTCCTACGCGGCTCCTTGGTTTAGGAGTAGGAATATTTGGAGTTGCTGCACTGACTATTCCACTGACAAATGTTTACGGGGTTTTAGCTGTGATGGCGGGTGTTATTGGTCTTTGTGCTGGAGTTTACCAATCATTGGTACCAGTAGCTATAAGGGAGTGTGTTGGAGACAAGGATATGGGAACTGCTGTAGGTTGGGACTTCTTTGCTATGGGTATAGGTTCTCTCCTTGGCCCGCCAGCTGCAGGTAAGAAATTTTCATTACATTATATTGTTTCAAACTAACAAAGCTGTTATTGGAGTTTCTGATACTTATCATTACTCGCATTCTTGGTATTCGACTAACCCCCTGACGTATATTGATATTAAAAGTGTACTCAAAGAGTGGCATGACCTGTAAATAAATAAAAAAGGAAAGTAAACCTTCTCTGCTATGTTTACACTAAATCTTAACTTTACTTGGAAGCAGACCCTTCCCTTCAAGTTGGTGTAATCCACTGTCCCTAAACTGGCTTTATTTGAATATTCATGACATCGAATTATCATGACCCAACATCGACTGAAATGAATTAAAATAAACAGAGTTGTCTATGTCCCCACGAATCGTTGCATTTGATATCTCTCAGTGGATCTTTCATTAAAAACAACAACAACAACAACAACAATAACAACAACAACAACAACAACAACATGTTGTTGTCCACATACCCTTAGGTTGTTGTTGTTGTTGTTGTTGTTGTTGTTGTACAACAACAACAACAACAACAACAACCTAAGGGTATGTGGATCTTGGTTTGACAGCAGGCATAAGAAGTTCCACTACAATTTCATGAATATTTCAGATGAACCAATATAGAGGCAAAAGATAACTCGCAGGTGACAATTCGAATCCATGTGAAATATTTGAGCCGAACAAAAAAATCTCTACTTCCATCTTTCTCAATAATCGCATGGAATATGAATTAAACAAACAAATATAACCACTCTGTACACTCAGTTTAATACATACGTGTCTTCATTTCTTACTGGGGTGTTCCCTCTTGGATTTATACATTATCCGACAATGTTATTTCTGTTATTTCTTCCTAATCCTAGCAGTGAATAATAGTGTGTTGATTTCTTGTATTAATCTACCCTTTCTTCTAACTATTTATCTACCTCAGGTTTACTGTATGATAGAAGTGGAAACTACAGTTCAGTATTCTTTCTTTCCGGTGGAACCATGATCACTAGTGGTTTATTGATATTTTTCTCACCATATGCCAATTCTCTTAGGACAGATCTCCAAACTGATTTAGATAATGTTACGAAGATTAATGATGATAAGACATCTGTTATTAGTTATGATTTCTCAGTCAGTTCTGTTTGATCAGATCATTACAAAAAAAAACCCACTTCGAATAGACTATTCTTTGACGTATGCCATGATATTTTGAAAATGGCACTGCACCAAATGCTGCATATTCAGTACTATGCGAACAAGCATATGTCAGCAATACTTTATGTATGCCAGAAGTATGCTGAAATATTCTTATATCTCTGTATGCTTACGTATGCCAGTGTGAATATTACGGAATATTTCGGAATATTGCATATGCGTAGTATTTTAAAGTGAATATGTTGGGTAAATTGACATACATATTCATTCTCATATTCCCTAAAGTATTTTGCAAAGAATATTTAGGCAAACCCAATATGGAAGCCTGAATACGCTGGAATAGTATTATGAATAAGAATATGTTTGTATAACTCATACATATTCTTGTTCGGGATATTTATGTGTGGGAGTGCAAACATTCATGAGTATATGTCCCCTGTTACGAACAATATGTCCAGACGTATTATTAATAAGAATATGTCATTTATGACTCATGCACATTCTTGTTCGAGAAGATCATACTGACATTCATATGTGTGTATGTAACAGAGAATACCTATTACATATCCGATATGATACTCTGAACATTGCAGAATTTGTATTGAATCAAATATAGGTATAAAAACTAATTGGCTCATATACCTCACCAGTTTTTTCATAGGTCACGTGTAGCATTACATCACATTATTGTCCGGATTGTCTAAGGTTTTTGGTAATGGCAACCACTTAAAGCGAACACATTTGTGTTGGTTGTCCAAGTGGCAACTGTGTATACAGTCTCGGTTACTAAGACTATCCACCACCAGTCTACCCCGGCCAACAAGCGATCCATCAGTGGTGAGCTGAATAGCCGAGAGTAAGTGGAAAACAAAAATGAATTCAAATGAAATGATCGCAATTATTTTTCTTATAAACAGCGCCACCAACGACTGTATGATAAAATCCCAAAGAAATTCAATGAAATCAAGAAAACATTTCTCCTAGTGTAGCGCCCTCTAGTAATGACTTCAGAAAATAATGTTAGTCCCCTTTCCACATGTTCATTTTTTTATCTTTTAAAATGGACATTTGGTGTCAATATAAGTGATGATTTACGCCATATAGTCTACATTTACCAGACAGCGTCACTCTACGGACACGATCCCAATAGATATTGAGTGCATCACTGTACCTACATGCATACGACCACGAATAGAACTCACGTTATTTTGAAAAAACGATTTCCTGATGAATGTTACACACAAAAAAGTAGACTGTAAGATACGTCGTGACGTTCTGCCCTTACCGACCTCCTCTCAAGGAGGGTTTGGCCGATGTGTGAGGGCGTCCCGTCACGGCGTACCTTACAGACTAACAAAAAAGCTGTCGACATAACAAACAGAAGTAGACTGGAAGTATAGGATACAAGTAAAAACAGAAGCATTGTTTTGATTACTTATTTAATACTTGCATTCTCTATACTGCAACCTGTGAGATAAAAGAAATTAACGGGAATGCTGAACTCATGCAAGCGCGACATTGCACAAAATTTCATGACCGGATTATCGATAAAGGTCAAATATTTACGATGGTTACAGAAAATCTTGTCGGGAAATACCCTCTATCTTCTGTGTAGTCTAAGTTTTTAACAATATTAGATTTTTAGATGATACTATCGGATAAAAACTCTTTGTCAGGCCAGACCTCAACCTCAAATCTGTGTAAGTCATTCAAAGGGTTCGATTTTTAGACGATACTGTCGAATAAAAACGCTTTGTCGGTCGGGAAAAGCCCGCCCTCATCTGAGTAGTCAGTCAAAAAGATATTCAAAGTGTTAGATATTTAGCTGATATTGTCGATAATATTAGATAGAAACGCTTCGTTGTGGGAAGCCCTCTCTCAATATCTTTAAGTTTTTTATTAAATGTCCGATTTTAGATTGTTATCATATAAAAATCTCTTTGTCGGGGAAGGCTCTCCCTAATCTTTTATTCAAAATGTTAAACTTTCAGACGAATATAGATATTATCGCAGAAAGTCAAAAAGTGCAATGTTGTAGCTTCAAATTTCGTAATTGTGTCTTTGTGAATATACAAATAGCAATGTGTATATCATTGTAAATAAAAATAGCAATGTGTTACATATATGGTTGTAACAAGGACGACATATACATTTTATTTATGACAAGCAAAACTGTTCTAATAACTCAATTTTTTTATATAAAATGTTGACAAATCAAAGAGGAACACTAGGGCCAGGCAACAATAGTGTTCGTTTGATGGACATATTTTAGAGCAACTGTAATGGTGAAAATATAGAAATTATATCCATCTGTAACAACTATTAAGATCTATCACGAAAGTTCGTAGTGTGCATACTAACAATACACAATGTACATTGTGTGCATGACATATATAAGCCGATATTCGGTTAGCAGAATGGACGTCAATGTGATTAGCTTGTGTGTGACACAGACATTGGTTAAACAAGAGAAAATAGAGAATTCAATGTTTATTCCATCTCGTCTTCGTCGTTCATCTACACTTTGGAACTGTTGTCAAGGTCTATGACCGTTGCTTATGCATTTTCACCTAGTTCCCTTATGAGTAACATCTCCATGCTCCTCAAGGTCTATAATAAAGAGAAAACAATAAAGGGTGATTGCTAAAATGAATATGATATGTAAATAAGATGGCAATCTTTTGTATATCAAAACATTTGGTATTGACTAGTGCTTAAATTAATATGACATGTAAATAAGATGGCATTCTCTTGTTTATCAAGACATTTGGTATTGACCCGTGCTTGATATGTAAATAAGGTGGCAATCTTTTGTATATCAAGACATTTGGTATTGACCAGTTAAATATAAACTGTTTCAAGTCGAATTGAAAACCATTATGTAACGAATGGTTGTATTAGCGGAAAAGAATGTTTTTAAGCTTTTGACAATTTGAGGAGATGTGCATTGTTCTCAAATCCAGTTGTAGAACAAATGTACTTCTCTATTTTTCTCTTCAGAGTATATTTATACAAGGACTGTAGCAATGTGTGCTATCCACTGGACTGACCTTGAATGTATGTTAGCTCTCTGGAGATATATTCCGCACAGTAACATTACCCCATACATTATTAATAGAACCAAGAGATCACTACATTGAAACACACTCATACTGACAGTTAACCTATTCGTGGAGGTCACATATTTGATGCAAATCGCCACTTCAAATAACTACATATACTATGAGGTATGGTAGAATAGAACAACATTATGTGTCTGACAAATACTACCTGACACTTGGTTAAAATTGATGATGGTGATCTGTCAACAGCTTATGTCTGACACAGACACACCACAAAACCCTCTACACTTTATATCCCTATACACAGTACATATTTTACAGGTCTGAGTTGTGTGGCCAAACTATTAGAGATTGCTGACCCTCACACCACAAAACCCTCTTTACTTTTATCCCTACACAGTACATATTTAAAAGGTCTGAGTTGTGTGGCCATCCTCATAGAGATTGCTGACCGTCACACCACAGTACCGCTACACTAAATTATCCCTACACAGTACATATTTAAATGTTCTGAGTTGTGTGGCCAAACTATTAGAGATTGCTGACCCTCACACCACAAAACCCTCTTTACTTTTTATCCCTTCGCAGTACATATTTAAAAGGTCTGAGTTGTGTGGCCATCCTCATAGAGATTGTTGACCCTCACACCACAGTACCTCTACACTAAATTATTCCTACACATTACATATTTTACAGGTCTGAGTTGTGTGGCCAAACTATTAGAGATTGCTGACCCTCACACCACAAAACCCTCTTTACTTTTTATCCCTTCGCAGTACATATTTAAAAGTTCTGAGTTGTGTGGCCATGGCATCCTCATAGAGATTGTTGACCCTCACACCACAGTACCTCTACACTAAATTATTCCTACACATTACATATTTTACAGGTCTGAGTTGTGTGGCCAAACTATTAGAGATTGCTGACCCTCACACCACAAAATCCTCTTTACTTTTTATCCCTACACAGTACATATTTAAAAGGTCTGAGTTGTGTGGCCATCCTCATAGAGATTGCTGACCATCACACCACAGTACCGCTACACTAAATTATCCCTACACAGTACATATTTAAATGTTCTGAGTTGTGTGGCCAAACTATTAGAGATTGCTGACCCTCACACCACAAAACCCTCTTTACTTTTTATCCCTACACAGTACATGTTTAAAAGGTGTGAGTTGTGTAGCCATCCTCATAGAGATTGCTGACCGTCACACCACAGTACCTATACACTAAATTATCCCTACACAGTACATATTTAAAAGGTCTGAGTTGTGTGGCCAAACTATTAGAGATTGCTGACCGTCACACCACAAAACCCTCTTTACTTTTTATCCCTACACAGTGCATATTTTAAAGTTGTGAGTTGTGTGGCCAAACTATTAGAGATTGCTGATATCGCGACCCTCACACCACAAAACCCTCTTTATTGTTTCTCCCTACACAGTACATGTTTTAAAGTTCTGAGTTGTGTGGCCATGGCATCCTCATAGAGATTGTTGACCGTCACACCACAGTACCTCTACACTAAATTATTCCTATGCAGTACATACTTTAAAGTTCTGAGTTGTGTGGCCAAAGTATTAGAGATTGCTGACCCTCACACCACAAAATCCTCTTTACTTTCTATCCCTACACAGTACATATTTAAAAGGTCTGAGTTGTGTGGCCATCCTCATAGAGATTGCTGACCGTCACACCACAGTACCTCTACACTAAATTATCCCTACACAGTACCTATTTTAAAGTTCTGAGTTGTGTGGCCAAAGTATTAGAGATTGCTGACCATCACACCACAAAACCCTCTTTACTTTCTATCCCTACACAGTACATATTTAAAAGGTCTGAGTTGTGTGGCCAAACTATTAGAGATTGCTGACCCTCACACCACAAAACCCTCTTTATTGATTCTCCCTACACAGTACATATTTAAAAGGTCTGAGTTGTGTGGCCATCCTCACAGAGGTGTTACCTGTCTTAGATAAATGGATGGCAGTGGCAGTGATTTGTCACCAGCTTATGTCTGACACAGACTAGCTGAGACTTGGTTAAGATGGATGACATTGATTTGTCACCAGCTTATGTCTGACCCAGACTAGCTGAGACTTGGTTAAAATGGACGACAGTGATTTGTCACCAGCTTATGTCTGACACAGACTAGCTGAGACTTGGTTAAAATGGATGACAATGATTTTTCACAGCTTATGTCTGACACAGACTAGCAGGGACTTGGTTAAAATGGACGACATGCAGTGATTTGTCACCAGCTTATGTCTGACACAGACTAGCTGAGACTTGGTTAAAATGGATGACATTGATTTGTTACAGCTTTTGTCTGACACAGACTAGCTGAGACTTGGTTAAAATGGATGACAATGATTTGTCACAGCTTATGTCTGACACAGACTAGCTGAGACTTGGTTAAAATGGATGACAGTGATTTGTCACCAGCTTATGTCTGACACAGACTAGCTGAGACTTGGTTAAAATGGATGACAATGATTTGTCACAGCTTATGTCTGACACAGACTAGCAGGGACTTGGTTAAAATGGATGACAGTGATTTGTCACCAGCTTATGTCTGACACAGACTAGCTGAGACTTGGTTAAAATGGATGCCAGTGAATTGTCACCAGCTTATGTCTGACACAGACTAGCTGAGACTTGGTTAAAATGGATGACAATGATTTGTCACAGCTTATGTCTGACACAGACTAGCAGGGACTTGGTTAAAATGGATGACAGTGATTTGTCACCAGCTTATGTCTGACACAGACTAGCTGAGACTTGGTTAAATGGATGACAGTGATTTGTCACCAGCTTATGTCTGACACAGACTAGCTGAGACTTGGTTAAATGGATGACAGTGATTTGTCACCAGCTTATGTCTGACACAGACTAGCTGAGACTTGGTTAAAGTGGATGACAGGATTTATGGCAATCGCTGCATCAAAACGAAACGAATTGAAACGAAACAAAAAATAAAAATTTAGGTGATTTTTATATGAACAGTGGCTTTCAAATATGTAATTTGTGGAATCAGTTTTTGTCTATTGTAATTCTGTTTTCCAATTAAAACAGCTACAGGGATACTAAGGGGCACAATGCAACAACCATAGTGCACACAATATACAACACAACAACCATCCTCATCACTAAACTGAAACACAATACAGACCGTTGACCCCTCAGTGAAAGTCACAGCTCGTAACCACCGTTTGCCATTTAAAACAGCTACAGGGATACAATGAGGTACAATGCAATAGCCATAGTGCACACAATATACAGCACAACAACCATCCCCATCACTAGACTGAAACACAGTACCGACCATTCACCCCTCAGTGAAAGTCACAGCTAGTAACCATCATTTGCCATTTAAAACAGCTACAGGGATACAATGAGGTACAATGCAACAGCCATAGTGCACACAATATACAGCACAACAATTAACCATCCTCATCACTAGACTGAAACACAGTACCGACCGTTGACCCCTCAGTGAAAGTCACAGCTAGTAACCACCGTTTGCCATTTAAAACAGCTACAGGGATACTATGAGGTACAATGGAACAGCCATAGTGCACACAATATACAACACAACAACCATCCTCATCACTAGACTGAAACACAGTACCGACCGTTGACCCCTCAGTGAAAGTCACAGCTAGTAACCACCGTTTGCCATTTAAAACAGCTACAGGGATACTATGAGGTACAATGCAACAACCATAGTGCACACAATATACAGCACAACAACCATCCTCATCACTAGACTGAAACACAGTACCGACCGTTGACCCCTCAGTGAAAGTCACAGCTAGTAACCACCGTTTGCCATTTAAAACAGCTACAGGGATACTATGAGGTACAATGGAACAGCCATAGTGCACACAATATACAACACAACAACCATCCTCATCACTAGACTGAAACACAGTACCGACCGTTGACCCCTCAGTGAAAGTCACAGCTAGTAACCACCGTTTGCCATTTAAAACAGCTACAGGGATACTATGAGGTACAATGGAACAGCCATAGTGCACACAATATACAGCACAACAACCATCCTCATCACTAGACTGAAACACAGTACCGACCGTTGACCCCTCAGTGAAAGTCACAGCTAGTAACCACCGTTTGCCATTTAAAACAGCTACAGGGATACTATGAGGTAAAATAGAACAGCCATAGTGCACACAATATACAGCACAACAACCATCCTCATCACTAGACTGAAACACAGTACCGACCGTTGACCCCTCAGTGAAAGTCACAGCTAGTAACCACCGTTTGCCATTTAAAACAGCTACAGGGATACTATGAGGTACAATGGAACAGCCATAGTGCACACAATATACAGCACAACAACCATCCTCATCACTAGACTGAAACACAGTACCGACCGTTGACCCCTCAGTGAAAGTCACAGCTAGTAACCACCGTTTGCCATTTAAAACAGCTACAGGGATACTATGAGGTAAAATAGAACAGCCATAGTGCACACAATATACAGCACAACAACCATCCTCATCACTAGACTGAAACACAATACTGACCGTTGACCCCTCAGTGAAAGTCACAGCTAGTAACCACCGTTTGCCATTTAAAACAGCTACAGGGATACAATGAGGTACAATGCAACAGCCATAGTGCACACAATATACAGCACAACAACCATCCTCATCACTAGACTGAAACACAGTACCGACCGTTGACCCCTCAGTGAAAGTCACAGCTAGTAACCACCGTTTGCCATTTAAAACAGCTACAGGGATACTATGAGGTACAATGGAACAGCCATAATGCACACAATATACAACACAACAACCATCCTCATCACTAGACTGAAACACAGTACCGACCGTTGACCCCTCAGTGAAAGTCACAGCTAGTAACCACCGTTTGCCATTTAAAACAGCTACAGGGATACTATGAGGTACAATGGAACAGCCATAGTGCACACAATATACAGCACAACAACCATCCTCATCACTAGACTGAAACACAATACTGACCGTTGACCCCTCAGTGAAAGTCACAGCTAGTAACCACCGTTTGCCATTTAAAACAGCTACAGGGATACAATGAGGTACAATGCGACAACCATAGTGCACACAATACAACCAAACAACAGAACAAAGTCACATACATTATATTCCTAATGAGTGTTTTGTTTCTGAGACACTGGGATACACTTTTTCAGTTTTTTCCTTAACAATATTCATATTAAACGCACTTTGTAACTTTTCGCCTGGGACGTTATAGTAATTGTTGGACCATGTAAATAAATAGTATTAACAGTATACAGACCATTGACCTATCTATGTAGGTCATGCAACAAAAATGGCTACAAAGATGTCCTTCGTATGACCTCGTGATGTAGTTTTATAATAATATCACGATATAGATGACCTTGCCACAGCACACATCAAGTCCTTCTGCAAAAATCTGTTTGAAAAAGTGAAAAGTATAAATCTTTTGACCTATATCTTAATTCGCTCACAAACACACATGCACACCGTAATGTATATATATATATATATATATATATATATATATATATATATATATATATATATATATATATATATATATATTGTGTATAACATACTGCATCTTTGAATTTTGAATTGTCTTCTCTTATGTGTGAGGTTCACGGACAAATGTATACGAGAAAGCTGACGATGCCTGACCGACATATGGCAATATCAGATGTATATATCAGTTGTTAATAGTTGTGTTGACATGTGAAATCATGATGCCCTTCTGTCCTGTGTATGTAATTCGAGTTGGAGAAACTGATACTGTGCATATGTATCGTATATGTATTTCTTGTCGGAAAAATGAACTTTGTCACTTACAAGGATA
>NC_135551.1:21228502-21363502 GCF_964340395.1 Glandiceps talaboti | reverse complement strand
GTAAAGATAAAGTCGGGTTTTGTACCTGCTTCCATTGATATCCTAAATATCACAATAGCTGAAGTACATATTTTCAGTAAAAAATGCTTTGTGCATCTATCGTGTAATTGTTAAATTTGCACACAATTTCATCAGACTTTAAGACATTTTGAGATCTTGTGTCCCACACAAAGTCCCCAGTGCAGGGCTTTTAGGCTAGCTAACACCAAAACCAAAACATTTGACAATGGTTATTATATCTGATTGTTAAAACTTTATTACGCATGACACCTTGAGTAAGAGCTGTTTTCATGTTGTTGAATACGTGAGTTGGGGTATCGTACACAATATGTTGCAACTAACTATAAAGTTAGCTTCTTTTGATCACATCATCTTATAAATTGGAGATGAATCGATGTCAATACGCATGCTTTCTACGAAACTGGATTGTGTTACACGACTACACTGCAGTTTATCATATACTCTGTACAGAGACCAATATATAATGACCTATGATCACTCCATTTGTCCATCCATCACTATTCATACTGTTACAAAGCTAAAGTTTCATGAACAATTATACAAATAGTAGCAGAATTGTCGGCCCTTCAATGTAAACTCCCAAGCAATTCATATTGTCGGACCATTTTAAGCGCCGACGAACATTAAAACACAAATTTTGATAAAGAAATGATCTATGTGAAATGTATTGATCGAAACCAAAAAGGCTATAACATATTTATTGTCATACTCCTTTCTTTTGCCGTGTTCTTTTCTTTGCTGTCCACAATTATATCCATGTGTCACGGTTTTACCGCTATATCAATGTTGTCCTACATTTGCCAACTTGTAAATTCTTTCACACATCACCACATATAGCTGAATGACCTAAATATCACCAAACCTATCTGGTAGCAGGGAAGAGAACATGTGTTTTTCTAGACAGTAACCCTTCCTTTCCAAAGGTCAGAAATTCGATTCTGTGTAGTTAATGACATGGTTCCCCATCCATCATTTCTACTATTAAGCTAACAGTATCATACTTGTAGATTATTTGTTTACTGATTAATTCACTACAAATAAATTGCCCCAATAATCTTTTTATGTAGGCTTGTGTGGTTTCTAATTTTCTTGCGATCAATTGAAGTCGACACTCTACATACCTCGACGTTTAATTTGTAAATGGTTATGCTATTCTACATCATTATGATAGTCCCGTCAGTATCTGAATATGCTAGTTTTATGCCAGCACCACATTCAGTCATTTAATCTATTTACGTGTATATTTAGAGGATATCTGTCGAGAAGTTAAAACCAAAGAGCCAAAAACTACAAACAACTACGATGACAATGAGTGAAATTTAAGTTCAAAGTCAATATTGTGTTGCGACCTCACCCCCGGGGGGCAACTCCATCACAAGCATTAAAACCCAAACTGTTGTGATACCACTTTTATGCAAAAAAGGATACCCTTTCTGATACCATTTTAATTAGTCTAAGTACAATCGAACTGTCGTTGTTCGCTGTGACCGTCTCAGTCCACTAGCACTCACTCTGTTGTCTTGTGTTGATGGTGGGACTACATGTACAAATCTGATAACCCCATCATCATCATCATCTATATGTTGATTATGATCATTATGGTCCGGTTCTTGGATTTTTGCTTGGATGTTTTGCTGGAGACACACTTGAGTGTCTGGTTATGGTTGCACTTGCAGGAATATTGCATGCTAGCGGCACGTGACTAAAACCAGGGGTTTTCAGGGGAAGGTGGCCCTAGATCTGAAGTGGCATGAGCGACGAGAGAAGTTTTTCAAGGAAGAAAAACAGGCTGAAACACATAGTCTAATTTACAGACCCTTTCTGATACCAACACTTCATGAAAAGTATACCCTTTCTGATACCAATCAGCATAAAAAACGACCCCTTTCGCGCGGACCCTCCCCGTATAGCCGTCTATGGGAGTTGCCCGCCCCATAGACCCTACACCGTAGGGTCTATGCCCGCCCCGAGACCTCACATTTACTCATCTTGGCATTACATCAGTGTATCATTGATATTATAACTCACTCTTAGTGTAAAGCTAGCAAATTCAGTATGGATTAGTTAATCATACTTCTCTTGATGTATTGTTCACGACCTTTGATCATTTCAATGTTAAGCAAATCGGCATTAGCTTGTTGATATCAAGTCAACCACAGTTTAGTTATAAAATTTTCAAAGTTCAGCGACGTTGATGGCTAAAATGGGTCAACGACTTTTGGCGCAATTTTTGTGCTCTAAATTCCTTGAAATTGAGAAGGGCCGCCCAGCCGTCTAAACATGTTTGTTCCAATTACAGTTTGCGTGGTCGTTCATGCCAGTATGGGGTAATCATACAATAATGCAGCTTAAGTTAAGGTGTCTTTTTATGTGTAGTCGCGCCAATTTCAACGTATTATCGGAACGATAGAACGCTCATGATCTTCGAGAGAATCACAGAGGTATTCCATCCTAGTAACTGGTTTGGTAGATATAGCTAAGATGGCACTGTCAATGCTGTCGTGTGCCGAATGCCGTATGAAGACATAGAGGAACGACAGACACGTAGGTAAGTTGACAAAATTCTTTTAGTGAATTGACAAAATATTTTGTACCATTGTCATTATATGTATTCCATAACAGCAGACTGACTGAAAATGCTTGAAATGGTTAATTACACAGAAGTGAAGTTCATACATTGTGTCTCCGTTTTCACGACACTTTTTACGCACATTTCCATGATTGGATTTTATCTAAATCATGTAACATTGACTGAGAAAAATGAAGAACGTATACAATAGAAGTGAGTGACGTGTAACAAAAGTACAGCATACTTTGCTCTTTCGTGACCTTACTCCTGATAGTGCATATGCATGTCTTCTGAATATTCATTAACTGATGTATTAAAGCAAAAACTTGGGAAAAGGCGGGAATACAACATATGTGTATCTGATGTTGTAATCAATCCCGTTAGTAAACTGGCACACTTTATTAATCTAGTGATCTCGTATAACATAGACATGTATGGAATTTGGTGAACATACGCTTTCACTATATTTTAGTTCAATCATCAACCAAGTAGTTAATTACTTGCTTACTTACTTACTTACTTACTTACTTACATACTTACTTATTTGATTAATTAATTAATTAATTAATTAATTAATTAATTAATTAATTAATTAATTAATTAACCAATTAATTAACCAATTAATCAATCAATTGTAAAGTCTTTTAAGATGGATGTGTATATATCTGTACGAGTAGGTTGATAGAACTACTAGATGTAGACACAGGAGACAGTGTTTGCTATTTGGAGGTTGTTAAAAGGATCAGTTACACTGTGATGAGGAGGTGGTATATGTGGATGTTTAAGTCATTAGGACCACTTGGCAGTTGAATGTGTATTTTGTGGATACTGCATTGATCAGTCAGTCAATTAATCAATCAATCAATTAGATCAATCAATAGACCAATCTGTGGATCGATTAATTTAATAAACTTAACGAATATTTAAAAAAGTTATCTTAGTTATCTTATAACTTGAAGTCTCAAATTACGAATGTATGAAGGCTTTGGTTTCAATTAATTAATTAATCAATCAATTAATTAATTAATTAATTAATTAAATAAATAATTTGTTTATTTATTTATACATATATTTTTATAATTCTATTATTTATTTGAGATGTCGTACAATATTTACGAACACTATAAAAACAAAGAACAAATTCACAAACTATTTATTTTAGTACATTTTCTCTAAAATTACTAAGACCGGTAAATATGCTGGTATTTTGCAAGATATTGATAAAATTGAATGTCCTAGGTAAAAACGAGTTTTTCCTTTTGTGTGCAATTAAAATGGGTCACTTCAAAAGTGTAGTGTTAACGGTGCTTCCTAGATCCAGGAGGGAAAATGAAACGGAAACCTGGGAACAATATACATTGGGTTAATTAAAAGAGCCGTTTCCCTCGAGATTGAAGGCTTTAAAATACTGATAAAAGATTACTGTAATCTTACTTTACTTCATGTTTATATATATTGTATAAATGTGTTGATTCTTGAACAGGCAATTAACACATACACGGCTATTACATATAGTAATTAGTGTGTTATATATACTATCTGTAGGCTCCATAATGATGGACGTTGTTGAAAACACTCAGAAGAGAATTTATCGTCAGCAAATTATACAGATTGAACCTGCTGAATAAGAAGATAGAAGATTCGACCCTAAAAAAATATTGAGAGGAGTTTCGGTACGTCACAGTTATTTACCTTTTTACACCTCTCATCATAAAAATTTAAAACAAAGCATCAGTATTCATCGAGTCACAGTTTGTAATCATTCTTTCAAGAAAAAAAGAAACGTTTACAAAAATAGCGCGCGTTTTACATGTATTCATTTACTTTGACTGAAAATGCCATGTGTTGACGTGATACTGACTGTGTTGACCTTCATCAGTACTGGTGCGATACAGTTACATCGGATCGGATGACACTGCATGCACTCAGGACTAAATATAGTCACTCCTATTCAATCGACCATGAACATATACAAATAGTTTACATTGTAAGTACGTTCAGTGTGTTTCACAGACATTAGTATGACTTTTCTATATTACTTTGTTTCGGATAGATACAGTATATTACCAAATTATATGGGTACATTTCTCGCGTAATTGTTGCTGGAAATGTAATTCATAATTACTAAAAATCATCACTTAGATAAGTAAGTAAAAGTTGTATTTGTGTAACTTGTTATTGTTTTCTTAATACTAAAGATAATTAAACTATGGCATCTTTTACTTCGCAGAAACTACAGAGACGGTTGACAGTTAATCGGCCAAGAAGAAAATAATATTTTATAAGACAGTGCTATATATGAGTTCTGATGACGACGAATCGGAATGGGAAATTTGGAAGTAACACAAGATGAACTAGATGACATTGTGTAGCAAACGAACAATCAATGAATTGCATGTTAAGGGAGAGTTCATTTTTACGGCTGGGGATGTGCCGGGAATTGTTTGTGTTGTACTGAAACAGACTTTTCCCCTTGTGAGCCCTTCATCCGAAAGAAGCCCCACCCCTAAATGAAAACAATTACTATTTAAAAAAAAAAAAAAAAAAAAAAACGTTAAAAGCAATCTCCAAGTGTATGTCATGGGGTGTTTATAATTACCGAAGGCGATGGTGTTGAATAGCCAAAGAATACTGGAATATGGTCTTCAACACCTCAATTAGTAATTCAAAAATTATTCTACAGCACAATGTTATTGTCCCAATTTTAACGATATTGTATACATTGTAGATTTGCTGACATAATGATGTACATGACAAATTCTAGCCAAACGTTTTTACTTGAGTTTATTGGGCACTATCCAGTTTTCAATTTATTACACATGCGCGTACGTGTGTGTGTGTGTGTGTGTGTGTGTGTGTGTGTGTGTGTGTGTGTGTGTGTGTGTGTGTGTGTGTGTAAAGATAAACTATTAATGGAAGGTTATAACCTGCCACATAATTGTACATAAGTAAATGCACCTTACATAATTGCGGCAAAGCTGAAACATTTTTTTTCTTCAAATTTACAAGGTTAATAACTGCTCCTGGGGCTTAGTTTGATTCGGAGAGGCAAAACTCGGAATAAGTCAAACCGTCCCACCGATCTGCTTTGTAAAAGTGATGACTTAGCCCCCCCCCCCTCCCCTCCCCCTCCGGCCGTAAAACTGAATTTGCCCTAAAATGCTTTGAGCAAATTTAGGTAAAGTTTGAGCGAAGGGAGGGTGTTTTAAAGTGGCACAAACTGAGTTTGTAAGCATATTACTCAAGTGAAAATACTTTAACAAACCACATTCCAGTGCATTGTTAATATTAATGCATGTCGTTTCCCATGACATTACGATTACATAGTACTGATTTCCTGAACATGTTTTTATATCATTACGTATTATAAATGAAATCATCGGATATTTTTTTTAATTATATCATGACAACCATGTTTGAGTTCAGTCAATCACAAGTGGTGGTGGTGGTTAAGTGTGCTTCAGTAAGTACAATACTGCAAAAATTACACCGAAGTACTTATAAACTCAGCTTGTGCCCTTCAAGTCTAAGGCGAAAACTATTAGTGTTTCCAATATTTTGTCTTCACTCTCTTCAGGTTATATTGTTAAATTTATTGTACTGAATTACGTGTAAATGTTTCACTAATTTTCCATAATGTGCATATAGAGATATGGCAATAATATAAATATCTGACCAAACTGCCAGTGTGTATGTAGTTCTACAAGAGTTTACATATATCATATGTTGTGCTAGACAACCACGGTGCATTTCACCAAGTTTGCACATTGAGCCAATTTACTAGCTGTAATTCTGGGCATGTCAGTGCCTTTAACTTTGATATTGTTAGTATTGGTATTTTATGTCAGTAACTAAAGAGAAGGAAGGGCTTGTTAATTATTTGTCGATTTTCGAAGAACTTTTGTATTGTTTTTCTGAAGAAAAAAACTTAAACTAGAAATGAAAGCAATCGCTTATTATCGGAGACGATATATTACGGCCGCTAAGAGTTCACTATAGTTAAATGAACTCAATTCTTCAGTATGAAGTTGATCGAGGTCAGTGTCAATGCAACCGAAACATTAATACTATCAAATTATGATAGTTTCAAAATAGCATAGTTCACTCTCATTATCATTTATCATATTATTCTGATTCTTTTGTTTTACCGGCTATTGCTTATGTCTCCTTTGATCATCAAAAGAGGGCGTACAACTATTTGTGAGGAATTAATAACTTGACGAAAAGGAAGTGATTTAAGAGATTGTCGTAGAGGTCGCTGCATTGATGAGCAACTATTTCTTGAATGGGAATTTATGAGTATACACTTGATGTCACAATACAGCATTCGTGTGAATAGACTAGCAAACACAATAGATCAGTTATTCAGAGAAAGGTAGGACCTAGCCGACCCATTCCAATATTCCAATATATATATATATATATATATATATATATATATATATATATATATATATATATATATATATATATATATATATATATATATATATATCTACCTACATATAAATAGCAAGAGACAACTAGATATAGATAATTGTTTCACATATTTCTTTTCTTCTCTGTTTTGTAATGGTTTAGATAATCACCTCCTTTAATAAATTATTCTTATTATTAATTAATAACGTGTTTGTGTAATCATTTATGCAAATGTATGCATCGGGTATGAAAGATATTCGTGAGTATTCATATGGGTATGCCTATAGTATTCTCATCAGTTTACGTTAATAATACGTTTACATATCCCTGAATATGCCCTGATTATGGTTAAAATACGCCCATATTCCTATCATAAGGCATGTATTCACATCCTATTCATAGGCGTATGCTAAGATATTCATGGTGAGAATATGCTGTGAATATTATGTGTAAAAGTGGTTCATCTTCTCATCGTTTTTCATGCTATTCTTATGAACATACGTCGACTCCAAATTCTTAGAATATGTGTGCATATGTCTGAATAGTAGGATATGCCACTAGATATTTACTACAAATACAAACGTTTTCTTATGCGAATATGTATCATTTGGTGTAGTGTGGTATACTTTAACATAGTGTTTAAGTTATTGAAATACTTATCCAACACTGCACTGCTTGTATCACGGTGCTCCACCCATCATCCTTTTACGCCAATTTGCTGCAGCTCTAATACATATTACCAACCTTACAAATGTCTACAATGAACAATGATACTTGGCCATGCAGATTTGATTCTATGAGATACTATTAAACCCCCTGCAATTGCAAGCATTGTTGAACTATTACTCAATCCACAGATGAATATTAGTAATACTGTTTTTTTTTATCAAGTAGTTGGTAAGCAAAATGCATCGAAACTCGGGGGGTTGGACTAACACCTTGATGAAAGAATTCAAAAGTCATCATGTTTTGCATATTTTTGTTTGAATATACTGCAAATATAATTAAACTAAGAGAATGTACGAGCACTTCTCAACACTCGCGGCTATAACAGTTAACGGTCTTGTCCAGGAGTCAAGACAAATCGAGACAACAAGAATTCATTAATTCTATGACAATCACTGCTGTATAATTACTTACTTTATTAGCACAACGATTGGTTGTGTCTAGTCTAGAGTTGTATACATTTAGCATGTATACAAATTTTGTAACATGTTGTTATGACCTCAATGAATAAAATATACTTTTTGTTTGATAAAAAATGAATCCACCAAACGCCAACTAAACAGGAACTACAAGTAAACTGAATACTCTCGTTAAGTGTAATGAACAGTTGGTTAAAAGAAAAGTAGGCATACTTTGATTTTATCCATTTATGCACAATCAACGAATGGACGTGAACTGAGTATTCCGATATGTGTCATTGCACTAGAACTCGCGCTACTGCTACATCACAACAATCGACTGCTGAGAGCATACTTCTGTATATCTTTTAGTTATTCATTGATTATGAAATATGAAAATGTATCACCTATTTTTATTCTGGTGTATCCAATAATAATGTTATTGTTTGCCAAATACTACAGCCGGGTACTACAAATCTTCTGGTGATAACTACGTATATTTCATTCAGTATTGAGAAAATATTGCACAAACTTTTCGATTTGGATTGCGCGTGTGTCCTTTTAGTGTATTGGCAAGGGCGAAAAGTTGTCGACTTTTTTGGGGAAAAAACACTTCATGTGACTGGCAAGACAAATATGCTTACAATATTACAGCTTTCATGGTTCTAAAATTATATTCGTTTATTTAATAAATCAATTGTTAACCGGTTCTCACCATCCGTTTTCCTTTTGTCGTTTTTGTGTCTTTTGTATGTATCCCTTTTCAATACTTCATATTTGTATTGAATGATATAATATCAGGAAAAAAGAAAATGACACAGAAGAAACATCCCTCAAATACGTTACTTTTATGTGACTGAATGGAGACATGATTTAAAAGTAATTTGTGGCAACATAGACCCTCCACCAAGTCTATGATAGAAACCAATAAATATTACAATGTGTGTGATAACACAGGAAAATGCTGAATTCAAATAGACTTTAAAGTCAAGGCCAAAGGTCAATATCTCAAAAGAAAGTTTAAACCAGGCAAAACGTTTTTAGGTTTTGTAGTAAATCATGATTGTTCACTACGAATATTGAATAAACGTGATATGTAGAGTTAGAGTATGACTATCTGGTTCTGCATTATCTACAGACATGATCTATAAGACATTTAGCCACACGTAATTGCTACACAGTGTCTGCAGTATGTGAGTAATAGCTTAATGATTTTGTTTGATGATTTACCCTGCAGGTCAAGGTAAAATCAAAGGTTAAAGGTTGCATGTGATCATAAGGGGCTAAACACTTGAATAGGTTAAAGGTTGCATGTGATCATAAGGGGTTAAACACTTGAATAGTTTTTGAGTTATGCAGTAATGTAGTGATTGATTTACTACAAATATGGCTGCCATTCAGTAAACATGAAAGGAGCACCAAACATAATGCCATGTACACTTCCATTCTTCAGTATTACTTGTAAACCAGTAATTGGCCGATCGCCCTGAGCACTGTAGCCACGCCCCCCTTAGTTACCGTTGCTGCTACGACAACTTCGCACGTTTTGCATGGTTTGTCGTAGGCTGTGACACGTGCAAGTGCACATGGCGGAATTACGCTCTTTGATTGGTCAATGGAATCTGTCAATCAATCTCGGCGATCGGTCAATTGGCAATATGTAAAGAATGTAAATACAAGAACAAAAAAGTTAACAAGGCAGTATAAGGCATGTAGTGTCGTGATTGAAAGTATTTCAGTAACTACAGTACTCATGAAATTCGTCAAGTCTGTGCACACGTGGCAGAGGAGCACTGTACAGGTGATGAATACAGCTAAACACCCATCAGGATGATAAGTATTCGTCTTCTTACAAAGTTGTTCTACGAACTTGTCAACCTTGCTAAAATGAAGGAAAGAGACCTGTAACGAGGATTCAATAAAGAGAAGAGAAAAGAAGTTGTAGAGAGACTGACAGGACAGAAAGGACAGAGAATAGAACTGAAAAAATACAGATTTTTTTTCTTGCCCCCTTTTTTTTTATTTCGCCCGCCCGTCCCACCTGACTATTCCACTGGAGATGAGAAACAAAACAAAAAAAGGTCACCCTTATAAGGAGAACATTTCAGAAATGAATGCTACAGATATGTATCTATAATTGGGGTGTATGTTTCATTCTCATTATCTTGAGTTTGTAGTTTTTTTCTGTTGCACCTCTGCCATATAACGCATATTTCAGTGATTACTTACTTACATAGAGATTGTCGCAAGCAAGTAATCAGAAAGGCAAATATGACCACTATCGAAGATTAAATGCAAAACTCTGCCAGTTGCGAAGTCTGACAGATAGGCCAGCTGTATGTATTCTATTTGTTTGATTTCAATTGTAAAATTTTCGAAACAATGGGTTGCTGAGGGTGGGAGTGGGGTTCTATATATACCTCGTTATAACATTCCAGTGCTTTTCTCGGACCACATCTAGTACGGTTGTTTGAGGTTTGTTTAAGTAAACAACACTACATTTATAGTCAATATTCAGCTTATTGTTATGAACGATTGAAAAAGGACATGTGCCTCGATTACAGATTAATCCTTCACCTACCTGTCGAAATAGGGCAAATCACTGTTGTCTGGGTAGTTGGGTTTTTAGAAATACTCTCAAAATCAAACAGTATACCGCATGTCACCTGGAAGCCAAATCAGGTGATCACAGTCGTTCCGGTATCATTGTCAAGGTTGTACTCCAAAGTCCAGTGATGTGTGTGGCCAACTCTACTAAGCCGACCACAATGATATCCTTAGCTATCAATATGTTGTCATAGTGTTCAACACGTACGCAATTAGCAATTCTAGCCTCTACCGCTGTTGACATTGCAAAATATTGAAGTTTGTGAACAGATTCGACGTTTGTAGTTGAAGTAAAACCTTAGACACTAAATTTTCGTCTTGGGTCTATGTTGAAACATAGAATATCCAACGTCTACGGTTAAAACATACAAAGCACAGTCGGATACCAATGTCTGAAGATGAAATGCAAGAGCCAAAACCGGACTAAAATGAGTGAGAGATAAAAAGTTGGTGGGTATTCAAAAGTTAGTTATAATATTGCACCATGGTTGTATTAGTGCATGGAAATAAAATTGTTAATCACAAACAAAAGTATAACTATTTGTTTATGTTTATTATTTATGTTTATTGTAAGACGGTCCATGGGCTCACTGTGGTTCACTTTCAGTATTTGGCGTTAATTAATTGCAATCAATACAAGCCAAACTTGTTCTTTTGCATGATTAATGATTTCTAGTAATTAGAATATACCTTAGAATGCAAGCATCGTATTGTAATTGAACACATTCATGGTTGATACCAAAGTGCACTCGTCCTATAAATCTTGTTAATGTAATTTTTATTTTGTAAGAGTCTTTTGAATAGTTAATGATTTTTAGTAATTAGACAGATGTAACTTTTCATTGCAATGAGTCATTTGCATAATTTAGATAAAAATATGTAATATGTACACATGCCACAATTTTCACACAATTTCATAATATATAAACCGGTGATAAAAAAGATGTCTCCATGTAGCTTTTAATTTTAATAAGTCATTTGCATAGGTAATCAATCAATTAATTAATTAATTAATTAGGCAATAATTAATGGTTTAATGATACAAGCTTCAAATTTCATGTATTCTATATGTATATGAACGATAGCAAATTGCCTATTTAGCTTGATGGTGCAGATTTTTTATTTTAATGTGTTATTTGCATATTAAATTGTTTGGCGCTCATATCCGATATCGCTTGATGTTGCAGTTGTTAATTTAATTGATTCATTTGCATAGTTAATGCAAACTTTTTTGGTATTTACGGAATATCTTAGTGTATGCTTCGCCATATGACTTACATTAAGGGTGACAAAACATTGTGTCGTAAATTTTTACATAATATATTTCAGATTTCATACAATTTGAAGAATTTCAAGAACTTTAATTCAGGAAAGTTAGTATTTGGTGTGCATTCTACTCAATTTTATGTCATCATGTATTGACTTAAATTAGATGGCAGATAATATATAAAGTTTATAATTATGTTTATATTTATGTTTATAAAACATTTTTCTCATTGTGAGTGTTGACACAATCATAAAGTATATTAAGGAGAAATTGACAACTTTCTACCGTTATGGTTACGTATGTCACGGACTGACATGTATTCACACATCACCTACTGTAAACTGTTAGTATCATGTGTGGAGCAAATAAAAAGTCTAGCAGAGGTATGTATATGTATTACAACGAAAATCGTGAAACCTGAAAACGTTACTTGTCTGTACAAAAATCTTACTAACATTGCTTTATTTTATCGTCTTGCGCGACAAAGGTCTTACCAATATTGTTTCTTTTATCGTCTGGCGCGTCATACATCTTAACGATGTAACAAGCCTTGTTGCATTTTCTCGGTGCCGACCGTGGGGAGCTACCATTATCAATTAAATGTACAAGGACAATATATTAATATATAAACCTAATGGTCGAGCCAAACTAGAAGATTTAGTCATGTCTCTGAGATATTTATTGAGCCAGACGATAAAATGTAGCAATGTTGGTAAGATATTTGCCAAGCCAGACGATAAAATGTAGCAACGTTGGTAAGATATTTGTTGTGCCAAATGTAGCACTGTTGGTAAGATATTTGTCTAGCCAGATGATAAAATGTAGCATTGTTGGTATGATATTTGTTGAACCAGACGATAAAATGTCTATATGTAATGCATTGATTACTCTATCAAATTATTTGATTATCAAGTTTACTAGAATGATCTAGTTCTCGTTTTTTATGCCACATGATTATTAATTATTTTCAATCATTTTCGTAAGGTGGAGCTACCATAGGTTTCACACGTCATGAAATGACTTCCTATACAAGATCCGATTATGAAAATATTTACTGCAGCTATGTTGACACCATTCAACAGGAAATGCACTGTAAACGTGGCCGGATTAGCCCTTTGATCTAGCATTGTCACGATACAACGAGATTCAAACATAAAAAACTGTACTTTCAACTGTTAAAACTTTCATTTCTGCCTAATTTGTATCAACATATTGTACAGATCCTAATCAGACATTGATATAACGAATATTAGATTTTTTAAAAACTCAATATTTGAAAATGATTACGTGCTAAAAAATATTTACCCTACTTTTAAAAAAAGTCAATATGTAGTTATACAATGACGTGGTACAATTAATTGTTCAGCAGTCCACATGTGTACTGTTGATTTCATCTCAAAATAAATAGCAGAACGTCATAGTAAAATTTGTACGTACCGGATTGTTATTTGATTTTCAAGAGTACAGATCTAAATGCGAGAATCTCAAAACTACGCCATTTTCGTGTAACATTAAATTGTAAAGTCTTGGAACTTTAGGAAACGGTTGATGAAAAGCCAGAAGAACTAGAAGACGTTTTAATGTCAAGGATTATCTGGATCGAATTCTACACACCAAAAAATCAACTGTTGTGTTGAAATCAGTTTAGTTGAAATATTCAATGTTATAAATGTGATATACGCCAATACTCTATAAAGGTTGCTGTAACCACTTTTTGTATATTCTTCTCATTCGTCTTAATAGTCAGTCTAGTTTTAGACATTACATGGACGCTGCAAATATAGATACAAATATTCCAGAGATATACTTCAACGCATAACAAAATTCGTGTGTTTATATGGCTGAGACGTACATTTATGAAATGGTTGCTAGCGTTAGGACTTTGTTAGGACTCTGCTGTTGTTGTTGTTGTTGTTGTTGTTGTTGTTCTTCTTCTTCTTCTTCTTCTTCTTCTTCTTCTTCTTCTTCTTCTTTCTTTCTTTCCTTTTCTTTCAAATTGTCTAGTCTTGGGCTTGGACGCTGCACTTATAGATCACAGTAATTCCAGAAAATTATACGTCGAAGCAGTAACAGAATTTCGTGTATTTATGATATGGATGACGTAGGTTCATCATATGGTTGCTAGTGTGGGGACTTAATAAGTGGTCACAGGGGTATATCTCTGAGGTATTAATGGATGGTCATGACAGCTGATACTTTTCAGTATATGTTGTAGTAGTTTGTAGCCGAAATTTTCCATCCTAGAAAAGTGTCGTTATGGTTTCAGCTACCTAAAAATGGAATAATATATACAAAAAGAAATTAATCTAATACAGCTTCCCCTTTTCCGATCGATATTACCATGACATGACATATTTTTTCAAAGATGATTAATTCGAACCAGCTGTTCCCAAACTCTGATGGACAGGTAAAACGTACGCATGAGTGACTTTTGCACATGTCACAGTGAGCGCAGGCGCAAAGGCGATAGAATTATGCTAATAGCAAATATAGGCCTTGCAAACGATCAAATCATACACGCATTTTGCTGTGGGTGCAAATAGTTGCTGCTTTCAACATTTCGACTCCGATATTTCAGGTTGTTCAATTGGAAACAGAAAAGGTAAGTTGTACTTTCTAGGGTTGATTTCTCCAGAAACATTGGGGCAACTTTTTGAACTTTTAAGAAGAGTTTTATTGTCTCGATAAGAAATTATAGAAAATGTAAAAAAAAAATGCATTTTTTTGTTTAATAATTCTCTAGATGCAACAAACACCAGTAGTCGCGAATTAATTGTGAAAACGTAATCTCTTTAGACAAAAATATTGACATGACATACTCTACTGTTTGTGCACAATTCCAGTTTAAAAGGAAGGGAAATTTGACTCAACATAGAATGTTAAAATTCGATTCCATATATATATAGATATATATATATATTTTTGTTACTGGTCTTCACGTCATTGTGTCTGCCATACCGCCAACTGTTATTTGTAATATCTACTAATACATCAACTGGTACAAGGCGAGTTGCGGAAATTGTGAATCTCCTAATTAACTTCTTGTCATTCGCATTGATTTAACATAAATATGATTATTTCCGACAATTAAACAAAAATATTCACTATTTTCCGAGTGACTGTGAAAATGTGGTAGGCTTAGCAGATATATGAAAAAGATACATAAACCATTCTAAATGTATCAGTACAATGGTACATAGTGTTAAAATCTCTCTCTCTCTTTCTTTCTTTCTTTCTTTCTTTCTTTCTCTCTCAAACTCCTCCAGATGTCGCTCACGTCACTATTTTGTCCCTCTCTTTCTGTCCATATTTGTACGTTTGTCTTCTACCTTCTGTTACTGTTGTTAATTCTGTGCGGTCCAATAAAAGATTGACACGATATTTTATTTTTACAATAAATAGATACTTTGCTGTGTGTCATGAAAGTGGGCCATAGGTTTAACCAAATACCCCCGATAACCCGATTTTAATCATAATTATGTTAAAACTTCCAATATACATGTATGTGTGGCATTAAACGTATACCAATATATGATTATGCATTGTGTGACGAGATTTTGATATATGGGTTGATTGACAACAGGACACAGGTTAAAATAAAACGCAGGTTGTGGTCTCATGCTAACGGTCATGAAATGTTGCTCTTAATCCCGCGAAAAATCGAAGGATATTTCCTCGGCGAATTCCATAAATGTTCCATGTCATGCCATGCCATGTCACGTTGTAAGCTTCTCCGCGCCTTCATCGATTTCTCTCTTAGTAAAATATGTGTTTTCATCAATTAAGTTAATGTATGAATTCGGTGATAAACCTTTTGCTTAAAGAATCAGTTGATAGTGTATGTATGTATGTATGTATGTAATGTATGTATGTATGTATGTATGTATGTATGTATGTATGTATGTATGTATGTGTTTTGTGCGCTGTAAATGTACTTCAGTAGGACATCAATGTATCGTATTCTAATTTATTGACTTTGTATGAGTTGCGGTGTTGATTTTAATTTTTAATTTTTTTAATTGTTATTCTTAGATTCAATATTTTATCTTTTTCTAGAATCATATTTCATGTAATCAAGGCAGATAAAGACTGGATGGAGTACTTTTACACATGTAATACTCTCTCCCGAGTTCGTCTCCTCCGTATTAATTAATGTCTACGAAATATCCTTGGTCATCGTAATCTCACTGACTTAGGACAAAAAATTACATTTGCATTTCTTACCTTGAAATGATGGTGAGCATTTCTTCTTACCATATCGAGGTATGCGAACGACTCTTCAGATAGCATTGTTGTTAACACGTAATACTTTGTACACTTATTTTGTAAACTTATTCTCCAAGAGGTGCCATTTTTACATGAAGAGAGGTAGCTGTAACTTGATATATATATTGACCCGGTCGTACGTTTCAGTCGTATCTCACACTAACTATGAGAGGATGCGATTAGATAGCTTCCTGTCATCACTCAATCACACTTTCACCGCACACATTTCCTTAGGCCCACTTTCCCATAGCAGAAGAGTTTAATCATCAGCAAAGGCTTCACTACCAACAATCTGTCATCCTCAAAAATATAATTACAGGCTCAATTTCTCTTGAGGTTGTCTTTCCAATGCTTTATTACAATAGATACATTTATCTTGGTTTCGGTACGTAGAGATTTGTTCATTTCAATAGCACATTTCCATTGTTTTCAGCCACTTGGAGTGAATATAGTCACCATTTCAGTTTCTAGCTTAAAACTGATTTTACTGTTTTCTTGAAATTCACCTTGGGTGCAGAGATTCATGTAGGGTGTGCGTTGTCTTCAATGTACCAGGCACATAGATTTATGTCTACTTCATAATCCCACCAGTTCTGTAAATTTTCATTTTCTTAAACATTTTGTGTAGATTTGTCAAACATGTATTGCCATATGAATATTTGTAAACTCCCAAAACCGTTCCACATTGAATTCGCCTCTCTTGCCGCTCCCTGGCCAAAGCCTGTCCACATGAAATTTGACTCTTTTGCCCACCCATCCCGAGACCCAAACCTGTCCACGTAAAAGCATCAATCTTCCCGTTGATTTGGTTGAATGTGAAACATACCAGGCGGCAATATGTTACATGTGACATCATAACTGTGCTGTTACGTCACGGATTTCATCCTAGCTAATTGAGTGGGGTTTTTTTTTCAAATGATTTTCCTTACAAAAGGTGAAATGTTCGAATATTCATTTACGAAATATTAAGGCAGTGTATCGATAAATTGATTATCTTAAACATGTCATCTGTTACTTTGGAGCCAGGACTGAATTCCGTTGCTACACTGCAGGGTGAGTTCAGGTAAATTTTACAGCAAGGGAAAACATAATTCTTTGGAATGGTCAATTCTTCAAGAATTTTACTTTTAGATTAATATTTTATTTTTTGTGACATACACCATTCAAACTCGACACATTATCAATTAGTTAGCAATTTCCTCTAGACTGCATTCCAGTCGGTTTGATTGTACGTTGATCAATGTGTTCAATGAGGGATATGGTAATCGTTCGATTACGTCGCAAATATTTCGGGTTTTTTAAATAAAGAATGGGAACGTTCAAATTAAGATTTCACCCGTTTGGACAGCAAAAGCCGTTGCTTTCTTTTTTTCTTTTTGAACACCACGTCGTAACAGCTTTAACTGCTAAAACGATAGTGCAATGTGTCAGCTGGTGTATCAGAGTTTATCTCAGCAGAATAAACAGATCCGTCGTGAACAAAAGTGTTATTTGACACTCTGCATGTTTTCTGTAAATCTCTTAACAAAAACTTTCAATCGGTCGCAACCATTGGTATTTCCTTCTTTCATTTTTTTGCATTTCCTCCGAAAACATGGTTTCGTGTTAACAGAAATACGTATATTAGTTATGCTTATACGGTAAGCCTATCATAAGGTTGTCAAATTTCTATTACCACAAGTGGCAAAATGGTCTATATAATTGAATTTAAATTCTCGGTACCTGCAATAGCATTTTCACCTTCCGTAAGGAAGGTTATGATAGGATGAAAAGTATGTGCGTTTGTGTGTCTGCCAGGAGTCTGTGTCTGTCTACAGGTCTGTCTGTATTATCATTTTCTCAAAAATGGCTAGCTCATCGTCATTTTGTTTTGGCAAACCTGGTAGGTAAAATTGTATTGCCTGTACCGAGTATTGTGAACTTATTGGACGGTTTGCAATCTCAAACAAAATACAGAAAATTGATATGTGACAAATTTGAAAAGTTAAAAGATGTGGAATTATAATTATCAATGAAGGTATCTTGGTCATCCTTGGCAATTTGGTTTAAGATAACATCGCATTCTGTTTCTATTTACCACACGTGTAAGACAAGTTTGATTATATATACTTGGTTCGTTCTACGTCCTGAAAACTAGTGGTGCCTACGTCACTGGTTCTGCGATGTTCAATGTATGAGTGAAAACTTTCCAAATTGCCGATTTTACATAAATTATGCTTCAGGAGATATAATGACATTATTCCCTCAAAATCTTTCTTCATTTTGTTGTTTGAAATTCCTTTTTGACCTCAGGGTTTGTCACTGCGGAGACCACTGACGCTGTTCATCACGCGAGCACGAATACGAATTCATAAATTTTGTAAGTTATCTGAATGACCTCAGACACACTCCTTTTAGTAGAGGGATATCGCTGTAGGAATTTGACTTTGAGGCCTAAAAAATAAATGCTTGATTCCGGTTAGCCGTCCCCACCTACTTTTTCACTGCCTATCCTAAACTTGTTTTAGATATATGAAAAATAGTGGATGCGGAAACTGACATCAACTAAAAAAGACAATGTAAAACTGCTCTTCCAATCTGTAATGGCTGTACATCTGATAGGAAGAAATACATAACACAGAGTCCATATGGAAAGCAATGGAAAACCTGAACTAGACACTCACACATGAAAAAATATAATAAAACAAAGTAAAAAATCTACCTACCCTATCTATTCTAAAATTGAGCGTAATCGGAACCACACAAAGGCCCGAGTGATACACACACAGTGAACCAACCGCGAGTGTAACCAACCACATTGCAGTAATTAGAGTGATGCGTGATACAAGGCTCAAAGTATAACGCAAAATGATTTAATTTTCGATATATATATATATATATATATATATATAGAGAGAGAGAGAGAGAGAGAGAGAGAGAGAGAGAGAGAGAGAGAGAGAGAGAGAGAGAGAGAGAGAGAAATTTATTTATATGTTTGGTTGTTTGATGACAAGAAAACGTCCCGGATGCAACCAGTGTGGGTTTTAAATGTTCAAGAACATAGTGCATTATTACATAAACATCACGTTTACAACATCTGATATCATCTAGATTATATTTGTAATTCTGTCATGCTGGGCATCCATTTATCTGAGATTGTAAACATGAAATACATTTACAAGTCAATAATTTAGCGAAGTGCAATGCAGTATATCCTTTGTATTATCATAAAGTATTTTCCCTTAAGCTGAATTATACCATACACAAGCCAAGTTGAAAGCTTTCGAACAATAATACGGGATTTGCAATCTGTTCGTTCTACGTCACGACAACGCGCGTCTACGTCAATTGTTCTGCGGTGATGACCAGTTCGGGGAAAAATCTGTGAGTGTACACGATTGAAATCTCAGAGAACAGTTATTTTAGCATTCCTTTCGCTTTGATGTTAGGAATTATCGCTCCGCTGGACGGACAGTAGATGGTGCCCATAAGTTATATTAAAAGTAATTATCATAAGTTATACTGCGCGCTTTTACAGTTTTGTATTAATTCATACTCGCAGTTGTAACAGTTGGCCATCGCGCCAAGAAAGCTTGAAAGTGATAACTGCGCATTCAATTTTACCAGTAATTTAGAGTTATAGGTCAACTTCCCTTTCACACCATGTTTGTGTCCTCCAAACTTTGCTACGTGTTCCAATAAAAGCTTTCTATATACATTTCACTAAAACCAGACAAAGGGCAAGCAAATGCTATTATTTTCAATCGAAATATAACCAGATTAAAATAAACATACGGGGACAGCTTGTCCAGATGAAATTTCAAACATCCGGTCGCGGGTAGATATATAGATAATGGCGACTTCGCTACATTCTGCCACCAATATCCGTTATTCCGTGTCCGTCTAATTTATATTCTCGCAAGCCAGAACACATTTTTCTATTGACTGAAGCAAATTGCAGTACATTTTGGACGTTGCTGTATATATATATATATATATATATATATATATATATATATATATATATATATATATATATATATATATATATATATATATATATATATACATATATATATATATATACATATATATATATATATATATGTATATATATATATATATATATATATATATATATATATATATATATATATATATATATATATATATATATATAGAGGTGTTAAATAAATATGTACGAGGAATTTAAATCGTCGTGCACTTTCAGTTACGTTGACGCAACCGCTTGTGTCATATATATGTAAATCATAAAAACGCTCACCTGACACAAACCTCCTAATATAGGATGTAGCGGGAACATTACTGACTATCACTACTAGTACTACCATATATGGCAATTTAGGTCGTCCGTGCTGTGCGCAAATCTACGTAGTTGACAGAAGGCTAGCTCTTCAACCAAGCGATCAATAATTGCATACGCAGCAATTGTAAAAGTCAAATTCTGTATTGTATATTTGATTAGCTGTGTGTGTGTGTGTGTGTGTGTGTGTGTGTGTGTGTGTGTGAGTGTGTATATATATATATATATATATATATATATATATATATATATATATATATATATATATATGTGTGTGTGTGTGTGTGTGTGTGTGTGTGTGTGTGTGTGTGTGTGTCGGGGAGGGTGTATTTTCGTGGAATCTACCTTCTCACATTAAATTATGATCGTTTTCACTTTTCAGGCTTATTTCCGTTTCAATCATAATTTTACAAATGTACAGCTTTAGACTTTTGGTGAACGGAAAACTATTATTTTCACCAATTGAAAGGAAATTGTTTAGTTTGCACAAATTGATCATTATTGTAATTTCGCACCGAGCTTTGAATTGGTTTATGTATACTAGTAACTGGAACTGGCATGATAATGCGGGTTGTCATTCTTGACAACAAAATGAACGGAAATGCGTGAAACAAAAACTACATTCTGCAAACGCTTTCACAATTTTATATCTTGCTTTTTCGGAAATTAAACTTCAGTCCCATGACCATGCACTACATGTTCTATTTCATTATCATGCAAAATAAAGTTACTGCAACTTTTAGTGGCTGTATGTAGTTGGCAGGTAAATGCAGTCGATGTGGTGCTCGTGTTGGTAGTGACAGAGGTGGTGGTGGTGGTGGTGGTGGTGGCGGTGGTGGTGGGGGTGACATTTGGTGATAGTTGGGTCGGCGGTGGTTGTGGTCAATGGATAAAAACAAATATGGTTTCAGGAAAATATGTTCTCAAAATTAAAAAAAGCTTTCAATGTATACTTATCAAAATATGTAAGTAAATAAATAAATACGTAGAAAACTGTTATTTTGTTTAGCATTGTTCACCCATTATGAAGAATTTAGAAATTTTACTGAATCTTCTCAACAAGGATTCGCGCCCTGATATTGTTTTAACAATCACATGATTATATCCACTAAGCTTGACTAGTAAGAGTACGCTGTTCCAAGTGGTGACAGCTGTTAGTATGATTATGATTTGCTCACACAGATAGATAGAATGAATAAGAAGACAAAACCCTACTTGTATGAGAGGGCGTCAAATGTTTTGACTTGCGTGCAAGGGTTATTAAAGTCACTATCTGACACAATGTGTGTGATTGAAAAGAAACGTTTATAATACTTCCTGTAAATATATCAGTGCTTTCTGTTTTTTAGTGGAGATATAACGATGCTGTCACGAAATCATCTTTCCGGACACGTTTTACATTGTTGCTAGATTAAACCTGCACTAGCTGCGACTGGGACAGTTCTTCATCAAGCAACTAACGATGTATTCGCTAAAAAAAATTGCACAATTACGTAGTTGCAGGTTTAAATTGAGCGACAACTTGGTTTTCAATCTAGTCCTACGTTAGTTTGATCTGACTCGATATCCATATATAGTAATACTCATTTCATTATTCAATAGCGAGGTATCAGTCACAACCATTGCCACGTATTACTTGATGGCATGTCTCGTGAGCGATTACAGTTTGTGTACAATTTGAACGCGTTTTGGCAATTTGGCAGCATGGACTTCGGGGTCCGTATTATTAGATACAAATTCACCATGTACATCTGCACACACGCGTTTGTGTACTTATAACTGATTCAATACACGTGTGTGAGTGTACAATATTGACAAGTGAATCAGTCTACAAAACAGTTTCAACCATATGTAAACTGAAATTCCTTCCGTAAGCATTGTTGTTCCGATATACTTTGTTATCATCAACGTATATGCCAAGATACTGCATAATTGCCAAGAAACACATTAACTATGCAAATGACTCAATGAAATTAAAACTACACTTATAACTCTTGATTGGAGTCTCTATGTATGACATTTTTTAAATTTTGTAGTAAATATTGCTTTTTAACCACAAATATGGCCTTCATTTGGTCAAGTTTGCATATGTCGCGAAACAAAGTGACGTGCATATGTCCCATGTGATATCCCTTTTTTTGTCAGGTTTGATTGAAATCGGATAGTACATGACAGAGAAAGACGTAATTATGGATGGACGACGGAGACAATTTCCAATGTCCCATTCTTGGTGTTCCTTATGTTCTGTATTTTGGTTTCTTTGTACTTTCTTTTTAATTTTCGATTTCGAGATGCATTGCCGTCAATAAATAAATAAAATGATTAAAATTGTGTAAAATATGTAAATTAGGAGATGTCGAAGATGAGAAGCATTTTGTTTTAATTTATGCAGCATGTGGTCAGCTTAGTATTCAATATATACCAGACAAGGTACACAACCAACCCAATTACAATAAGTTTCTAAATTTAACGAGTACTTACAATGGTTCAGTCTATGTAAAAATGTATACAAAGCTATGGAACTGAGAGTAACATTGTAATTGGTTTTCTCACTTCTAGTATCTGCATGACAGAAAGTTGTCATGGTTTATATTTTTTGCACATGGGCTGGGCACCTAGAAACGCATTAAGCATAAAAACTGGTTGTTGTAGCATTTTATTGTTAGAATAGTAACAATATGTTAACATTGCATGCTTCAAATTTCGTATAATTTGGCATATACATTAATGGTATAACAAGAGATACAGGAACAGTAGTCCTTAGGGGAAGGCATTTAAGTTTACATCTGGTATATTTTGTAGGAGTGCAAAAAAAAGTCCCGATCAATAAGTACGTTTCGGATTAACATTCTTTCACAAAGCATACCTGCAAGATATAAGTAGTAGAAAACCTGACAAACATCTATGTGTGCTGAAATAGACCGATACACCGCAAGTTCTAATACACGGTAAAGTACGAATAGAAAGATCTAAGAATCAGGCTCACCAGAAAGAACCCAAATAGATATTAATGGCACATTATGTACGTGTTTTAGCCATAAAAGATATAATCACCAACACGTGTACTTTTTTCAATTCTCAGATGAACACCAAGCTCATCCTAATCATAACTTTGTTAGCTGTGATAAGCACGGTTGCCAGCCTGCTGAGTGACAATGAATGTAAATTCTTCACGGATTACTGCGAATCTTTGAGCTATCCCGTCACTAAGGTCACTGCTTGTTGTGATGCACTTCGTCGATTTCCTCGACCGGATAAAATAACTAAAAAATGTCGTAGATGTTGGCGCAAATACACTTAATGACTTGGAACTTTGATAATACACCCATGTCGACTACCTGAGTAGATCGGATCCCACACTGTGGTGTATTTTCTCATCAGATGGACTTGAAACTATTTGTCCTACCTCGGAGCGTTGTACTTAATCATGTGTATCGTTTTCATGTCGCCTTCTGTAATTTGCTTAGGTTGTATAGACCATTGGCCCCTAGTTATCTCGATTTGCATATAAGAACTGTAGTCGCATTCTATTTTCCCTAGGGCAATATTCATATAGCACTTAAGTCTTATCGGGGCTTTGCTTTGGCTATGGAAAGAATGTGTCCCTCCGAATGTGATGTGTTATAAAACACTTATTGCCTGGCCTTATTCGGGTACTAGTAGACGTCATATTACCCCCCCCCCCCCCGTGTTGTCATCAGCCTTGAGAAATAGTTGTTACATAACAGCCTTGGGGTAATACACATCTATATAGTGCTCTCGTAGTCATGATAACAACTTGGACATATCTGACATTGCTTATTGGTGTATTTTTTTAAATTTCATTGCGTTGTTTGCATAATTAATTATATTTTGGTAATTAGGCGTAAAAGCGTGCTTTATATTTCTTGTGTCTTAGTGCATCTTGCAAAACGTGCTGCATGCTCCTATAATTTGGCATATACATTAATGACGATAACGTATATAGGAACAATAATCTTCACAGAAGGCATTCAGTTTATATCTGGGATATTATGTATGTGTTTAGCCACGTGATATATAATCACCAACACGTGTGATTTTTTTTTCATTTTCTCACGAAACTCATCCTAATCATAACTTTGTTTGCTGTGATAAGCACGGTTGCCAGCCTGAGTGTCAATGACTGTCGCAATTTCATTAATCACTGTCAGAGTACATACAACAATGATATCAACGCAGAAATGTGTAGGAACAAGTGTTTGGCATGGAATAAGTTTCCAACACAGAGTGGACAATACGGAAGGTGTGGCGAATGCATTAATGATTGATGAAGATTTTGAACTTTTGGCACGGATAACGGAAACAATACCAGCTTCTCGGCCATGCTGTGTGTGGAACTCAATAGACTATATCTTGTAGAGAGCAATGTCATTGTAGATCCTACACTGTTGTATTTTCTAATTAGATGGACTGGAAAGCCAATTGTTCAACCTGCTTGTCCTGGGAACTTTGTAGTTAATATTATGATATATCATTTTCATGTAGCCTTAAGTAATTGGCTTTAATAATTAAGGTGGATGCACCATTGACCCATAGTGTCCAAAATTTGCATAGCTGGGCACTAGTCGCTTTCTATTTTCCATAGTCATGTAGCACTGAAGTATTTTTGTGGGATTTGCTTTGCCTATGGAAAGAATATTTGCCTGAGATTGCGATGTCTTGTAAGACACGTATTGTCTCTCATTCAGTAGGACACTAGTAGACGTCCTAATAAACCCTGTCGTTATGTGGCAAGTATTTCACTCGACTTTCAACCTTGAGAAATAGTTGTTACATAACAGCCTTGGGGTAATAGATGTCTACTAGTGTTCTCATAGCCAGGCATAATAGGGTATCTAGAGTGTGAAAGTTCGCCCTTTTAGGTTCAATTCACAAGTATGAACACACGAGGGTTAAATAAAGGTTGGTTGAATTTAAACTTTGTGAGATGCATGCCAATATCATGTTTACAATTTGAAGAATTATAAACAACGTTTTGAGTGTCGGCTATTTATGGGATGTTTTAAACTGGAGACCCGAATTTGGGTCTACAATGGGAAGGGTAATCCAGTTTTGGGTTTTTTGGATACATCATTATATATACATCTATATCAATCTCAGAATTGTAATCTCTTGAATAGGGTTGGACTTGGCATGAATAAAATTGGTCAAAGGGAACAGTTTCTTTTGTTTTGATGTCTCTTCTCATTATTCTGGTCATGGTAGGCCTACATTGAGTAATACGATCTTTGATCCTTGTCGTTCAATGCCCCCACATCTTTGAAATGGCCATTTGGAGGAGGAGAGGATTGGGTATTTATTTTAGATTCTTAATTTATAGACCATTTTTTTTCATAATTGCTTCCTACTTGAAAAATCAAAGTGAAACAACATTGACTAAGTCTGTGTGTTTGTAATTTAATACATTGCAAAAAGCCATGCACAGATGTGTAAAAAGTTTGTTATTGTACGTACAATAACAAACATAGTACACATTTATTATTCTTTTGCAATTTACAACTCCTTTATAACTCAGCAAATAGCAAAAGATTAATAAATGTGTCAATTATTTGTTATTGTACGTACAATAACAAGGGTTTTGTACATTGTTTATAGCTTTTTACGATGTATTGAGTCACAAACACGGACTTAGTCAATATTGTTGCACATTGATTTTTCAACTAGAAAGCAATGATAACAGTTTTTTATCAAACATCAAAAATCAACTCCCAATCCTCAATCATTTGGTCACTTTCATATAAAGGGACAGAGAAACAAAAATCAAATTTTCGAAGAAAACTTACAAAAAATGTATAACATTTCTTCCTGAAACGTATGTTTAGTATTCGCTGAAAAAAATACAGTTAAACTATTAGTAAACTGTTCTAATATTTATTTGATCTTTGTATATGTGCTGATGAATGGATGTACCGTCGGTAGCTAGCACATGCAAAGATATTCTAAATAAACGGCGCCCTAAACAAGACTGCTTACTTTTACCTTAAAGCGGTTGCCCGTTATGAAATATGCATTGAGTTATGAACATCGCAACCGTGACCGTATAAAATCGCTTAGACCGAAATAACAGATCACAAGTAAAGTTATGCTTATAATTTCACCAGAAAGTTTTTACAAACTTCTTTGCGCGCAGATAAGACATATTCTCCGTTTTAGTTGTTTTCCCCGATCCTAAGTCAACCCCCTTCAATTTACATACTAGTAACACAGTATGCGCTCCCCTATTTCTCCTCAAGGTTTCAATGTAACATATGTAAGTTTGTGTACATCTAGTTGTATGTCTATCACGATCAGTTACTATGTGTCTGTCTGACTGACTGTCTGTCTGTCTGTCTGTCTGTCTGTCTGTCTGTCTGTCTGCTTTGTTATATTTCACTGACATATCTAGCTGCGACTCTCAATTATATTGTATATTCCTGTCTGTCAATCGGTCTAACTGCCTGAATGTCTGCCCCTTCCCCCTCTCTCTGTATAATCTCTCTGATATTCTTTTGTCTGTCTGTCTGTCTGTCTGTCTGTCTGTCTGTCTGTCTGTCTGTCTGTCTGTCTGTCTGTCTGTCTGCCATCCTTCTGAAGAATTAATGCACCATTTCTAATGAAACATGCTACACATCTTCTGTTTGCTGATGACAAAAGCTGATTAGGGTACGGTAAACGAATGTGAATATTAAATGAACAATTTGCATAATCAATCATTTTCCCTAAAAGACCGTATCTTTAGAATACCAGCTGCACATTCCATGTAATTTTGGGACATGTATCGATAACAGCAAAGCGCACGTGTTCCCAATGATACCGTTCACAAACACAGCACAAGGACCAAATTCCACATTCAGGAAGCCCACTCCCAAGCCTTCAGATACAGAGCATCCACCGTTTCAAAGATTCCATCAATCTAATGACTTACTGCAATCTCTCAATCGTCTTGGTGTTCCTTGGCATTCTGGTTTTTTGGCATTCTTGTACTTTATTATCAGATTTCGTACACATGTAATGTTCTTTTTATACTTTATCGCATTTGCACGAAATACCATGTGTTCATGTCGCTAATAAATAGATAAATAAATAAATAAATAAATAAATAGACAGATAAATAAATAAATAAATGAAATTGTGTAAAATATGTAAATTAGGAGATGTTGCAGATGAGTACAACTTTCTTTTAAATTACATAAACATGTATATATGAAGCTATTGAGCTGAGAGCATCTAAAATCAAAACAATGTAATTGGTTTTCTTCTGATATCTGTACGACAGAAATATGTCACACTTTATGTTTTTGGGCACATGGCCTGATGTATGTATGTATGTATGTATGTATGTATGTATGTATGTATGTATGTATGTATTTATTTACAATATCTTAACATGATTCCATGCTTCAAATTTGATATAATTTGGCATATATACGTTGATGATACCGAAGTAGGAACTATAATCCTTGCGGAAGGCATTTAGTTTACATCTGGTTTGTTATGTATGTGTTTTAGCCATAAAAGATATAATCACCAATACGTCTATTTTTTCAATTTCTCAGATGAACACCAAGCTCATCCTAATCATAACTTTGTTGGCTGTGATAAGCACGGTTGCAGGACTGAGTGACAATGACTGTAAAAGCTTCTGTAAATACTGCGACGTACATGGAATTGACATCGCCCCCACATGTTGTGATCAATATGATTCCATTCCTCCAGACACATACCAAGCATGTCAGGATTGCTGAGGATTTCGAAATGTTGACACTAATAACGGATACAATACCATCTTCTCGGTTATGCTATTTTTGGAACTTAATAATACACTATATCATGTCGAACGCACTGCCTGAGTAGATCGAATCCCACGCTATGGTATATTTTCTCATTAGATGGAAAACCATCTGTCCTACCTGCTTTTCCTAGGAACTTTGTTCTTAATATAATATCAAACATATCGTTTTCTTATGGCCTTCAATAATTGGCTTAGGTCGTATCACATGGTATGAAGCATTGACTCATAGTGACCCCATTTGCATATAAGGGGGCTAGTCGCATTCTATTTTCCTTGGGATAATATTCATGTAGCATTGAAGTCTTAACTTGGATTTGCTTTGCCTATGGAAAGAATATGTGCCTGAGAATGCGATGTGTTATAAGACACGTATTGTCTCTCATTCAGTAGGACACTAGTAGACGTCCTAATAAACCCTGTCGTTATGTGACAAGTATTTCACTTGACTTTCAACCTTGAGAAATAGTTGTTACATAGCAGCCTTGGGGTAATAGATGTCTACTAGTTTTCTCATAGCCAGGCATAGTAGGGTATCTAGAGTTTGAACATTCTAAGCATTACTTTAAGCATTATTGATATGTAGGTGTGTATAGGCAGTGCCTGAAGTAAGTGGCATTGTATATCCAAACCGTACAGACACTGTACATGAGTTTCGTTCCTAGATATAGCATGAGATGATTGCAGCATGTATTTGCATCATTTGCATGTACATGTTCATCACGTTTACTTTGATGGCTTGAACTTCGATAGTACTGGCTAAATGTACTTTGCTAACGACTTTGGCACTTTTCTCTCTTCTTATCTATCGTTCATTATACGTCACTCTTCTTATCTATCGTTCATTATACGTCATAACCAAGCCATTATATACACAACAGAAACCAGTGAACCTAAAGCACAAAATGGTCTGACTTGGTACAGCTTATGGCTCGACAAAAATCTTACTATTATTGTAACATTTTAGTGTACTAGAAGACAAACGTTGAAGTACAATTCCTAAGTGTAAATTGTAATGGTTTTGATCACCTAAAAGTAGCTGGTGCAAAGACAGTGTAGCTGTTAGTAAGGTTTATGTTGCGGAATATCAAACCTCCACTTCCCCTAATCAAAGTAAAATCTAAAAATGTATCGAAAGCTAACAAAAGATGGTCAACGTCAGACGAAAACAATATTTTTGGGGAGAATGTTAACTCTATTCTAAGTAAGATGGTGATTCCAAGTTGGATTTTGTAGTTTCGTATTTGTTGGGCCACGTACGGAGAGCATGTTTGATAATATCGAAATAGCTATTTTGTCCTGTTAGTAAAATCTCACCCGGTTCTACCAGAACAGTTGTGTGAGGTGAAACAAGGGTAAATAATTGACCTTTAAAAGTGCTGTGGCGTTTATATCCTATAGATGTATAGCATTCTTGCCGTTGCACAAACTTTCGAAAGTGCGCCCTCTTTGGTTCAATTCACAAGTTTGAACACACGAGGGTTATATATTCGGCAAACACCATCATACCACGCCACTCTGTCCTGTTAGGGGTTGGGTGGGATGGAGTAAGGTAAAATATACCTCTTGTTTGTCAACCACAATGTATTAAGCTGTACTATTCTTACTGTAGTAGGTATGCTCAATTCAATAGTGAATATTTAAAATGGTAGATTGAGTGGTACATTATCAGATACCTGAGAATTCTATGATAAATTTCTCTTGAAGATGAGGTATTTCCGAATCTCAGGTAGATTTATTTTCTCACCGAATCAGTATATACTATAGTCATTTACATTTGTAAAATTTACAAAAACCTCGGCAAAATTCAGGTCAATAGCATATCTGATGTTATAGTTCATCTCATTATCCCTTTTACACTTTCTCTTAAACCTGTGGTAGCTGCAACTGGGACATTTTTTCATCAAGTAATCAAACATGTATTCACTCAGAATTAGTCATTTACTCATGAAAAGACACTGTATCTGTTAATGAGTAGTCAATATTATCCGCAGGTGGTGTAGTGATATATGATTGAATCTTGAGCAAAAGCTTTGTTGTGAATCGGTCGCCATTAAGTCTGTACTGGTTGTAACTGGAGTATCATTTTGCAATCAGACAACCACAATACTATATTAGTATGAAGTGAACATTGTTAAAATGCCAATAATTAGACATTGTCCATTATAATCAGTATTATCCGTAAGTAGTACAAAAACAGGTTGAAATTTAGATCACGGTTGAGGGCGCTGATTTGTGGGTACGGACTCACAAATCAATTTTATTTGCCGTGAATGCAACTACAAAAATACGTTTACCCACGTGTTATTCAATACTGTTGATAGCTTATAATATTACGAGAAAGTTATTGTACTTCACACAGCGTTTAAAAAAAATGTTCCAGTTATAGTTAGTACAGCATTAATTTTCGTATATTGTGATTTTGCAAGAATCCTGGGGTGTTTTAATGATATTTTTGTGACGTAGAACGACCAGAGTATAGATTCCATATTTTTTTGTTCAACTTGGCTTCTGCATGGTATAATAGCCTAGATTATATGCTTACATTTGATTTGGGCTATTACTCAACAACTCTCACCTAGAATAAAGCTGAAGTTGAAGCTAACAGCTGAAATCAACAACTATGGGTATTTGCAAGACAAGAAACTTGATTTGAACAGAATGTGTTACAGAAAGGTTGACAGAATTTAAACTTTGTGAGATGCATGCCAATATGATGTTTACAATTTGAATAGTTATAAATAATGTTTTGTAGTGAATGTCGGCTATTCATGGGATGATATAAACTGGAGACCCGAATTTGGGTCTACAATGGGAAGGGTAATCCAGTGTTTGGGTTTTCTTGGATACATAATTATATATACATCTATATCAATCTCAGAATTGTAATCTCTTGAATAGGGTTGGACTTGGCAAGAATAAAGTGGATAAAAGGGAACATTTCTTTGTGTTGTCATTACTCTCGCCTTGGTAGGACTAAATTAAGCAACAAGACCTTTGTTCCTTGTCGATCAATACCATCACGTTTATCTTTAATATATAGGGACAGAGAAACAATAAACTATTTAATTTTATTCGTCTTTGTATGATTTATTTCTCACAAAAGGCGCGTATTTCTAAATCAAAAGTTTGGAAGAAAATATTAAAATCAATATTTATCATTCCTTCCTGCAATGCGTGTGCAGGATTCGCTAAAAAGTTACATGAAAACAATTCGTAAACTGTTCCAAAATTTATTTGATCAAAAGATCTTTGTAGATTCGTCTCGCTGCCAGACTCGTGACTATCGTCCCTAATCTTTGTATGTATGCCAAGCTGCTTTGTCGCGATTAAGAGAAGTCCCTCATCACTTCTCGCGGCTTCGCCGCTCAGGGCGCACTTCGTGCGCCTAAGGGACGATAGTCACGAGTCTGGCGGCGAGACTATTTGTAGATGTGCTGATGAATGGACGTACATGGTAGCCATCTAGTCTCGCTGCATGACTTTGTATGTATGCCAAGCGGCTTAGCCGCGAGAACAGAGGTACTTCGTTACTTATCTTCCCTTTCTCTTATATACTTTTCCATTTTCTGTCTTAACCACTCTCTCATCCTCCCCTCTCTAGGCTGCTTTTGTTCCTTTTTTTCTGTGTATGTATGTATGTATGTATGTATGTATGTATGTATGTATGTATGTATGTATGTATGTATGTATGTATGTATGTATGTATGTATGTATGTATGTATGTGTGTGTGTGTGCGTGTATGTATGTATGTATGTATGTATGTATGTATGTATGCATGTATGTATGTATGTTTGTTTGTTTGTTTGTTTGTTTGTTTGCTTGGTGGTGTGTGTGTGTGTGCGTGCGTATGTATGTATGTATGTATGTATGTATGTATGTATGTATGTATGTATGTATATATATATATATATATATATATATATATGTGTGTGTGTGTGTGTGTGTGTGTGTGTGTATGTGTGTGTGTGTCCCTCTTTCTTATTTGTCTTCCCCTCTCGCTGTCCTCCCGTCACGTCTTTCTTACTTCTATATCTGAAACTTGACCCGGATAAACCGTAGTGTTTGTAGTATATCTTTAACAAGTAAGTGTATAAATTTAGCAGACATAGTCCGGGTAATGCATTTTGTAAGTATTTTAAAAATGAGATCATCGGACAAACAAACCTTGACCTGAAATTAACTCATTCCGAGCAATTTCGGCTTTAGATGATAGCCCTAAATATTTCAAAGGAAAAGTGAAAAAAATCGAAGGACAGTGTAAAATATAGTTACTTTGGAATGATAAATTTGGAAACGAATGCTACACGTTTCGATCTGTCTACTACGGACCTTGATAGTACGTTATGGTTCTAGTTATTCAGCGTTAATATCTCTTTCCGAAACTAGAGAAATATTGTGTCCGTAAATTGAATGGTGGTTGGTATCCGTGGTCGCTGTTCATGATGGGTCTCCTCTGTATGACGTAGATGGCTTCCAATATTTACAGCTGAACTTTAACCTCTAGCTTTTTCCTTGTTTGTATCATACCCTATCTCAGACCCTAATAGAATATACTATACGCGTGTTTGACTGCCTGGTTTCATCACAACAACATATATATATTGACACAAAGCTGGCCATTGCTTCTAATATTGGCATATCGCCTGTCTCAACTAAATGTTCTGTAATCTTGGCGAGTTAACCGAGTCATAGGGGAACACAGATGAAGCTGTTGTCATCCATTTAAGCTGTATTTTAATAAATCACACAAACGTCTCTACAATTCCTGCATCGCCGCATATGGCTCCTCGCTGAGATAGATCTATGGAAAATAGCTAGCAAATCTGGGTTAGCGCATACCTGCTGTACATTTGGTAGAAGCATCGTGCGGCGTTAAACAAAACCAGGAGCTTCAAACTCTCTTTAACCCTTTACCCCAAAAATGCTGAGGAAATCGTTCAAGAGGTGTGAAGCTCCTATAGATGTTCACTTCCCATAATGCCTCCCTCTCGTGAAAAACAGGCCTCTTCTTAGGGACATTAGCAGGTTGTTTTATAACTTTATTTTAGGAATATAAATTCTCATACACAAACATGTGTCCGTATAGAAGATCCCAATTAGTTGACGAGGATATTACACACACTGATTTTCTTCGACAACATATATAGTAAACACCTTTGCATGTACTAGTACTCGCCACGGTTGTAGCGCCATCTAGCGGTATAAAGTTATTCTCAAAGACGTTGTATGGTGGCGTCCTTTAAAGGTCGCTGTGTATTATCTTGGTACTTGACAGGTGTGTTTACTCGGCTGAATTGTTAAACAATGCCGATATTCATCACATACCATTGCTAAGCACCAGAGTAGGGGAGAAATAAATATTACGGAATCAGGACTGAAAAAGAAACAATTCAATGTGGTGTACCACAAGTTATTCTCTCCACTTGACAAAAAGTCACACAACTTCCAATTTGTACGTGTTGCCAATCCTTTTTGTTCGCTCTGGCTTTTTTTTCCTTTTTTTAAATCTAGCACGCAATTGTGTATTATGGTCGTTCGTTCTTAAAGTTTTGATTGAAGTGTCGGCTATAAGTTACCAGTTGTTACCAGTTGAAAATGTGTCCCACTTCACATTACTGCGCCAAAAAAAAAAGGTGTAAAGTTCGTTGACCTTGAGTCAGTGCCAAACATATTTCATTTTGTGTAGTGTAAAAAAAAATGACACTCTTACACTGTGATAATTCTTCATGCCACACTCCGGCACACCAACATCCGCGAACCAACATCCGTAGCATTGTGCAAACACAGAGGTTTTCAAACATCCAAATCAAACTGTCTCCAGAAGTGTTTCTCCTTGAGGCCTGCTTAATAAGCATGAAGCAGCACGCACCCCAACTATCCGCCGTATTTATATGTTGGTTTGGCATTGTGTTTGCGGTGCTGAAACGTGTCGATAGGAGGCCTGCTCTAAGTCGTTGGGTTAATATTTGCCAACATCTTTTAGTTACCAGATATAATTACTTTATTGACCATTCAAATTAGAATGTTGTTGGTAAAAAAAATTTTAAATTGTCGCTATGGTAACGCTTTGATGAACAGAGAATCTCTTTATATGCGGGTACCATTATGGATATGACTGACGTGACCCTCCTCTTGCTCTCAAAAGGACGTCATTTGCGAGCACCCTCTCCCCTGTGCATGCACACACACACACACACACACAAACAACCAAACGAACACAAACACAAACACACACACACACACAAACAAACACAAACACAAACACAAACACAAACACAAACACAAACACAAACACAAACACAAACACAATACATGTATATAAAACTCTCAATAATATATAACGCTCAATTATATATATCACCTCAAAACACTACACGTATTAAGTGCCACACTTATTCATTTACATTGTTATCTATTATCGAATGATTAAACGGATAAATTTAATGACTAAACGGACGAATGATTGAATGAACCATTTTCCTACATTTGTGATAAATCATCCTGAGAATGGACGGATAAAAAAATGGGTGAATAAATTAATAGTCAGTGGGAAGAAAATATTACACTGTTACGTCTTGAATATACGGATACAATGTACATAACACTACACTGTATAAAGCATTTATAGATACAGACAGACAGACAGACAGACAGACAGACAGACAGACAGACAGACAGACAGACAGACAGGCAGGCAGACTGGCAGGCAAGTAGGTTGGTAGTTGGATGAATGTGGATGCACAGATAGATGAACGGGTGGATCGATGGATGGAAGGATGGATGGATGGATGGATGGATGGATGGATGGATGGAAGGATGGATGGATGAACAGACAGAGTTAGCCAGGCGCGTGGGTGGGTGGGAATTGCATACAATTTGAAGCAAATATTGTCACATCCTCTCACTGTACTAGATGAAGGGGAAACACCTACACTTTTTAGAAATGAAAAAAAAAAACTTATTGAGGAATTAATGCCACGTGCAACAATAGCATGTTGTCACACGGCACATGAAAACAATTTTAAACGTGTCAAACTATGACAGGTCTCATTTCAATATTACACTCTGCATAATTAGATTTTTATGCGAGGGAAACACATTCATGCGAAAGTCACTTCAATATACCAGACCCTCTGATCAACACGTTTACTGTACTTTTTTTTCCATTTTCTTTTCAGCTGTCAAGTGGCACAGAGTGTTGTGTATGAAGCATTACATGAAATATTGTAACTACTTTTCACCTGACATCGATCTTTATTTGAACATTGAACACTTGCATACAAATCCATGTTTTACATGTACATATATGCCTGTAGCACATTAATACGCAGTACAGTCCATGCTGAGAGGTTTCAGTTCATCATAACGATTAGAGCACATTTCTGATGGCGAATTCTACGTTGATGCGTATTTTACCTTTTCAAAATTAAAATTGAAGATTTTACCCCCCCCCAAAAAAAAAATGTATAAAGGGAGGGCTGAAGTTCTCTGAGAAGGAAGACTGTTGACGGACATGACTTTGTGGGTTTTTTCTCAAGCTATGTGTGGTATTTTAGAGTGCTGTTGATGACGGTGTGATTTGAAAAGTGTTGAAATTTATATTTAAAATAATAATGTTTTTACACTTTTGATTTACAATTTTCAGACAAAAATAAAGCGCATATGCACCCCCAAAATGACAACTGATATTGATGGGAATGTTAACGTTATTGAATCTTATGTATTTGACAACCTGACGATGCAACTATTGATTGCATTGGTAAACGCCTCATATCATTTTCTATCATACTTTCATATTTTTGTTTGTTTGTTTGTTTGTTTGTTTGTTTGTTTGTTTGTTTGTTTGTTTGTGTACATCGTGAAAACATTAATGTTACTGAGAATGCACTCAATTTTTTCGTGAACTTTTGTGAGAATGACTGATTTTCTTCCATTTAACAGTCCAAAAAAAAGTCTTGTGCACGACTTCAATACATTTTTGATACTACCAAAACCAGAAAGTCTATAGTTTCCATGTTTTATACATCGGTGTATTGCTATGAATTACACGAACAAAATACAGGTACTAGTAGTGCGAGCCTACATGATATGTTACATTTTATCCTATTGAGAGCACTAATATATGAACAGTTCTGAGTTTGAACCCTGTTTCCGCCAACAGTGATGTTGATTTGTGTTCATAGTAAGATAAAATGTATCATTTCATATGCTTCAAGTTGCGCGCTATCAGTGTTTGTATTTGTTTTATTCAATTTGTACCAAAACTGTCGAATGAGACATAACAAACATATTGTGTCGTCATATTGAAACTCTATAGTCACTCAGGTTTGGTAGTAACATACAACTTTGATGTCAAAAACACAAAATGCTTCACGCTTTCTCTAAATAGGCTGTCTGCTTACTAGCCCGCCATCTATTTCTACACCTTCCTTTGTCTCCGAGTAAGCCTCTATAGCAATGCCTTTCCCGATCTACTCCCTCCATTACAAACGCTCTCCTTTAGTAGTCTCTCGTTTTCCTGCTAGCTGATCATTTGGGCAGTATTCTTCGAAAGGGTAGAAAAAGATCCGGTCAAGGTCAAATATTTCGGATAACAGCGCCGACTATTAAATCAAGAAAAGTGGTTCAACTTAACCCAGTTTTCTTTTATTAATCTAATTTCTGGATGATTGTGTTCGATTTTAATATAATCAAGCTCAGAAACACTATGTTTTATCAGATGTATACATTTGGCCCCAACACGTTAAAAGTATGAAATCATCACAAAGCCAACCCTTTTACGTCACTCACTCAGCTTCTTTACACGTGTTCATTGCAACAATAACGTGTTTTCTGTAGATGTTTTAACAAATGGCGGTAATATTGATCGCTTCCGATACATTTTCACCGATCGTTATTACTTGGCATTTTTTAAGGCTTGTCGGAGAATTGAATAGCATTTCACCGGACACGCCTTTCACAATCAAATTGGTTGATATTGAGAGGGAGAAGGAATGAAAGAGATGGAGGGTGGGGGGGGGGACGACAATGCCGATGGCAACACATTGCTGTACAACACCAAAATTGTTAGAAATCGCTTATTCTATAGCACCGACGGGTGCAAACAAGACGTGGCAATTATGTTTCAATTGAAATACCCCCAATCGATGCTTTCAACCCCACATATATATATGATGCTAATTGGATGGTTGAAAGTAAATCAGGTGAAATTGAAGTTTTTCTGTCATATAATTAATGTATAGCGAAAGTATGTTGGCCTGTAGCTAATAATGAAAGACTGCAAAAACGGCTACATGGTAAATTAAATTTTGAACATATAGCTAGCTGTTACTTGAACTCTGTTGCTTTAAGCTCCACTACCCTAGAGGGTTTACTTTGAATCGTAGAAAGGAATTATAAACTACTGTAAAAATCTTTAAAAAGCGCTACTTATAAAATAAACATAATATCCTAGTCAGTATGCAGTGCAGTGCTGGGCACAGGTTAAAATTCGCACTCGGAGTACACTGTTTTATGCTTTATCAGTAATCATTACGACATATATATTCTTACATCTTGTAAGGTAGTGTGTTGTTCAGCGTGAATTTTGAAGGGCGTGGAAATCCCGGAAAAAAGGGGTAGAAACCGCGTCTGTAGAATTGTGTGTATTATTAATCATATATCAATCATATAGATCGCCAACAGATTACGATGGATTTTTGCCAAATCACCACGTGCGTCATTAAAGTAAAATAATAACATAACCAGCCTTCTTCAATACATTAGTGGTTTTTATTAATTCTGTGCATTGCTCCCTCACAATTAAACATAAAGTAGGTATGATAACAGTGTACTGATAAGATAATTACGTACACTGCACTGCCATGTGGATTAACAAACAAGGTCGGTGAACCCACGGGAACATGATGTTTTAGAATACCTGTAGGTGTCACACAAAGATCCTTCGAGGGTTTCTGCCGTCCTGATGCAACCTTCAGTAAAGCGATAACTGTTTGTTCGGCAGGGTACACTAAATTACTCACACTGCAAATTGAATTCACTACTACGTAAATTGAATTTGTCCCCGGTGAAGAAAGCCTTGCATAGATCCATCGACTCGCAACCCGAGACAACTAAATCTAGAACTACTTGGAATTTCGGCTTCCTTTTAAGAATAATTTCCAAATGGCACGGGACAGAAAGCACCTTATATTATGCTGAAGACCGTGGTGTTTTGTTTCATGTCTAAAACTCTTGGGCTTTTACTTCAACGTCACCTGAGACATGTAGATTACATCAAAATTACTTTTTTGCCACTTATTGTCAGCAAAACTAGTGAAAAGAGACGAACACAAAATCTTCAAATTACAAATGGAGGGCTTATTTCAGTATATTTTTACTTTCATGCTGTGGGCCCCACGTATGTATGTATGTATGTATGTATGTATGTATGTATGTATGTATGTATGTATGTATGTATGTATGTACGTATGTATGTACGTATGTACGTACGTATGTACGAATGTACGTATGTACGTATGTATGTATGTATGTATGTATGTATGTATGTATGTATGTACGTACGTACGTACGTGTGCGTGTGTGTATGCATGTATGTGTATGTATGTATGTATGTATGTATGTATGTATGTATGTATGTATGTATGTATGTATGTATGGATGGATGGATGGATTGGTGTGTGTGTACGTATGTATTTTTGTGCTTGTTGTTGTTGTTGTTGTTGTTGTTTTTATGATGATGATGATGATGATGATGATGATGATGATGATGATGATGATGATGATGCTATTAAGCTGTATTTTGGGGATATTAAAAGGCCTTAATTATATAGTTCTATAAAATCGTGTATCTGCTGTTGTTCCTCCCCTGATACTACGTAATTGTAAACGGACACGTGTAATGATGAAGTTGACGATCCCCAGTCAGTAGGTTGACTTAATGATTATCATCAAATTTGTATGATAGTCCCGTGGCTATCAAAAAACTTGCCTGAATCGAGTGTAAAATTTGTATAGTTAATAATCAGGCTGTTCTACTTGACAAAATCAGACTTTGCGCGGGAACAACATTCTGTAGTGCACCATCACATACGCATGCTACAATCATAAAATTGTATCATCTCTCGTCGTGGCTTAAAATTGTTAACTGTGATGTGCCAAATTTATTTGACACAACCTGGGGGGATTTACTGGTTCGTGCAATCTGGTATCGAGCCAAGATTCCGTTTTTAATAGACTGATTCGGTCTTGAAAAATATATCCCTGTTTCAGACTGAGTTAGACTGGTCCCATTTTAGAACAATGCACCTGCTAGATAACTAGTCACCGAAAATCTTCACCCCTTCTTGAACCAACACCCAAAACAGCGTATCTCGTTCCGTAACCTCATATACATTGAGTAGTCACCCCCCCCCCCCCCTCTTTCCGGGCACCGGTCAGACAGAAATAGGACATTGTATCCGTCAGGTATTTAGAAAATTATTGTCATTGAAAGGCTTGTGGCAGTCAGAATTCCTCGTCTTACATTAATTGTGCGTATGTCTATTTCAACTCTACTCAACCATTAGACAGAAATTATCGTCTGCGCCAGAGAATTACAAGTAGGCAAGAGATTTTTCCAAGGTGAGTTTATAACACGTTGTTGGTCTTGCATGGTAATCTTACCACGTGATGGGCGAGGGTAGACAACGGTGATTTGAAGTCTAAAATCGATTATGTCAAGCATGACAATACGTCAGCATAGTGTGTAAGCGGGAAATCGTAAATCTGTGTGTCTGTTTTAGGATCAGTTTAAATTGATCAATATCGTAACACAAATATTGTTTTTTTGGCGCCAAATTCTTCTCAGAGACAACAGAATTTGTCGTCTGCACAAGCCCAAAACAAAAACAGACACACACTCACCTCAAGACTTACACAAAGGCTGGCTGTGGTGGCAGAATATATCACATTTCTTTAGTTCACTTTCCAAGGCTCTCCTTATTCAGAATCAGTTTATGGTATTTTTCGACATCAGGAAGAATGCTTTATACAATTTTTAGGTTCTGTGACTTTGGTGGTGTCATAAGAAAATCAATAAGTATAATTATGTACAATACTAGTATTACGTTACTAGTAGCTTATAGGTCAGACAATAGTGGAAGAGTATACTAATACCAACACCGTTTTGTATCAAAGCCAAAATAACTCACCAGATTCAATTTTGAAAGTAAGCGATGACTGGAAGTAGTATATCCTTATAAACTGTCTCATCAGAAAAGCATACATCAGTATCCAGGGACACGATAAATGCGTGTGAATTAGTCTAAAAGCAGATGGCAAATGGAAGGTCTGCAAACCCATAGAAATTTGATTAGGGCGAGACGCATGAAGAGGATGAGACGGGTCGACCGAATTAGGACAGCTCATGCGTTTTTTGACGAGTAATTCATGCAGACGATTTTCTTCGATTTGATGTGAACGATTTATACGGCAAACAAAATATCCAGAGATATAATAATTTCTTATTGAAAATAAACTAAAATATCCACATAACGACGATAACAAAACATATATTACGTATAAAGAGTAGAGCCTAGGGAAGAGGGAGACAAAAAAGGGACACATTTTTAGCATTTTCATGGTAGATTGCGATGAACTTTTCAACGACAGACCGTGTGTTGTATCAGGCTATATAGTTGGGTCTATGTCATTTTCATTGCACATTCTCGTCTAGAGCTGAACGCTGATAGATGTGTTGGCGCCCACATCAGTTTTTTCATAGTTCACCTTTCAACCCATTTTTCCGCGCCAAAATTATTCGGATACAAATGATTGTTTTTCTGTAATTTTTTGATACGTCTTAAATTTATTTTAGACTACACTTGAGTACAATAACAGAAAAAAAAAATAATTTACGACTTGGCGCCTCATTTATGAATCGAAGATTTGAAAATTTTAGATTTGAAAGTATTATGCGTAATGTGTGTTAATATGTGTGTAGTATTTGACGACAGACCGAACTGACGATACTACAAATTGTAATCCCTTATTTTTTTCTGAATCAGGAAGTCACGTACTAACCCAAGCTTAGACATGAAGCAGCGACCGAGTTGTACACGAACACTAAATTACATATGCAACACGCGTATTTGCAATATTGTGTTCTATGCCATTTGTATGGTCTCTGGAAAGAAAATCAATACATGGCGGAGTGAATACTACCTTTGGAAAATTATAAACCATTGCAAAGTAATATAATGCGTCGTGTCTGCATAGGAAAAAGGAGACTTTTGTGTTCGCGTTATGACAATATTGTTGCAATGTTTATTAACAAGAAACGATGACAAAGACAGCAATACTACCGACACGGCGTAAATTGTAACTGATTTAATCGGTGATGAGAGGACAGCTTGTTAAAATACATGAAAAGACGAACACGCGTGACTGTGGCGAACAGCACCGTTGTATGTAAAACACGTCTGCGCAGTTATACGGATTAGCGCACAATTTCTCGGCCATGCCTGACGCTCTCAATAACTAACACCCCTGGAAATTGCGATCTCTTAAAAATCTCAGCGCAAATAAATAAGCAAAAACGGTCCCCAGGCTTGTTTGTTTGCGAAAACATTGACGTGCAATGTGATATTCAAGAATATCGATATCTACAAAAAAATGCAAATTATATAATCTGGCACTACTTACAATGATATGTCAGTATTTTTAATTCCATTATCAGTTGATAAATAGAGGCGGCTTGCTGGCTCCCAAAATGTGATGAGAGCTCGGAGCAAGTAATGATAAATTAATTATATACTTGTATAATGGGTTGACGCGGTCGAAATGATCAAATTAACATAGATTTGCAAACTGATGATAATTTGATTATGTGAATATGTTATCGTGCTGTTTTCTTCTTGTAATTACTGTTTCTTTTAGAATCTGACTGAAAATTGGATTGAACGGATAAGTAATTGTGCATTTTTGTCATGCTTTGTTAAGGTAGAAAGCGCCTAGGGACGAATTTTCCTGAATATCAAAACACTTTAATTCTCTCTAAACTTTGTTGTCGTATGAAAGCTTGTTCCCGCTCCTTTTGAGAAATGATAAAAAGGAAATTTGGGGGTTCATCGTCTGGTTTGCAAGGATTTCGACAATTTGTTATTTCCCCATAGCGATAACACAAAAAATTATTTGGCGTCCATATTGGATTCTAAAACGGCTTCATTTTGACTTCTTATTCGACATCTTGTACGATGACACCAGTTTCTTCCTTCGTTTTAACTGAGAATTGTGAGAGTTTTATAGAAAAATGAGTAAGCAAAATTTTAAAGATTTTAATTCCAAGGTGCAGCCTAGGTTAATTGTTGATAACAATGGAAATGTGTGTAATGTGATGTTTCTTCTTATGTTCTCTCTCTCTCTCTCTCTCTCTCTCTCTCTCTCTCTCTCTCTCTCTCTCTCCCTCTCTCTCTCTCTCTCTCCCCCTTCCTCCCTCCTCCCTCCCTCCCCCTCTCCCCCCTCTCTCTCTCTCTCTCTCTCCCTCCCTCCCTCTCCCCCCCCTCTCTCTCTCTCTCTCTCCCCCTCCCCCCCCCTCTCTCTCTCTCTCTCTCTCTCTCTCTCTCTCTCTCTCTCTCTCTCTCTCTCTCTCTCTCTCTCTCTCTCTCTCTCTCTCTCTCTCTCTCTCTCTCTCCCTCCAAACTTTGAAGGAAGTTGATGAACTACATTGTTCTTATTTTTTGTCGTTTGAAAAAGAAAGAGAGAACACTTCTTTATTTGCAACTTTACATTTCTCTTCTTGGTATTATTTTGTTGTTGTTTAATGTAATTATTGATAGGAATTAATTAAAGATATACGTCAGTAATTGTACATGTTTGTTTGTTGTTTGGTTTATCCAATAGTCGGGTCAAGTTTTTTTTATTATTTCCTGAGACTGGGATGGTTCTAAGTGGTGAATTAAGAAGTGTGCCTCACCACTCGTGCTAAAGAATCCAGCGTTCTTTCGACTGAGGTGTTGTAAGAAACGCAGAGTTTCAATGATTGTCTTCAATCAACAAACCAGTTTTAACAGTGCTAGTAAATCACTTCACAGGAACCCTGAAGTGTTTTGAAATGATATACCGTAAAAGTGCGATGGCGGTTGTCGACCCGAGAACAAAGACGGGTATATACACATTTCAGCCGCAAGTAAGCACATACAATCCAATCTTCAAGACAAACTCCCCACAGCGGATCGGTTTGTTTTCTGTCTTTGTCGGTTTGCCAATGTCACTCAGTCAGCCATGGACCCTGCCCAGCTAGACATTGTTTTTCAAATACATTTATAACAGAATAAAAAGACCCCCTTCTTTCAAAGGGACTAACCGAAGTGCTCCTAGTGTCATTTTAACCCCGTTTTCTTGACAAGGCCCAACAGAGTCGATTCGGTTAACAGACAAGGGGAATGACACGACGGCATGTCGAGTGAAGGTTCTATTATGGCACCATTTGTTGCTTTTATGCAAACCCAACCGTGCAATCCGGGTGAAAAAAACACCAACTAACCCGCAATACAGGAGAGTATATACTATACCACAACATTTTACATGTTATCCCAGTAAAGTAAATAGTCATGAGTGCAGGGCATTTATTTTCATTGAAGCGAGCACTTGGGCATTTGACAGAGTGCATTTGGCAAATAATGGAAGAATTTGTCGCAGTGGGCTGTTAGAACAATACACTGTAATGATTGCTAGCCAAGCTAAACAGCTAACCTTTGTCCACGGGGAGACACTCGCACTGAAAACTACTCCTTGAACTCCCTAAGCTACTCTTCAAAGAGACACGTTTTGCCATATATTGGGTGAAATATTTACAACCTAGATTGTCTACATTTGATAGGGATTTTCTTCAGACCCGTTAAAACTTTTACACAACTATTTCGCATTTCTGGTTATAGGAAATATGTATTTACTGTGAAGAAGTGCACAAACAGATATGCAAGCAACTTTACAGTAATTTTGATTATAGTTGACTGATGTACTTGTATGACATGTTTGAACCTGAACATAGATTTATAATAATATGTGAAATCATATAAACCGTGTCGTTTCTTTGAATTAGGTAATTTATATTATCAATGCAAATTCTAAATTCGCATCCATGCACACTTTCCAAGCTCAATGCATCTGAGTAAAAGGACATTGATAAAAACAATCTCTCTTTATCATCACAAATCACATGATCACACACTTTGGTACGTGACCGGAGCGCCTAAACTTGACCAACTGCAGTCCTTCTCGCCGGAGGGTTATTCTGATTAGCATAATTTGCAGGCTGACGTCACGAGGCGGTTGCCGTATGTACCCCAGTGAAGCGTTAATAGGAGGGGTTGGCAGTAAAGCTGTGTAAACTAATTGTTCGTGTGTTGTTCATACAATGAAAAAAACTATGGACAATCATTCGTACAATACAGCCCGGTTATTATTATGCTCCTGTATGTCTTCATTTCTAGACTTATTTTCAGATATTCAACTGGCGCATGTGCAGAAGCCAAACAGCGAGATATTTTCTCTCTCTATCCTTTCTAAAGTACTTTGATTGGTCTAACCTTACTGGTATTATCAGCGTAGAATCGGTAGTTTCAGATGGGACAACTCAACCCCTTTCATTCTGGCTCTACAATGAATCCTAATTCGGTTTGTGTAATGACGCGTCAGAGCTAGCTCTTTTACATGCGGGAGAAAGGAAAGTGGTACTCTCTTAGCGCGGCTTAGGTGGCCTTCAGCTGCGATGGTGCTGGACGAAGTTCTAAAATGACTCGTTAAAACACTCGACCACTGCGAGAATAAAGACATCATGCTGGCCGGTGTGTTTTGATATACAGTATGACTGTCTTATTTACAATATATCACTAGCGAGGTAAAAAGCTCTCATCGTGTCCATATGCTGCATGTGGCTGTTGATACGTTTTGGAAAGCCTTTCACTATTCAAAGCGCTAATTATTTTAAGCTTAGCAAGTACATAATACAAATTTATTCTATTCTCCCGTGTTCAATACTTATTATGCCCTTAAAAGCACAAGTATTGAACGTATAGAAAAGCCCGTCGTTTTTGTGTCCCGCTCTCACTATTTATTCAAGACTGCAGTAAAACTCATATGCAAAGCAAGCGCCACAAAAGCCATAGAGGAGACGGAATTTCACTTGCATTGGGACTCAATGACGATATATACGCGTAGAAGGTATTAGAGTAATATGAAAGAAATCCTTTCTTCGCCAATATTTTTTTTTCTATCCAGAGCGAACAGAGGGGGAACAAAATAAGGGTTGGAAAAACCAGACTCCACGAGTTACATTGTTTCCATCAAACTGGCAGTTAAGGGGCAACTAGTTATATGCTCTCAAATAAAATATGTACAACTTTTGGCAGAAAAATAGTAAAAATGTTACTGTTTAATATACATAATTACAATTAATATTACTCTTAACATTTTCAAAAAAATGGTTACTTAAGAAAACTGTTTCCACTGTTCTTTGAAAAGTATTTTTTATACAAAACAATATATTCTCTTCTTTGGAGTTTCTATCTATAATTTAAAAAGTGGGCTCGAATGCTGACGCATATAGGTATCCATGACACCTCCATATGAAGTTTAAATGGCACAGTCCTTGTGTAAGGGGTATGTAGGACTATTCCATTGTCAAAAGATATAGGGTGGAAATGATATATCTTCACTGGTTGACATTGAATCGAAATCTGTGGGTGACATCTAAAATACATATCGTATTTCAAGGACACTTTTAGCTAACTAAGTTGGTGGTGGAGATAATAGGGAATGTTTTTCAGTTTGTTTTTTTACAAAGATAGTTTTGACACCTTTTGAGGGTGCTAAAGCGCCCCCAACAGAAACTGCAAATATAGGCCAATTAGCACACAGGTGTGAAAAGCAGGTACTTGTCAAATGAAAAAAGAGGTGAAAATGTGTTTCGTAGTGTGTTTTACTGTTTGTGGGTCTCACCTGATCATACAATCTTTGTTGTGATGTGGTGTTATCAATACATTATAGAATACATTGGCACACCATAACTAAATCCCTATCTAAACACACAAGTCAGTCTTGATAAGATCTCACGTTCCTCCCACCAACCAAACCAAACTTTTAGCCCTGTCAGAGTGTCTAGTCCGAGTTCGACATAACTCGTATATACTTTCTGTTCTGAACAACAAACCCCTAACGTCACGGTGTTCACACTGCTGTCTCATTCCCCCTATGTATTCCATTAACTCTAATCTCGTTCTTTGATTTAGCATGAGGCAGGATTCTCTGCGAAAATTTTCTCCACGAGGAGAGTGTCTTTGTGGACCAAATCCACATACCACTTGTTATCCCTATAACTAAAAGCATGAAAATCTTCACCATGAATACCTCTATGTTCGGCCCAACGTCGTCATGCAGCCAGGCATTCCTATTTGAATGTTCATAGAAATGGCAGGCTATAACGATTGTTGCTGGCACCGTGTACAACACGGAAAATACCCCTATCTTCACCATTAATCTCTCAAGTTTATCTGTTTTGGTACCGTCTTTTTGCATAATGTTCCTGATCTTAAATAGAGATACAAATCCAGCAAATAAAAAGAGAGTTCCGATGGCCAAGTAGGTGAAGAGAGGTGCAAGCACGAATCCTGTTAACGCTTCCAAGTTTTGATTACCAACGTAACACATTCCCGTTAGTTCATCGGCATCGACGACTCGCATCACCAGTATAACGATAGTTTTAACAGCGGGTATTGCCCAGGCAGCTAGATGAAAATAACTACTATGCATTTCTATGGCTTCGTGTCCCCACTTCAGTCCAGCTGCGAGAAACCACGTAAATGCTAAAATGACCCACCAAATTGAGCTGGCCATTCCGAAGAAATATAACAGAAGAAATACTATAGCACATCCAGTATTTTCAAGTCCTTCCAGAATCAAGAACTTTTGCACACCGTCGTCATCACAAGCGATGACGGGTCTCCCCGCTATCAAACGAATGATATACGCAATGCTGTATATATTATAACACATCGACAGAAATATAATTGGTCTCTCTGGGTATCGAAAACGAGCAGAGTCTATTAAAAATGTCAGCACGGTAATAGCAGTAGATACAAAACATACACCAGCCCACACAGCCATCCAGATTTCAGCCAAGTGTTTCTCTCGTCGTGTATACACGTGGTCTTTGTCACAAATCAAGGCACACTTTTCCGATCGTTTCACGTAGTAGTAACTCTCCGGTTTGCCCATGTCCTGACAATTTTCTTGTGGATTGTTTCCGTCATCACTTGTTTCATAGTCGGCTGAGTGTGGTGTTATACGGTCAACCGGTGGATTTCCGGTTGGACCAACTCCAGGGCCTTCCATACACATGAAATTTTGATCGTTCCGTGGTGGGAATTTCGTGCAGTTCAAATTCCCCGGCCACGGGAAGCCGAACTCGTTCAGGACCGGTTCGCATTCAGATTTCACAAGTTCACACATGGGTCTGCAGGCTCCAATCGGCGTAAGAACTTTCTCATCGCACATCGGAACGTAGACAGAACAAAGAAAGAAATGCAGTTGCGACGAACAGCCATATTGTATTAACGGTGTGAAGGTTTGAAGCTGAAGTTGAGCATCTTGTTGAAGTTCGTGACCGACCAAGTTCGGCATCTGCGTGACGTTATATCCGAGATCTTTACACATATCAATCGTGATGGACTCACAATGTGGCCGGTCTTCGAGTACTATGTCCAAAGGCAATTCCTGGGAATTAGCAGGCAGCGGCCGGTCCAAAAACACCAACATCGAAATACTACAGCACATGATAAATACAACGTAAACAGAGTTGGCCCTCATGTTGTCTGCTGGGGTATAGTGGACACCAGTGGAGGGGCTGAGTGAATTATTCTGTGTAACGCTGCCAAATTTTCAACCGCTTCACCTGTCGAACAAACAAAATGCAGTTAGTTGTGGCCATAGTCCAAACCCAAAGTCCGCGGCTTTGACTAATCTGCAGGCATAGCACTCCTGCCTAAAGCCCCCAAAACAAACTGGAGTGTGTAGCTGCATTCGATCACTCTCAGGGTTTTGTGATCTATACAAAATGGAGGGTCTGTGTAATCAGCGCCGTGTTTGATTTCACGTCACTCGTACCAATCATCCATTGGTTTGTTATCGCTCAGATGCCCCTCCCATGACAACTAACATTCCATTCCTATTGGCTGATGTGACCCTGAAAGGGCTCCAGCAATTAAATTAAACTTGAGCCCTCTTTTAATCCATTCTCTGCGATCAATGCGATTATTTTTTCTGCTAGTCTGACGCTCGCGTATATACAAACCCTTGTGAATGGGGAAACTTTTGGCCACATCGCCGAGCACCTATTAGTGCCTACTTGTAAAACAAGCAACGGGCAGACTCCAACAGGAAACTGCCGAACACGTTTTTCTATCAACAACTCGCTTGTCTGAGATAGTGGTAGCATAATATTTTAACATCAACAAACCCTCGACAACGACACACATTATTTTCACACCTATCTGACGCTGTAGTGGACGAACGCGGCGGGACGTCCGCAGTTATACAGCCGTAAATTAACACCCCGAAACCAGTAAATCACCATCCGAGATGTGTGCTGACAGAGTTATGACCGCCCTCAATCTGACAGCCACGAGAAATGCGAGATTGTCTAACGTTGATATCAGGTTTCTAAAGTGAAAACTCGAGATAGGAAGTCATTTATTTTACGACACATCTGTTTCAATTTTCAAAGATTAATTCATCAAAGTATACGTCTTCCCGGATATTTATTCAAACAATTCATGTTCCCGACGATTGAAAATGACGGTTCATTTTGGGAAATGAATTATTCCAGCAATGTAAAGTTTTGCTTTTCGTCAGGTATATACACAATCCTCTGAGTGGGACTGGCGACTGCTGTACTCGACTCTATGAGATATCGGGCTTAGTTTACTGACGAGCCAGACTCCATGTGACACGAAATTTGAATGCCACGACACGCAGCGAATAACGATGTTTACAATGTCATTGGGAGATCCATCCCTACCCCCCTACTAAGTTGATACGTGTATTACAATAACTAATGAATACCGTGCAACCAAATTAAAATTTAAAGTTGTCATGCGCGACGAGTTATAAGGCCATTATTCATCTAGGCAGATCTGACGAGCAGATACTTCGAAAGCCAAATTATTATCTAAACATACGCACATAAGTCACCCAACCCACTCTATGTGTGTTGTAGTATTTACTCTTTTGATAAAATATTTACCAGTAAATAGCGAGCCATAATAAATTTACGACCTTATAGTTTTCAAAGTATAGTGCGAACACGCGCCCGGCATTACACTATCGTCGGGAAGAAAAGAGAGTTAAAGCAAACACTACAGATATTGTCATTGTTGGCTTAATTAAGACACTTCTTGGGTCATATCGGACGATGATCGATGATGTGAGCCAGGCAGGTTGACCCTTACTGAAAGACGACTGTTTCTGGTCAACTAGACTACCCCATGTAGCTGTCGTATGACAAATTGGCGCGGCGCGTCCAATCCTCGAGGCTCTTGTTATGCTGAGAAGTTTTGAACGTAAACTGAACTGTATATACGAGAGACCGGATCGTGCGAACGCTGCTCATATTTCACCGTCGCGAGTGTATGCCTTCATGGTAAACTGCAAAATGACTGGTATGACGAAAATCCCAAACGATTGTCAAGCAACGACCACACTTTTTATCGTTACCACTATAATTGAACAGTTCTGAGCATACTTTCTCATTCTCGTCAGCTCCTATCGTGGTCTAGCCCTATAGCCTCCCCAGACAAACAAAAACAAATCGGAGAATTCCTTCCAAAATAGGCTTTTAACTCAATCTTATACGCTGTTTAGAATGACAGACTTAACAGAGAGGAATTCTTACCCTATACAACTGTGCCTAATGAAACGTGAACTTTTTAATATGTAGGCCCAAATACCTAGCTTCGGTCCATATCCTGTGTGAGCAACCACGTCTCCCAAACCGCGGATGAAATTTCCAAATGTAGACGGGGCCAATGCGCTGTCTGCCTTTATTCTGCGTTTTGTCCGTTTCTGAGGGCTATTCAATTAATTACACTGTGATAAGGTAGGCGGTGGAAGCAACATATCGTGTTACGGAATGGTCCATTTGGCCGAGTCTCGTGTAACATCAACAAAATCCCACTTCGAATAAGCATTCAGCTCCCTATTGTTGCTCAGTGGAACTGTCTCTTGTTTCTGCAGTGAATACTCAGTTGTGTACATAGGTGGTGTATTTGTTCAGTTCACGGCCACATAAACTACCCCCTGTTTTCTTCCAAACGACGGATCAATACGCTTTATGCCAGTATCTAAACGAACCCATTTTTACTGTCACGTACCACAAACTAGAATTTATTTAGAAACAATGAGTGCATGAGTGCCGGGTCGTGAGATCACCTCACCCCATTCATTTGCATGAACACAGACAGTGTTACACTTTTTTGCTTTGACAACTCGAGTGGGGGTAAATTTGTCAGAGTTTTTTTAATCGAAAAAAATGTAGAACAAAAAGTTCAACACCGTTGTGTAATAATCCACACCTCACAGCTCCTCCAACTTTCAAAGAGCGATATCCCATTTTTTTTCGACGAGAGACTATTGGTGAATCGAGAAGCTGTCGTTCTATCTATCACGTGAAGTGGTCAACATCATTATACCAAATCCGTAAACCCCGATAGCGCGTCACGGCAAATCCATCCACTCGATAACAGACCACGGAACATAACAAAGTGTTTAGTCCCACGTTGGCGCACTTTTCTTTCAATCTGTCACGACTAAAATATTTCGATTATGTGTCAGACTTTTTGAAAAGACACAGGATGCCGTTTTTCTCGTTTAAAAAATAACCCGAGATACACTTAAATCGACCCATGATGTAGTGTTGTTTGTTTGTTTGTTTGCTTGTTTGTTTTGTTTGTTACACTTTCAGGATAAAAGGGGCACTGAAGATGACTATTTTTGTCACGTGATGTGAAAAAGCATTAAGCTTCTCGACGTAATCTTTGAAGTTCAAATAATCTGGATGCATTTAGTAGAGAGCCACTATTATCTACGTTTTTAATCACAATCCGAATACATCTACTAACTGATGGTTAAACTATACCAAAGATACTTCAACAATGATACGTAATCTGAGATAAAATATTGCGATCATAAATCATGCTCTTTTTTTCGGCAGTTCTTTCCACTTTATCAAAATTGTATAATTATGGAATGGTATACTCACATTATATATATATGTAATGTCTGTGTGTGTTTCTGTTTGTTTGTTTGTTTGTCTGTTTGTTTGTGTGTGTGCGCGTGCCTGTCTGTCTGTCTGTCTGTCTGTCTGTCTGTCTGTCTGTCTGTCTGTCTGTGTCTCTCTGTCTGTCTGTGACATTAACCGTTAGAATATTATAAATACAATAAAAGCTAGTTAACCTGTAATAGAACGTCACCTTACTAGACAAAAATCTGTCTACAACTAGCATTGCTACATTCTATTGTCTGTCTGTACAACAAGCTAAGATTGCTACATTTTATTGTCTGGCTGTACAACTAAGATTGCTACATTTTATTGTCTGGCTGAAAAACAATCAAACAAGCATCGCTATATTTTACTTTCTGCCTGAACAACGATCAAATTAAGATTGTTACATTTTATTGTCTGGCTGTATAACAAACTAAATTTGCTACATTTTAATGTATGACCGAACAACAGACTAACATGGCTACATTTTATCGTCTGGCTAGACTAACAATTACGTACACTTGTTACATTTTAATCCTTTTAAAGGGCGCTGACCATCAAAAATAAAATCAACAATGTTGGTAAGATTTTTATTGAACCTGACAACGTTTTGTTTCAGGTAACCTGGTTTCATTTGTAGGTGGAAAAAAAAAGAAAAAAAAGAAGCAAATCTTGAAAATTGTGTGGAGGTTGAATATCATTGCCAGGCAGGGGACACGATGGCGGGCGTCACCGTCTTTACGTCAATTAACTTTTGTAAACCAGGCATATTGAGAAAATTGGCACTGTAAAAGGAAGACAATGAATTTAATGAGTTGCTAATGAATAAAGCCAATTAGTTTCGACTGTGTGCCCATTACCGGACTGAATGCCGACACATGTATTACCTAACCCTATACCGTAGGTCATTTTTCTTGAGCACGGGAATTTCGGAATACCCCAGGAAAGAATATACGACTTGTATACGAAACTTTAACTACATGCTAAGAATCAGCTTTCAGGCGACCCATGCGTGAAATCGAGCGTAATCCAAACTTTGCAATCTCCTAGTCAATTTTTTTTACCGACAAGTGGCGGTTAGATTGCGACGCAGTCACCGATTGGTTACTTGTACAGTTTACCCTCCTCAAGGGGAAAAAAAGAAATCTCCTGGTCGTCAAAATTAGCGGGCTTCATCGATGCAGAAAATTTGTATTGGAGCGAATACAGTCTTGTGGCTTCGGAAGATTGGGCGTTCTGTGAGGATTCAATGCAGAGTGCATTAAGCACGATGAATTGTACTCATACGCATTTCCTGTACTTCTCTCATAAGAGCAGGAGAAACCCCGTTTAATAATGACATTTTTAGAATACATTTTAGATGGAGTTAGCATAGGGGTATTAAAATGAAATCTCTCTCACTCACTCTGTCTGTCTGTCTGTCTGTCTGTCTGTCTGTCTGTCTGTCTGTCTGTCTGTCTGTCTCGCTCTCTCTCTCCCTCCCCCTCCCCCTCTCTCTCCCCCCTCTCTCTCTCTCTCTCTCTCTCTCTCTCTCTCTCTCTCTCTCTCTCTCTCTCTCTCTCTCTCTCTCTCTCTCTCTCTCTCTCTCTCTCTCTCTCTCTCTCTCCTTTGTCTGTTTACGTAGCTCACACCCCTTGAACTGATTCATCTTAGGTTGCCAGGACTCGAGACAATCACCAAATATGCCGACGCTGCTGGTGTGTATTGCTGAGATCTAGTCAACTCCATCTTTATGAGAAATTGTAAAATTTATTGCCCATGGCCTAAGCATAACATAAAGGGAAGAGTAGTAATGGGAAGTCTTTAATAAAGCAATTTACTTGACTGACATAGCAGTAGCTATCAGCTCAAGGAAATAAAAGAAAATGATGTTCCAAGTGGGCAATTTTCATGGTGATTACCACATTCGGAGAGTTTAATTCGACCTTTAAATTTATTTTATTTCAGGCTAAATTGAGAAGCTGGCCATCGATAAACCTGCAGCGACGTTGGTGATTATGAAATCTTGAGTGGGGCGGAAAGTTATTATGACCGACTAAAGCCCTCAGGGTGCTCCAACTCAGAGATGAATCTGTAAAAACCCGGTGTTCGACTACCTGACTAGAAAGAATAATCACGTAAACAAGGACTGGGGGAGTTTGCCAACGTAATAAGGGTTTCTGATAGATATGATGCCAGGCAAATTGAAAACTATTATGCACTCTTTTGGACTTTAGTCCCTGTTATGTCCCGCTGTCGTTCACATTACGCTGTAATTTGAGTTCTCGAAGAAGCCATACAATAAATTTGATTAAACTTTGCAGAAGGACATATTTTTGAATATTTGAGGCACAGCACTGAGCTGGAAACTGAAATTCACTCTTGCTCAGTATTTTAAAGGTTTCCCAACTTCTCACAAACCTGGCTGGTGAAACTAGCGCGATTCAATGTCCATTGTTGCAGTCAAACGTAATAAGATCGGTAAGTTATACGTAGGTGTCGGAGGAATTTAATAGTGTAAATTAGTTGAAATTCTAAGTAATGATATCGCATTATAGAACTTGAAGTAATTTCCAATTCAGCCAGGCTGTCGTAGGCCAGTCTTATCTAAGCAATGCGATAGTACGACTTGATCAACCCAAGTTTCTGAAATTCTCAAACGAGACAAACTTGATGACTATGTCAAGTTCTGTATGTACTTTGCAAACATGAATTAATTGAATGAGATGGGGTAAAATAGATTGAGTTGTTTCTGGTGCTGGTAAAGGGGAGGAGATGGATAATGATGATGATGATGATGATGATGATGATGATGATGATGATGATGATGGTAGTGGTGGTGGTGGTGGTGAAGGTAGGCATGATGAAGATGATGGTGGGGGGGGGGAGAAGGGTATACCTGTATCAACAACAGCATTCATTGCCTTACAACATTAACATTATCTATGTCATCATGGCATAATCATGATATGAGTTTGTGCAACAGGGTAGGCAAATAATGTAAAAATGCGTATAAAATGTGTAGTAGGGTCATCAAAATGAAAGTTTGGCGACAAAATTAGTAAGTGCTTATACAGTGCGTTGTAAATCAGTCTAGACAACAAAATACACAAACAGGAAAAAACATAAACATTCAAGTAATAGAGATCCCAATAAACTATAACTATCAAAGGAGAGATGACGCACTATATGCACACACCTCAAATGTTGAACAACCAAAACACATAAATAAACAAGTAAACCAATAAACACAGGCCCCTCAACCCCCCTGACCCCCCCTAAAAGAACACTATCAAAGAAGCTATCAAAGAAGCGATGACACATTTATGTTCACAACATACAAAGTTGAACTCTAAACCATGGTGTTTACTGAGGTTGTGTGTGTAAATGGACGCCGTGTCCAATGTCAACACTAATACGACTTTGGTGTTAGATTCATCTGTCAGCAGGCTTTGTTGTTTGGTAACGACAGCCAACTTGTACATGTTAGTGAGTTGTATGATAACATAAGCTATTGGGATGAAAACATAATAGTTAAAAAAATATACCCAAACAAGTTGTACGTATTTTAAACATTCGGTGAACACTGCCGGGGTTAATCCCGGGGGTTAAAGTTTAAACAATTTTCAGATTTGACGATTTAACTCAAACTATCATCATTTTAATTTATTTTTTAATGTTAAGAAGTGTTAGGTGTGACCCCCCCCTCTTTTATGTTATACTGTATTTCACTTGATTTTAACGTAGACTTTAAAATGAGTTCCCTAGTAGCCCAGAGCCTTGAATTCTAAGAGGATTTTTTTCAATGGAATAAATAGACTCCTCGTTAGATTTCAAATTTATGAAAAGATGTGAACGCTGTTATCACTGGGATTATGTTTCCAGTGGTAACGAGATGCTAAAAATGACAATAATATCCTCCAAGTAAAAAAATAGAATATCAAGTAGAGTACCTAGGTATTGTGTTGGGTTGACAGACGATAATTTGTCTGTCGTTATTACTGCTACACCAACGATTTAGAATTGAATTAAATTACAATAAACTCAATTGAACATTATATCTATAGCATGACAGTCAAAATCGTGCTTACTGAATAGGCCTCGCTTTTAAAGAGTATTCAGATATTGACGTGAGAAGAGTGATCATTTAACGAGCGTTTGTTATCGCGTTAACGAATTTATGACTTAACAAATTTATCATGCCACAAAATGTCAAATTCGAAACGCAGAGGAATCAAGTTTGCACGGATCTGAGAGTACCGGAGGAAGTTTTGCGCCATGTGAATGTTCAGTGTGAAGCGCCTGTCTGATGTAAGCTTACTGTTATGTGCATTTGATATCAAGCCAGAACCTCACCAAGCTCGGTCACCTTGAATATTCGGAATATCGCCATGGTGGTGCTACTGTGTGTACTTTACTTATCCCTATCTCATCAGAGTTTATCGTTATGGACTCCCCTTGGCAAATTATTACACAAATATACGGCCGCAGTGAAGAATGTCATTTTCACACCAACCATAACAACCGCTTTTATTAGCTGGACTCTCCCACGATAAAGAGTGAACTATTTGTGACCAAAATATACATCTGAAAAATTTGTGAACAAAATTTAGAGGAAATTGTGAAAGGATTTTTGAATTTCTGTCCATTTTGTGAATATCTATATTATCGCAACCTGCGAAGCTAATCCCCCTTTTTTGCAATGGTTCGTGTGAAAACTATTTGTATTTTGATCTTATTTCAAAGTAACCTTGAAAGCCATTGAAAAGTTGGTGACAGACAACAATTTCTGTCAACACTGCTTTGGCGGGAATACTTTCCATACTCTAAAGCCGTTCATCACTCTTCACATATGTAGTCGTGTTGACATGCGCGTGGATACAGCGTGATTTGACAAATGAGATGTACTTGGGTAAAGCTGGCGATTTTTTTAGAAGAGAAATCGACAAAGATTACGATGTGTGAAATTCGCCAACTGCTGATTTATTTTAGTATTTATTTGTTGCCGACAAAAGCTTTCCATTTAAGGCCCAATCTATAGCGTTGTCTGAAAAAAAAAGTTGTTCAAAAGTTGTGTGCTCCCGACCGAGGACGATTAGCTACACGAACAATACAGCGACGGGCATGTGTGAAAGAAGACAGGCCGTTGTACAGGGGCTCTTTTCGTATATACATCTATATTCGTTCACGGTTAGATACTCCGCAGACTGAGGAGTGTTGTTTAATTCGTAAGCAATTTCGAAGAGTACAAAATGCGCAAAGTGCCTCTATTTAATTGCTCACAAACCGTGCAGCACAAAAGAGCCGAGAATTAGTAAAAAGGTAGCCGTATGAATAGTGGCCAGTCAAACGCCGTAACATAGAACTAATTACAGAAAAGACGGAAGAATAGAGGAACCGAATCGCTGAGCAGTCTGCACAATACCAAAGACTGCGAGCGATTATCTTTACTAAACGTAGCGATATCATCTCGACTTTTCTCGTTTGGCTATTAGAGTTCCCATCGCTGCTTGTGACAGTTTGCTTTTATTTTTTAAATGGCGCTTCTATGGAGAGAGGCAATTTATAACCGCCAAGTGATTTTCTGCTGTTTTGGCCAACAGATGCAAAATTGAATCAATTTTCTGGGAGACACGCAGATGTTACATTATGATTTTCTCTTGTCCTTACGTGAACTCCGAATTTTCTGTTCACGGTGTTCCCTGGAATCCACTAAATGAAATCACTTGCGTTTGAGGTAAATGTACTTGTAAATCTCAACGACAGTGACCCAGGTTTATAAATCCTCTTTTTGGATAAATCTCTCAGTAACGACTCGCGCAAGAGCCAATCGAGAATTTTTTCTTAGATTAGAATTAAGCGTGAGCGCCATACTAATTTTACTTGTTTGCAGTGCCTAGGCATCTGTCGATTGAATATTTTTTTCTAAAATGCCTCGATTTTAAACTGATGGCTATTTGTTTAGAATGCGTCCAAAACAAACATTAGACCCTTCTCGCAAATTTAACAGTTGCAACCTGTGTCTTCCGTAGAATTTGCGAGATAAGTAAGTGCGCATGTCGGGAATAGCGATTCGTTCTGCTTGAGTGATTTTGATTTCGACTTTTGAAGAAGCTCGGCCCATCTCATTAGGAGAGTATGTTCAGTTTTTATGTTCGGTTCATCGTCTGCTTTGCCACACTGATTTGCGGCTCACAATGAAATAGGCATTCAAGTGAGTAACAGCTGCCTTCAAGAAAGCAGTTTGCTGAAGTCTTGTAGCAGTCGGGAAACCAGAACTCAGGTCCCTACCAGAAAAGAGGGGCAAAGCTACGGGACTAGTCATTAAACACATCCCAATCATTGACGAGAACCACGGTGTACAGCAGCCCCCCAGGCACCGTTCAATTTTCTTCTGAGTAAAAGATTCACTAATGTTTTTCTTAGCCTTTTAATAACAGTCGAAGAATAACACGGGAGCTTTTTTACCACCCCTAGCTTTCAATGGACTGAAAAGAAAACTACAATGACAAATCTAGTTCTTGGTACCAGACCGAATTTTGCACTAGGCTGAGCTTGTCTCCCCTTTCTTCTCTTCGCCTTCCGTGACAACCCCGCGTGATATATGAAGGCTGTCAGCACAAGTACGCGCAATAAGCTAATAAATTACGAGGTTTACGTGTTGGGTCTTTGACTAGGACAGTCTGAATAGACAGTCACTGTGCCCAAGCCAGTCGAAAAAATCCACCGTTTTATGGCTTATTATCTCCAAAGAATAACCCCTATCTTCAATGTGAGGTGAGATTTCCCCGCCTTATCTATTCCTGAGTAAACTTGACAATTAAGTGTTAAAATAACGAGCTAAGAATTGGTCGTAAAACGACTGGGGCACGTGTTTTAAGTGCCTACATCAAATACAGTCTTAAAAGCCATACGCCACAATTTTACGCTCACGGAACACACATTTGTGGCTTGTTTTACGAGATGTTTTTGTTTTGAAATGTCCACGAGTCAACTTCGATGTACTGTCGACCCAGAAGGACCTTTATAATGGCTACTCACCGACAGTTAATGTTCATTTTATACTGTATATAGACTACCATCTACTAAGTAAATAGCCGCAACTTCTCTCGCCAGTTGTTATGAGTTTCCCCGTCAGAGGTGATAAGACCGCTAAACCGACCGTATAGCTCCTCCTACGACTCAGAACGGCATGTCGAACGGACCCGGTTTCAGCGTACTGGTAACGTACCCTTCGCCAAGACAGTTAAATTTGATAATAAGCACCCAGAAACATTCGATAGTAACGTTAAAATCTTACCATGAGCGTTGACGAGTCGAGTGCCCCAGTGGGTACATACACGTTCAGCATACACATAAGTCTGTTGCCTTCAACCGATCTGTGCGCACTCATCAACCTCTTATCAAAGCAGCTGTCATACTCGTTCCAGGGCCACTGGGTTAAAGGTAGCTATTCAAATGTTAACATGATTTGTGTGGGGTACTTATTGGTCGGAGCTGGCAATAGTTTGCATAGAACAAACCAATGTTTTGGAAATAATTAGTAAACCACACAAGAGAACGCTATGTTTACACGTAAAACACCCCGGATAACCCCCTTTCTGTCAGGTCGCTAGAGTGTTTGTCATGTATTCGCGTCCGTAAATAAGACAAACTCGAACGTTTCCATTTTGTTGAGCATGGCCGGGCAGGCATGTAACAAGGTAGGACCCACTACGAGTCGAACACACACGATGTGGAAAGTCATCTTCAAGTTCAAGTTTTAAGTACCCGTTTAAAGGATTTTTAGCATTCTAAAGTACTGATAACATCTAGTAATAAACTAATTAATAATCTACAAACCATGTATCACACCACAATTATTGCACCCTTACCTACAGTAGTAGGCCTACTAACTTACTATTAATAGGAATATGTAGCAATTCTGAACATATCCCTTTTCAAGACGTCGCGAAAATTTGATACCATGAATTAGTTTATACATGGATGTATCTCCCCTAATACATCCATGGTTTATAGCAAATGGGGGTCAAAGGTGAACATAATGTAAATATTTTGATAAATGATAGCTACAAGAACAAGTTGAAGTAAAATGAAGGGGAGGAGAAGTAAAGAGGAGGAGGCGTGGCGGATGAGGAAAGACATATACTTCTGAACTGTTATCTTGAATTTCATGATTGTTCTCTTTTAACCTAACTAGCTCTCCTTGTTATGGTTGTTATTGTTGTTGTTGTTGTTATTATTATTATTATTATTATTGTTATTATTATTATTATTATTATTATTATTATTATTATTGTTGTTGTTGTTGTTGTTGTTGTTGTTGTCGTCGTCGTCGTCGTCGTCGTCGGCGTCGTTGTTGTTTTTGTGGAATGATAATAATAACCTTGACGTTGGTTGCGGTGGCGTTGACTGTTGGTGTTGGTAAATAAAGTAGTGGGACATAATGATAAGCGCTGTCGTGCGTGAAATTTATTCTTGAATTTAAATTTATGATCTGCGCTGTCAAAAGTGATAACATGCATGAACATGTCACTGATGTAGACTCTATTTGTCTCCCCTTTACATCATCTCTTCCAAAATGATGGTTTTATAGTGGAGCGTGTGCCCAACAAAAAATGTCTTGAAGGACAAAATAAAAGGGACAAAAGTGATAATGATAACATATCTAGAAGCAGCAGAGTTCGCAAACTCCTCTTTCTTCATCCTTTAAATGCCTCAAGTTCTACTTCACTCTCCTTCTTTCGAAATTCACTTGTTTCAGTTTTCTGTCATCCTCGAATTTTTTTTACATGAATAAGCTATAGGTTGTTTTCCTTTCCCGGGTTATATACAGGTGTAAATGGTTTTAAAATATGACACGGGGATGTTTCATCGTCTTGGAAACGGTGTCACTGGCTAATTTTGCTGCGTGGTTTAAGTGATGCGAAATTCCGCGGTTGCTAGGATACTGAAACACTCTTCCATTTCACACGTTGTGCGAAAAGGTTTGCGTTATTACGTCATGGATAAGCTTTTAGTGATTGTCGCACCTGTTTGAATTCCTCTATCGTGACAATTACAAATCAAACAGCAATTTATTTCTTGTCATCCGTTCAAAGTTTAAATTGACCTGACACGCTAAGTACAAACACACAAGAATGGAATGTTTATTTATATATTTGTTCATCTATTTTAAATTTGCCTTTCCTATAGCTAGGCTTAATTACTTTTCATCATTCTCTTATGATATATGCTAGGCCATAGACCCTCCACCAAGTTGGTGGAGGGTCTATGGCTAGGCCTAACCCAATTTATGGCTAAAATTTTCGTTCAGATTAATGAAAAGAAAAGTGTACTTCTTGTACAAACACAGTTTCCAAACACAGACAAGTTTGTAATAAGCTTACCTAGCACGCTTACGGTCCACCAGAATTGCGAATATTGTTCGTGATCATCCGTTTTTGTTTTGTTTTTGTTTTTGTTTTTTCCCCGAGCTATCGCGATATCGCTGTCAAGACCCGCATTTATTGGAAATATAAACAACGAACAAACTGGTAAATCAAAGTTTCAAGATGGCGGGTCCATTGAGCAAGTTAGCTTGCGAGAAACTAACGTGCTCATGCTATGAACTTGGGCATACATGGACACCTTCGTGCTTCACAGCATTTTCTGAGGTTTGGCTGAAATCTTTCAAGCGATCGGTGGAAGTATATGCGCCTCTATACATAGTAAGTGACAAATAGCAACAGTGCATTCGACCCGAGCGATCGTTATCGTCATCGTCACTCCATCGTCACTCCCTGGGCAAATCATATCCTACACAATGTCTCAAAACACGCGATTCCTTCGCTTGTCCCCGTGCCCTACGTATTTCACTGCACGGTAACCATGAGAACGCATTTTATCAAAGGTTGCACTGTCCATTCACCGGATACACTGGGTCGACTTTCTTAAAATTGCACAAAAACGATGACAACATTTTGTTTACATTACAATTACATTTCATCCACCACCAGACATGTCAACTATATTTCTGCTAGGATATAATTAATTTCAAAAGAAAATATTTCAACCATGAGATATTTTAATTATATTCTTAAACCCTACCTTCCATATTGCATGATCCCCCCCCCCCCTCATTCCCCAAGGTATCCGAAAAACCCAACCCATATCTGTCACTATAATATACAATTGTTATTTATCAAGAAATGACATCTTTGTGGCAAACAAGGCGTGTAAATCTACAATTTGAAAATCAAGGTTCATAATTTTCATATATTAATCAGACATCTGAAATGGCCATGACATAAACACAACCTCATCCCATGTATAGCTGTTATCATTACAGTAATACTAACACTCTCATGAAATGACTTCTTGTACATCATTGTGTTTTGACATATATATTTACAAGACATTTTTTATGTTCAATGTAATTTACCTTAAATGTATTATTGTGATATTTTTATACATCAAAATACCATTATATAGAGTATTGGGTCAATCGTCTGTTCCCTTGAAATCAGGTGATATACTTAATTAATTGATGTGTACTCTGAAGTGCCAAAGGTCAAAGGTTACACGAAAGAGCAGAGTTTCATGTCACGCCAAAGTTTGTTGCCCAGGGTTGTTATTTTAATTCAGATGGCATGGAGATGGGGATGGGGTTTAAAAAAGTGCGACTACACATAATATTGCATGTAATCATAAATTATATCAATTTGCGAATCTGATTTTTAGGCTAGTAAATGTTCCAATGTCAAGGTTACGTTTGAACTTCACTAAATACATGTACAAGCTGTAATGTAAGTTTATGGTTTAGACGATCCGTAATAACAAAACATACATCAATAGATGTTTATACAGACATGCTCATGTATGTGTTTTATATTTATAAAATGTATGTATATAAAAATAAACTATTTATTTACTTTAAGCATATATCTTTGTCATTGTCATAAGTGTCATCTACAAAAATGTAGAAACAATTGAAAGAAATCTTCATATTACTTTCATGTAGCAAACAACCTAGTATTGAAAATGTTATATTATTGAAAAGCTCTCGAATAAACTACATTGTATATTATACACACACGCATACATGTACATGCACACACACACATACTATATGTGTATATATATATATATGAGAGAGATATATGAATGAGAGAACACACTATATATGTCTATCTCTGTCTGTCTGTCTGTCTGTCTGTCTGTCTGTCTCTCTCGCTTTTGCTTTCTCACACACACACTCTCTCTCTATATATATTGATACTAATGATAGAGTATGAGAAAGTGAGAGTGGGAGACAGACAGACAGACAGAGACAGACAAACAGAGACAGAGACAGAGACAGAGACAGAGACAGAGAAAGAGACAGACAGACACAGACAGAGCTGTCCTGCATCAAACGCATGAATGAAATATTGCAATAGTTACATGTATGTTTAATATACTTTTCAGGTAACAGCCATCTTAAGGAAGAGAGGCAAAGATTACTTCTTTGGGAAAATGCTCCTTGAAATTCTACAATCTAGTTTATTTCTTTCGGCCAATGGAAGTCTTTACTTAGGAGGATTTTGTTTAGCTAGGTAGGTAAAATAGTCATTGTGTGTTTGAAGGCTAATGAGAAATCCCTCCTGACTATTTCCCATATCTCTCTATTTTGAATCTAAGGTAAACAAAAAGTAAAGTAATTGTTGTTGCATGTGGTAGATCACACTTGTGGGATAGTGATACCTTTGTTATGTAGATGCAATAACCATTTGTATCAAGATAGTGTAAATACTGAATGTGGTAGAATATATCACCAGTTGAGAAAAACTTGCACTCAGAGACACCACCCTACCGTGGGTGTAATTACATCAACAACCATTGATTCTAAGTCAACATGTTGCAACAATAGTTTTAGTTTGTGTCTGTTAGTTACAGTACATGTATCATAGATTTAATTTGTGTCTGTGATAATTACAGTAGTTTTAGTTTGTGTTTAGTTATCTGATAGCTGAGTTGCTTTCATCTTATTTCTATTATAGGAATACTTTAGGTGCTTTTTACCTATGGTCCACCATAATATGTTCAGGTCTGCCAGCAAGTGCCATTGCTATTAGCATTGAAAGAAAGTCCAGGTAAGTTATCGTCATCTTGTTATCTACACTGGGCATGCTCAAATCATAAAGGACTCGAGGACTACTTGTATCAAAATAAAGAAAATACGAAGAATCAATAAAGGGATTGTGGCACAAATGTGCGTCATGCTGGACGGTTTAGTTGCTTCACTCTAGGGCTGCTCTAATTAAATTTTAGTCCGACCTAAAAGTAGTGTGTAAAAGTGTTAGGGTGGTCCAGGTCTAACTTAGTTTAGTCCAAGCCAAAAAAGGCTGACTAAGCCCGGACTAAAATTTAATTCGGACCAGATTTATCAATTTGAAGGCATTTATAATGCTTCTGATAAGATACATGTTTGAAACTTTTGTTTGATAGAGATGTTGAACTAAACCTGTTACAATCGGTACATTCTTCCACAAATATTTTTGTTCACTCAGTCCTGAAAATACAAAGAATCCATAAATGGACTTTGTCATAATGTATCAGATAAGAGACATGTGTTGGACACTTTTCTTTCAGAGAGTACTTGTATTCTTTCAAACTGTGAAGACATTTTCAATTATATTGGTTGTATTGTTGTGCAGACCAAGCCTTAATTTGGAAGAAATAGTGTCTTTATTACATGATACAAAAAAAAAAGGTATTACCATATCAACAGAGCTGCAAAACAAATATGATGGAATCCAGTGAAGTTGAAACAAATTGTTGTGTAACTTAACAAAGATCTTACTAAAAATGCAAAATTGTATTGTGTGGTGAGACAAACTTTAGGACAGTTATTTCACTGTCATTGCTAAATCTTATTATAAGGTTCACCAAATGGGAGCAGTTGTTATAATTTTTGTTGAGCCAGACAATGAAATGTGGCAATGTTAGTACGATTTTATTGAGCCAGAAAGTAAAATGTAGCAATTTTAATACCATTTTGTTGAGGCAGACAATAAAATGTAGCAACTTTAGCAAGATTTGTGTTGAGCCAGATGATAAAATGTAGCAATTTTAATACCATTTTATTGAACCAGACAATAAAATGTAGCAACTTTAGCAAGATTTTTGTTGAGCCAGATGATAAAATGTAGCAATTTTAATACCATTTTATTGAACCAGACAATAAAATGTAGCAACTTTAGCAAGATTTTTGTTGAGCCAGATGATAAAATGTAGCAATTTTAATACCATTTTATTGAACCAGACAATAAAATGTAGCAACTTTAGCAAGCTTTGTGTTGAGCCAGATGATAAAACGTAATGTCTGTGAGATTTTTGTTGCGCTGCATAATTAAGAATTGAAATATTAGTAAGATTTTTGTTGAACTAAAAAATAAAAATTTGACTATGTTAGTATAATTTTGTTGAGCCAGACAAGAAAATGTAGCAAAGTTAATAAGATTTTGGGCCAGACGATAAAATAAAAGAATGTTAGTAAGATTGTTGGGCCAGATTACATATTGTTTCATGCCAACTAGATTCCATTGTACAATAATTTTTGCTAAGACCAAGCAAAACAGTGATTCTGATTATAAAACTTTCATAAATAGATTAATATGGAACTCTCTTTTTATATTTTGGTGGTGACAATATTTCTACTTTTATGTACTGTATTGGCTTTCACTATAAAAATTTATGATTTTCATGCACTTTCTCAGATATTTTTCTCAAAATACAAATAGCAAAAACTAGTGTCAGCTGAGAGAAATAGAAGGGTAGGGTAATGAAAACCCCCTACAATTTATTTGCTTGGTCCTACATACATGTAGAGTAGAATCCCAACTCTTCATACAGGGGACCTAGTGACATATTAACTATACAGCTCAGGCTAGTTGTAACTTTGTAAATAAAACACATGTTTGTTCAGAACTCGTCATGACCCTGTTCTGAATGAAGATACATCTATCTTGCAATCATTTTGATGCGGTTTTGTGATGGTACAGCAGGGATTTAGTTCCGGACACATACACACTACTAAACACTATATAGACTTCCAAATGTATGAGGTGGCTAGTCTGTTTAAGCTAGCCTGGAATCCATGTGGATGGGGATTTTAAATTTTAGTTTCCCATCACAGAGAGGGAAAAACAGATTCAAAATCCTTGATAACCTGGATTCTAGGTGAGTTTAAATCAGACTATAGCTGCAACAGTTTAGTTGGCATTATCTGACAACCACGACGTGTAGAAATTCTTACAAATCGTAATTAAATTCAAACCCTGTGACAGTGGGTATAGTAGATTTTGCTCACCAATATAATTTTATTCTGTTCAGGATAGGAAAATTTATTCATTCTAAGTGGCCTCTGTGAGTATCATAACTGTTGTAAATACATGTAATACACTACAGTTGCTAGTCTATGGGAGCATTGGACTCCCTAACTTATCCATCTTATACACAACACTTAAAATTGCGTACCTGTCCTCTTAGAGTCTTACCTAGTAGAATGACCTGGTTTTTATGAGTAAACAAGGCTATAGAAATACACTTACCTGAGCCTGAATAACCTATGTGTAAATGGAGCGGAAGGCATGTGTTATAGATTTGATATTTTAAGTATGACTGCCTCCTAATAACCAGGTCTCCGTCTGCTGTGCACATATGCGCTACCTGTTCAACTTATGGATAACATCAGATTTGGAACTAAATCTGCGACGATCGGCATCACAAAAGAAATTGAAGTTCAGAACAATTTTTTCTTGTACCACACCGCTCCATTTGATCCTTTAAGTCCAGTATTGGCATGGAGGGTAATTTATCGTCATACACACACAATTTGGTATTGTTAGTACGAGTAGTGCTATTTAATCCCACTCCAACTAAAACAGGCGGTACAAGCTAGAGACACATGGCAACGTCCAGTCTATGTGTTGCCTCTTTGTATGTTCAAAAGGGTACCATTTATCGCAACTATATGAAGTCTGGCGGCCACTTTTGACCATCATCTAACACATTACACCACCTGACACAATAAAACTACTTGCAGCCCAGGAACTATACATCAGTGTCTGTCACCAACTGTGTACTTGTTTAAAAGATCTTTGTTACATGTATTATACCTTGTCTTGAAAGTGTAACACTTACAATGAAAACAAACCTATGTGTCACTTTGTTAGTATGGTGTATGGTTTTAATCACTACCTATTATACTCATCACTACCTATTATATCCAAAGAAGTGATATATTTTGTGAGTAGATTGTCTCATTTTGCCATGTTCAATTGAACTCTGGCAATTTCAACTTTATTGCTGTGTTTTGTGAATTAACATATAGGTTAGTTATGGCTGTTCCAGGGGATAAGGTCTTCCAGGGAATAAATAAATAACGTCATGTTTAACTTTATTACAGGAAAAAAAGTTAGTTTTGAATGTTCCAGAGAATAAATGACACTGACAGTGAAACTTTTATAACAGGGAAACAAAACTTAGTAATGGCTGTTCCAGGGAATAAGGTCTTCCAGGGAATAAATAAATAACATCATGTTTAACTTTATCACAGGGAAACAAAATTTAGTTATGGGTGTTCAAGGGAATAAATGATACTAACACGTTCAACTTTATTACACGGAAACAAAATTTAGTTATGGATGTTCAAGGGAATAAGCCATCAAAATGAATAGACTTTCTTCAAGCATACAATACCACATCCTTTTACAAAACTGTAAATGCAATTACATTTGTACTTTTAATCACCATCCATTTTCCTGACATCTAAATAAGTGATATATGTTGAGATCAGCATGTCTCATTTTTGTCATGATTAGTTTAACATATTACAACCTGTGAAAAAACACTGATGCATTTACTTGCTTGTGGTAAGGAAGAATGAGTCAAGTTTCATGCATAAACACAACAGTAGCCAGGATCTCATGTCTTTGTTGACTGATAGAACACTACATGTTATAACATTGAGTGTGACTGTTCGTGTTGCATTATAACTTCCCGGCACAGATATAAACAAACTGATAAAAACATCACCTGAACATACATCAGAAGGTCCCCTCCCGTCGTTTTGTATCGGTTGTGTTACTGTTTTCACCTAATGATGTCTTTGCATGAAGTCTTTCCTTCCATTACATCATTCAAGCAAATGTACTGACACTGTTTTTTTCAATGGTTGTAACAGTATTGTACAAAATTGACAACGGAGGTAAAGTTGTTGGTGTTCCAGTGAATAAGCATTCCAAATGAATACTGGTATGTATACAATATATGGGCGTTCCAGAGAATAGGGAGTGGAAATGAATACAGATTTTCTTTCAATCATTGCCACATCCTTGACAATTACTGAATCAAGAGTTTTGGTAAAAATCCAGCATAATAAATAAATTTTCTTTTTGACATATTTTTCTGTAGGAGAGGTATACTGGCTCTTTACCTTAGTAACTTGGTAAGTACATATTATTTATACACAACACAGTAACGTAATGTTAAGTTTACCACATGTTACTACTATCATTTTGATTTCGATAAATTCCACCGACCTAACTTTTATACAGTTAGAAAATGATTTATTAATGACTTCCCTTGTTTTGAGTCAATTCTGAGGTCAAAGTTCACTTGTTCTGTGTTATGTAAATCATTGCCCTAGAAAATGTAGTGTTTAATTTAGGCCTAAAAATAAATTTGTATGGCTCCAGTTACCTGACCCCCACCTAGTTTTTTATGCCGACCCTAAACTTTGTTTATGTATTCGAGAAAAAAATAATAAAATTGCGAAAATTATGAAGTCTCGCAAGAAATAGTGGAAGTGGAAACTGATATCAACTTAAATTGACAATATAAAACTGTTCTTCCAATCTATAATGGCTGTACATCTGATGAGAAGAAACCAATAACACAGAGACAATGTGGAAAACAATGGAAAACATAACTACCTGAACTAGACACTCACATATGAAAAAAAATATATATATAAATAAATAGAGAATCTACCTACCCCACCTATTTTAAAACTGAGTGTAATCATAACCACACAAGTTTTTTTGTTAGGCCTTATTTGATCATTGAAGGGTTCTGGAGTTCTAAAACTCACAGTTGTAGTTTAGAAAGATAGAATTCTTGCCTGTTCATTCTAGAAGTGACTGGACTAACCTTTCATCTTATTGGATGTTGTGTGAAGTTGTGATAATACTTTAATTATTGATTCACTCTGTATCCCATTTGTTTGCCATTTGCTGGTGGCAGGAAGAGTAAACTTAATCTTAATGTGAACGTGTGAATTTTTTATCACTCAGCTGAAGCATTGCTGTCATGAGTTGGGGGTTTTCAAGGCAACATTTTTAATATTGTATCTCATCATAAGAATAATGTCAGTTAGTTTGTCAGAAAGGAACATACCTCCTGCAAGCGTACGCCTTCTCTCTTGTAACATGATCTCTTTCTAATCTTGCTATGAAAAGGCACTGTTTAAAAATCGGTCAGAAAGAAAGAATTACATGTATTTGTCACTGTACTTGTTTTAGGGTGGTATAAAGTCCCCAGTCATTTTACTACATGTATATGGTTCCTTGACAAAAGTAAGGTTCTTTGCCAAATGCTGCAATCTGCCTCATACTACATGTGTACTTGTTTCTATCCTTTCTTTCAATACTGGCCACTCTACGAGTCTTAGTTCTACCTTACTGTTTAGTAAGGGAGATTGCTTGTCTCAAAACATATTTAAATTTTGAGATCCCTATTTACACTGTACATGTATGTTATGTTATGTTATGTTATGTTATGTTATGTTATGTTATGTTATGTTATGTTATGTTATGCTATGTTATGTTATGTTATGTTATGTTATGTTATGTTATGTTATGTTAGGTTACAATATATTATGTTATGTTATATTATAACATAACATACATAACATATATAACATAACATAACATAACATAACATAACATAACATAACATTATATATAACATAACATAACATATACATAACATAACATATTATAACATTACATATTATAACTTATAATATGTTACGTTACATTACGTTACGTTACGTTATTGTTTATTAAGGTGTCCTACATTGTATGTCAACTTATCAAATTATATAGTACTTAATTAAATTTAACAAAAAAGAGCCTAGTAACAGAATGGGAATAAGCTGGTAAAACTGCCATAGTAGTTTTCAATACATTAATTTATACCATAATTTTAGTGGGGAACCCTGATAAATGACTGGAACAGGTAACTTTTACTTTATTGCTGCCTACAAAAAACACCATAATGTGTGAGATTTGATAAAGACAATGAGTAATTGCATCTGTTAATACATGCAGACTACAAGTATAACATCAAAATCTGAAAGTTATACACATTTGTTGTGTTCACCATAAATGTGAACACCTGCTGTAAACATTTGTTAAGGTGTCAGATCAGATGTCACTCCATCAGGGACATCAACTTTGAAATTATATTATTTTTTCATTTCTCCTTCCTTAATGAAGGATTTGGTCAGTAATAACCTTGTACCCTCTACTCTTGTATCTATGAAATTACATGATTTATTTTGTGTCCTTGCTGTGACCCTAATAATACTCAAGATTATGGAAATATAATTATGAAATATTGATTTCAAAAGATGGGAATAGTATCCCTGACTTGAAAAGCATACTGTAAAATTAATCTATTTTGTTTTAGCATACACAATTTTTATTACAAAAGATGATTTTTCACATTTTAGCTTCATTTTATTTTGGCGGATGAACAATTTTGGTTATTGTGTACTTATAGCTACATTACTTTTATCTGTGTGTGATCTTTTATTTATTACCTACATATGTATATGTACATGGTTAATCAGAACTTGCCGTTTAATTAGTGATTCCATTTTTCACGTTGGTTTATTTTGGTACAAACATTATTTCAGCTATAAAAAGTGATAAGTTTAACAGCAAATTACATGTTCACAGTACAAGTATTACTTTAACCTGGAAATTATTTTCGTTTATTTCATTGTACAACAAAAATACAAAAATAAGTAGTGACTAAAATGCCTTCTTGTACATGAACATAATGTACCAGTCTGATAATTAGTAAAAATAAGTAGTGCCTAAAATACCTTCTTGTACATGAACACAGTGTACTAGTCTGATAATTAGTAAAAATAAGTAGTGACTAAAATGCCTTCTTGTACATGAACATAATGTACCAGTCTGGTAATTAGTAAAATTAGTAGTGACTAAAATGCCTTCTTGTACATGGACATAATGTACCAGTCTGGTAATTAGTAAAAATAAGTAGTGACTAAAATGCCTTCTTGTACATGGACATAATGTACCAGTCTGGTAATTAGTAAAATTAGTAGTGACTAAAATGCCTTCTTGTACATGGACATAATGTACCAGTCTGGTAATTAGTAAAATTAGTAGTGACTAAAATGCCTTCTTGTACATGGACATAATGTACCAGTCTGGTAATTAGTAAAATAAGTAGTGACTAAAATGCCTTCTTGTACATGGACATAATGTACCAGTCTGGTAATTAGTAAAATTAGTAGTGACTAAAATGCCTTCTTGTACATGGACATAATGTACCAGTCTGGTAATTAGTAAAATTAGTAGTGACTAAAATGCCTTCTTGTACATGGACATAATGTACCAGTCTGGTAATTAGTAAAATTAGTAGTGACTAAAATGCCTTCTTGTACATGGACATAATGTACCAGTCTGGTAATTAGTAAAATTAGTAGTGACTAAAATGCCTTCTTGTACATGGACATAATGTACCAGTCTGACAATTAGTAAAATTAGTATTTGAAAAGAACTGAAGACTGTAAAAACATATAATTTTCTAGTAGCAAAAATATCTAGGTTTACAACTATATATCTTCATATACATCATGAATGATTTCTAGAAAAACTTTTTAGATCTTTTGGACAGAACCATTTTTATGTATGTATAAAAGATGTCCTGATTTTTTTTTTGTATTTCTCAGTGTTTTTTGCTAAGGTTGTGGAACCCCCGGTAACAGAAAGGGGGATTTTTTTTAACCTGGCATAGTTTCCAATACATTGTACCATCATTTTGGTAGGGGAAACCTGGTAAAATGACAGGGGGACTCAGGTCCATTTTACCTGCTTTAACTACCCATAACAAAAACACTGTTGTGGCTGTACCTGTATGTTAAAAGAAGAAATTATTTTTCTACATGTCTGCCTTTGTAATTGCTAAGAGATTAAGATGCATTCAGCTGATGATAATCCTTGCATACTAATGTGTTGTTTGGAATGAACACATATGAAATTCAAGGTTGTTTTTTGCATTTGTGCGGGGAAAAAACCATTGTGTTTAATTGTAAATGAAACTAGCAGGAATCATAGATCTGATATAGTAATAATAATGTCATACATACATTTATAAAGTGCCGACCACAATGGGTCATAGATAGCACTGTACATACATGTACAATTAATACTTCTGGCACAGATCTATATCAGCACATTGGCCCTTTATATATACATGATTTCCTTACTTGTTATGGAGCATACAATCCATTGCAACCTTTGTAAGCCCCAGCTGTAAGCACATAGGATTAAAGTACTCACATTCATCTAGAAGCTTCTGTCCTGCCAGGTCCCCAGTTATACAGCTAGGTTTTTCTGGGGCAGAAGCAGGGTTCAAATCTTGCCTAAGGACTGTACTTTAACCATTCAGAAACAAACAACAGTGGCATGCTCGAACCTACAACTTGTAGCTTCTAAGCCAGCCACTCAGACTATTTAACCATTATTGCTCATAGGTTTTTGTATTGTTTTATGACAGGCTACCGAAACAATATTCAATGGATTGAAGTCAAGAGGCCTCATAAAACCAATTAAGAATGGAGAGGTAGGTTTCCTCTGATAACAAATTGTTGTTAATGTGTTATCCAACTTTTGAATACTTTAACAATTCTTCAATTTTTAACAGCAATCCAAATAATGATGACCCACTTTGGAAGATAAGTACAATGTACACATCCATCAATGATCATGAAGCACTGGGATGTCTTGCAGCAGCACTAACCAATTTAATGTAGTAGTTCCAAAGTTATTTACCCGGGACATTTTGTCTGACTCGCTGACCCTTCTTTGCTTAAAGCTAAACCTAAATTTAGCTGGGTAGATAATTTACACTCATCATAATGTGATTCTAGAACATAGAAACAACATTTTTGGTTGTACAAACCAAATTGCCTGAAGTTGGTTAGTTGTCTTGCTAACTAGCTAATTTGGCACACCACTGACAACACAGCAAGACCACAATTTGATGTACCTCTATCTCTAATTACTATGTGGTGACTCACAAGGAAACCCAGGTGTTATCAAGCAAAGATTGTCTTTTTCTTTGAGGGGTATATTGCTAACTAGATTAAAGGAAATGCCTATGGTTAACTACTTATTACATTTGTATATATAGTCATGAAGCAAGATTTGGCACTTTTTGGTGGAAAACGAAGAAAAACAAGGAAATGCTATTAAATATACATGTGGACTGCGCCTCGGAAATAAACTCTTTACAGTTTTGCTGTTGTTTTGTTCAAGAAAACTCCAACCTGTTCTCAGTTAAAACAAAAAAACCTAAGGTCACCGTACAAACTTTTGAAATAGAGATCAAAATGTTATCCAAATTTAGTCATTTTAGAATCCAATATGGCCGCCATCCAATATGGCCATTAAATACTATGTTAATCTTAATCTTTAATGGGAAAATAAAAAATTGATGATTTCCTTGAAAAAAAGATGGTGAAACCCCAAAATTTCCTTTATTATTTCAAAGGATCAAAAATGAGCATTCATGGCAGAATTTGGAGAGATTTGACGAACTCTGATATTCAGGGAAATTTGTTCCCCGAGGTGCATTCTACCTTAATACATAGCGTATTTAACAGGTTGAATGTACATGTAGTGGGTCAGAAATACGCAGGACAGTGAGTATTGAATCAGATTTATGTAGTGAAGGACATACGGATTCCGAAATGTACAGAGTACCAGGTGCTGAATCAGAATTATGTAGTACAGTATGTCTTGAATCAGAAGCGTTATATTTTCAACACAACACAGCAGTGACAGCACTCCCTAAATCCGAAAGATACATACACTATATATATGAGCAACATCACAGCTTCGAAGATGTGCAGTGTGGACAGTAATAAGAAATATATACGTGACAGTATTCTCATAGTTAAAAATGTGTAGCATAACACACTACAGTATACCAAAATCTGTCACTGCAGATATGTACACCGCAGGAGGCACTTTATCAGTACCTGTCACCGAATATACAAATACCTGAAAATTATGTATCTGATACGCTATGATTTCTGTGTGTGAATATATCTATCAATAGGCAACACCAAATTTGACGAAAGTGTATATATATATAGTATTATTTTACAAATAGGGAGGGATAGCCAATGTTACCCTCGCATAGGTGTGACACCCCTGTGAATTTTACCAGGTGGAATCAGCCTCCTCTTTCATATAACTGAGATATATGTAAATAAATGGAGCCGACACCAGCACTGATTGTCTTTTTTTTTGACACATCCTGTCATCCTTGGCTCAAGTGTCTTTGAAGAGATAGGCTTTTTAAACCAGTTTATCAGATGACCTCTGACCTGTGCAAATTCAGTTATATAACAACACAGAAGTGGTTGGAAGGATGGTCAATATTTGTGTCTTGTCCAGATTTTCTATTCTTTCTGTGGTATGAACATCTGCCGACAACGTAAAACCTACGTAAATCAGATCAGGCCGAAAGACTGTAGGGTCCCCCAACAAGTTTTCAATAGCAGTAAGCCTAATTGCTGACTGATATTTCCAATTGTTAAGTTATAGTATTAAAGTGTTTATTGAATAGCTACAACGTTCGGGTACATATAAAGCACAAAAGGAGATTAAAGATAGCAAACTTGTCTATGGTTGTCTCTAAGTCCTCTAAATATGTTTGGCAGGCGTCCAGTTTTACTAAACAAACAGATTCCATGTGACATCATTGAATCGAAATGTGTGATTCTCTGCAGTGATGAAAGTTCCCCATAGGAATCATTTTTTTAGTCCTAATGATCAACAAAGGAAAGCTGTTCAAATGTTGTCTAGTGTCAGCAGCTTTGAACGGGTTGACTAAGGAGGACTTAATTCTGAATGGCAGATACAGGAATTTAGAATCGCTTTGACTTTGTGGGTTTTTTCGAAGGTGAATTTTTTGTTCTCAGCTTTAGTTAATCAAAAAATAGTTTCCGGCCAGTTTCCAACCTAGTAAGTGGGCCTTCTCAAGTAGATACATTTGGTTTTGTTGTGATAGTATACAGAGATATTTTACTATTTTTGGTCAATTTATTCATCATTTTCTAAAACCGTTGAATGTTTTGCCTGCACTGTCTGCAACTGGAGTATAATTTTGTCGGTAAGGCAACCAACAAAATCGTCTTGTAAATTTGTTAAAAATACCAATAATTAGTTATTGTACATGTTAATTAAAGGTCTGTTTTATCCAAAAGTAATACAATGTACAAAAACAGGTTGAAATCATTATTTTGTTGAGGTGCTGATTTTAGGGTGAGGACCTAAAATTAAATTTGATTTGATTTTCTGTACCATATTATGTGTATGGCTACATAAATAGATCTAACTACAGGTGATTCAATACTTTACATGGTGAATTATATTATGAGTAAGTTATATACCCAACAAAACATTAAAAAAAATGTTCACATTGTGGCTAATGCAGCTTTATCGGTGGTAAGCACATAAAATCAATCTGAGTTTCCCAAAGTGCTATAGGAGTTTCTCACCAAACTACCCAACAAGGTATGGAAATATATGCAAATTTCACCTGACACCCCTCCATCCCTCTCCTCTGTTACCATGGCTCCTGAGCCTTAGCAAAAAAACTGTTACCAGTTGAAACAAGGTAGAGAAATATATGCAAATTTTACCTCCCCCCTTGATTTCCTCTGTTACCATGGTTCCTGAACCATAGCAAAAAAATCGTACAAGTTAAAACAAGGTATAGAAATATATGCAAATTGTACCCCTTCCTTGATTTCCTCTGTTACTATGGTTCTCGAACCATAGCAAAAAAACTCTTACAAGTTAAAACAAGGTATAGAAATATATGCAAATTGTATCCCCCCCCCCTCCATCTCCTTTCCTCAGTTACCATGGTTCCTGAGCCTTAGCAAAAAAAAAAACTGAGAGTATTCCTCAAGTAGTTGGGAAATCAAATGGGTTAAAATGTTTCATGCACAAATAGTTCAACTTTGAATTTAAATGGTTTCAGATCTTGTAAAAGCATGCAACAAGTGTTCATTTTAACATTTGCCTGAGTCATTTAGAAAATTTCAAATTGTACACTACCATGATTAGGTTCTGCGCACACACAGAAACGATCGTTATCATTATGCCTCTACAGATGTGAGAGAACAAAATGCAAGAACTTAGGATTTAAACATTCGGATTTGACATGTATTGGGATTATAATTTAAAATTTCAATTTGACTACTAATACTATGTAATTCTTAAAATTTATAACAAAAAAAATGATAAAAAAATGTGTTGTGACACTTTTTATTGCATAAAAACCTTTTGCGATTCAGAAATATCTTTTTTTTTGTACAATAATAAGCAGTGGCTTAAAAAAAAAGAGGAAAGCAACAGAGATTGGAAGAGTAAAAATGAACAAGCAGTGAAATGTGCATAATAAAAACAAACTTGCAATTCACACCGTTATTGATATATTGGCAGAGGAAAAGACCAAAAAGCTGAATAGAGATTGGCAAAGTCAAATTAATTAGTGATGAAATGTACATAATAAAAACAAACTTGCAACACAGATTGGTATCGGTATATTGGTATGGTAGTGAAAAATAAAATAACACTAAATATTGACATTGCCTCTTTCTAATTAATTTCTCATTTAAATTTTTATTTGCATTTAATTTTCATAGAAATGACTTTCTTTGACAACATACCGTGATTGATAATTAATGTAAGAGAACTCATTCAAAGCAAATTAATAAAAGTGCAATTTTAAGAACAAATTTAGGAAAATGGGTTATCACACAAAAGTGATTAATTTTGATTCAACTTATCAGGAAAATGGTTTATCAAAAGTGATTAATTTGATTCACCTTATCACAACGTCTTATTTGAATCTGTAAGGAGATGACGTAGGAAGAAATCTGTGGTTATATTATAATTCATATAGCTGGAGATCACAGCAGTCAGAAGTGATATGTACCCTGGTGTATTTGCCAAGAATAAACATACTTTAAGTGGTTTTTTCTCTCTGCCAAATAGTCATTGTTTAAAAATATCTCAATGAATTATGTGTTTTTCTCATTTGATGTCATACATTTTATAGCCTCCAACCTGTAGCCGGTACTTACAGCAACAGTGTTACACTGCAAATGGGTTTTATCACACATTAATCAATGCCTTTGTGAATAAAAAAATTGTGATGATGTGTCAATTTCAGTTCTAATGGTAAAGAAAACAACGATTTACACTGACAAATGTGGAACCGTTATCAAATCAAATTGTGTCAATTTCATCACATTTGTCAGGTGCCATACAAATTGACTTTGTCTAATTTTTAATCATATAACTAATGAACTTAATTGTTGAGTTGAGCCGTGACTACCTATGCAATAGACGCGTTATTTACGCATGGCATATTAGTGACAAGAATCAGAATAAAGATTTCTCGGATGTGTCACTTTCAGGCTTGATTACATTGAAAAACCAATTTAAGATTAAGTTGATTATAGTATAACTTTTTAGCTGTATTGATGGAGGATATTATTGAAGGCTGTATTGTCCTACTATTCTGAACGTAATATTTCAAATTTCCGTTATCGTGTGTCGCACATATGCACACACAGATAGGTTTCCAATTTCATTTGATCACGAACTTATATACAGTGAAGTGGTTTGTTGTGCACAGTTTCATTCACAGCTGACAGGTCTCTCAGATACTAGTGACTAATTATTAGAAACATATGCTGTATGAAATTTGTTTTGTAGGTGGCTGGGATTTTCTGAATCATAAGTACATATGAGAGAAATGATTTATGAAGTGTAAATCAATATTTTTGAAGTTATATGAATCATCAATATTTCCTCCTGAAACTCAAACAAGTTTCCTTTATAGTATTTCTCTAAAAATATCGAATTTATTTTCTATTAGATTGTCCGATATGTTTGTGACATTGTTATAATACATGATGTTTGTATACTTATGTGTTATGATCATGTACATACTGCATGCCACCCACACTATCTCAAAATCCAAACTCATCAAACCGGTCGCAACTGTACTTCTAATAGAAAGTGTCATGTAATTTGCAAACTTGTCAAACCCAATTAAATGCTTTGTATCAAATTTGAGTGGCATTGTTTTTGAACCCTTTAAATGAATTTTCGAAATCAAATTCCGTTTGCAAGTATTATGCAAAACATCTCATTAGTATGCAATCCACAATATTAGACATACATTTTGTATAAAGTAATATATCGTTATCCTAATATGAACTTGAATATGCAAATTACCTCATTTGCATGAAATACACATATGAATAGTTTCCGTACAAAAGTTAATTTATATTTGGTGTGGCAATTCTTTCCTCTGGGTACACATCAATAAAATATATTTAAGACAAATGAGTATTGTGAAAATCTCAAAAATTTTGTAGAAAGTTTGAAATTTAGACTAGATACATTTATTACTAGAACATCGAAGGGATATCAGTGTTTATGCTCTTTTCATGGTTTATTTGTCTTCCTCCTGAGTTGTATAAAGTCCCCATGATACTGAGAGAGAGAATTACACATGTTATACCATGCACAAGCCAAGTTGAACAACAAATATGGAATATATACTAGTGACAGAGCCCCCTTAGGTCACTCGTATTTTCCTTGGCTGAATGAATAAAAATATTAGGGAATAACATCTAGGTGATATTAATACTACCGAGACATAATTCCCAAATTTACTGAAAACTCCAAAATGGGCCAAAATTCAACGTAAATCATCAACTTGCCAAAGAATAACCAAAGGTTTAATAGTAAATATTATTCAAGTCAAGATATAAGATTTATAGATAAAACCATATAAATAGTACGTAGAATTTTCTCAATTACACAAGTGCCTTTAGTTACATTGTATATGCAACAGCTGTGCTTAAATAATTAAAAGAAAAATGTAATGTAGACATATTGTCTTCTGATTTGATTGAATTTGATATATCTTTTCTCTATTCATTTCCTGTTTCTCTAAACGTCAATTTGCTACAAGCAGTCTTTCTTTTAAAAAAAAACTGTAAGTAATATCAAACATTGCCTGTGTAATTACTAGTTTTCAGATGAAAATGATGGCTGCTAGCAAATTATACGCCAAAGCTCAAACCCTAACTTATACATTACACATATTAGCTCTTCATATCAATGAAACCTTAAGGAACAGTACTATAGACACACTAGTGACTGAGCTATCTTTGTTCCATGTACCTCCTGACTTCAATTAAGATGCAAGTTGTTTTTTATAACTTACACATTTCAAATTTGTACGCTGGCTTTTCTACATACATATGTTTTCTATACAATAATTATGGTAATTTGCATAATTCTGTTATTTACAATAATTTGTAGGTAATTTGCATAATTCCTGTATTTGCAATGTTTTAGTGATAATTTGCATAATTCTTGTATTCACAATGATTGAGAGGTGAGTTACATGTGCATCAACAATCATGTACATGTACATACATGGATACTGATCATATATTTGTATAATACATGCATACAAAATAGCCTTTCTCTAAAAAAAATTTAGATGTGGTTTGCATACTAATTATGAGACATTTTGTATAAATGTCATTTTCTTTCCCCAGAGATCTTTTTCGTGTGGATTGCATACTAATTAAGTTTACGTAATAATCTGAAGTTGAAAAAAAATGGAATTTTCTATCCACCAGGATCATGAGGATCATGAATGCAATCTGTCACAAAGTTAAAATTATGTGGTTATTAAGTTATGACAAGTATTTGATGGGAACTGAACCCACAATATTGTTAATAAACTAATTCCTAGAATTTATTACACAAATTAAGTGGATGATTTAAGGGGACTGTCTCGCTTCATAGACTTAAATGATAAATTATTGTCTCTGTACTACATTATGGATGACTAGACGTTTGAATTGCATATCTTCAAAATCCTGTCATTTTTATACCGGCTTTTATTTTTTTTAAACGATTAATTGTAGGTTTATCATTTTGTCAAGTTATTTACCAGGGGTATGGTAGAGTGATTCACACTGGGTCAGGGACATTCAGTGTAGTCCCTAAATTCAGATTATTTCTGAAACTCATTTAGACCCGGACAGCCATTCTTTATAACTATATTAATGTGATTTGCTGGCAGTTCTAGTCAAGTTTGAAAGATGTATGGGTAAACCTACACCCCATGTTAGTTATTTGGTGCAATTCATCACTTTAGAAGCACAAAACCAGATGACATTTTGTGAAGTGACCCCTTCAATCAAGAAAACGCCAATGACCCATGACAACTCTTCTGAAACATATGTAGTATGGTGACTTGAAAGAAAGAGAGTTGAATGGAAACAATGAAGAGTTAGAACCTAGAAAATGGAAGGAGATGAATTGTGGTAATGAAACTAATATCTGTTATGTAATAACATAATATATCTTAATAAAATTGCATAGCTAAAGGTCTGAATATTAAGCATCTATGATATATATTTCCATATAGGATAAAAAACGAAATTCTTTTAGTTGGGGTGGGGGTGGGGGTAAATCATTTTAGTTCTTTTCCTACAGAAACAATTTTGCTTTTAATGGAATTTGTTTGTACCCCAAAATACAAATATTTCTAACAAATGCCTTTTAAATGAGAAATGAAAGACTTTTCGCTGTAGCAAATGCATGGCACTAAACACATGTTGGGATCAAGGACTAAATTTGAAATAGACTGTGCTCTCTGAAACAGTTATCACTGTTTTGGCCAATAAAGTTAGAAGTGTAGGGGTCGGATGCCTAAGTAAAATAAGTAGGTTTTTATCCTACATTGAACTATTGATTTCAGTCGTAAATTATACTACAACTGCAGACTGCTATTAAATAACAATTTGACTGTGGGGAGGGGTGGTGGTGGTGGTGGTGGTGGTAATAGTAATAATTTGGGTTATTTAAATACGGGGGGGGGGGGGGGGGGTGCCTATATAGTCAGCCTGTGGCAGCAGACCCCTCAATCCGATTTTAGTTTCAAAATAAATGGAAGACTCTGCCAAGATCTATAAACAATACAATACCTTGAACTGTGTATGCCTCTTCTTTGTGAAGGTAAAAGAATGAAAGATAATATGGCATGTCTAAGATTTTTTTCAACTTAAGATAAAATTTTGCATGAAAGTTTTAAGATAAGAAAGAAAATGTAAACTCTAGCCACTTGAGCTGTCTCCTTGATGGGTTTATCTTATTGACAAAGTCTTACAATTGAATACACAGTGTATTCACTTGATAAAGTAAGACAATAAGAGAACAGACAGGGTGATTTATTTTGTAAATGATATTGGTGATGTTTTGCATAGTTCAAGGTTGAATAGTTGTACTGGGTGTGTGGATACTGCAAGGACAGTATGTTAAAAGAAAACCACATCATGAATGTGTATACATGTATATGTTTATACTAGGCTAGTGTCTCTACTAGAATTACTGTGCTTCAACAGTTTGTATGAACTTTTCAAGTTTCACTTCCAAATTTCTTCAATATTGGTATATGGAAATGATAGGTGGTAGGAATAGAGGATGAAGAACCTATTTTTTTTGGTTCTGTTCTGTTGTAAACAAAGATATCCTGTAGTCAGTATTTTGGCAACAACTTTGGAATTTGGAACTCACTGACAGTAGGGATGGTGGGGGGGGGGGGTCTGGTATAACTAGAATGGGATAACATACATGTACCTTTTACCAAAGTTTTGGTGGCTAGCCTTGGTAAGATACATATACATTGTACATTGGAGGAGGGGTGTGAAAGTGGCCATATGGATGAAGATTGGGTATTTCATTCGGATTTTTTAATTTATAAAACAATTTTATCATGCCTCCTACTTGAAAAATCAACATTGACAAAATCCTTGTTTGCAACTCAATACATTGCAAAAAGCTTTAAAATGTGTAATAGGTTTGTTATTGTACGTACAATAAACATGTTACACATTTATTAATGCAATGTATTGAGTTACAAACAAGAACTTGGCATATGTTGTTTCTCATTGATTTTTCAAGTAGGAAGCCATGTTAACATTGTTTTATAAATTAAAAATCCAAAATAAATACCCAATCCTCATTCATACGGCCACTTTAAATGTGAATAGAATTACATCCATGTACTTTGTTCCTAAACATTGGTCACCAACGTGGTTAGTTACAGGGAACACTGGTATAATGTGTGGACAAGCCGGATGCAATACATTGATGTAGGGAACTCAAGTAAAATGTGTATGGCCGTAGAGAACTATGGTAAAATAGATAATATTTAGAACTATGGTAAAATACATATGTAGGTAACCCTGGTAAAATATGAAGGGAAACCCTGAAATAAATATATAGGCACTCAGATAGATTTTACTACTATTAAAATAAATACTTGTAATAAGGTTTATCATTCTATTCCTAGGCTTCATAGACTTTCCCAGTTTTCCTTGGTTTCTTCTAAAGGAAAACTGTTTGGCATACCGCATGCAATGTATATTATGGTATAATTTATGTATTGTGGTGGAAATATATGACAGCACTGAAATGTACTTACAAAAACATTTTTTTTTTTTTTTGCTTTGATGTGTGAAATTGACACCGTTTTCTTTTGTAGAAATTTTCTTCATGAATTTGATACATGCACCAGTAGACTGTCTGTTCAAGTGGGGAAGGGATGGTGGAGGAGGGGTTGTAAATCTACTGTACTCAATTGAATTGTATATTTGATGTGGATACTAGAGATTGGAATGATAAAATTTATTGGTGATGCAAGCTCTAAGGTCTTAACATCTGTTTTGCTAGAGTAAACTAACCAATCCATTATTAGTCAATTTATGATCGGAGGTTGACTTCAATTTATATAAATTATTTTATTGTATTTGTTTTTGCAATCTTATCTGAAGAGTAGATAGCTTTAATGTGAACTGTTAAATATAACTGATTTCTCTGTCAGTCAACCATGGGATGTTAAAATGTAGCTGATTTCTCAGTGCACCACCAACCACAGTGTTAAAATATAACTGATTTTTGTGTCGGCCAACCATGATGTACATGTAGAAATATAACTAATTTCTGTGTCAGCCAACCATGATGTAGAAATATAACTGATTTCTTAGTTAGCCAACCATGACAGAAATGCATCTTTTGCAAACAACTTGTTGATATAAAAGTTATTTAGTTTCTGTGAAGTAATGTGGAAATAAAGGAAAAAAAGGTAAATTTAACTCATTTGCATTTTTATTAAGAGATGGCGGGTGAGCAGATTTAATCTACCCTGTCCTCTGTGTTCTCTCTGAGAATACATCCTCAAATTGTCTTGTTATTATGCAGAGAAAAAGATCTCAAAAATATTTTATGATATACATTTGCACCGATTTACTCAATTTACTCACGAATGTTACTCGCCAACGTTACTCGTGAAAATTTATTGAATGAGTTTGGGGAATAACCTCAGAAGATAAATGACAGTTTTGATTAATATGTTTGATTTGTTGATTGATTCACTACTGATTGATGTTTTGGTAAATATTGACTACCAACATTTTACTTTGAACCACCAAAATCAGACTGTGTCATGAACGTTAAAAATTGAACGACACAACACTCGCAGAAGATAAATTGTGCTTTCTGATTAATCTGTTTGATTAGTTGTCATTATAATTAATAGGTGGAGTGATAGATTAATAATTACCTTGAGTTTCAGAAATTATGAAGCAACCAAAAATCGAGTTATAGGAAACACTGATGATCTAACTTCCGAACCTCTTTTTGGTCTCAATTTTTCCGACATTCATCAAAATCCAAAGAAACAACTGTACATGAATCAAGATATAAATAAATCTGTGTCAGAAAATTCATGTTTGACTGTATTTTTGGTGACCATTTTAATTTTTATGTGATATCGAAAACATGACATTGGCATGTGTACTCAAAAAAGGAAATGGCTTTCAGAAAAATGTAAATGGTTTTCAGAAAAATGGAGAAATGGCAACGACTTTCAGAGGGTTTTAATGAATACCTTGGAAAACCTACTCTAAGGCACCTGTTAGAAGAATTCTCATATTTCAAGTGTCAGGAACCAATTTATCAATGCAATGTTTAGACAGTTATTTCAAAGTGCCAGGTTATAAATAACTAGACTGCTTTTTCAGAGTGTCTGATTTGTAAAATATGTTAGTACTTTGTGACCTGCAAAGAGATGAAAGACCCTGATGACTGTTCCCTGTAACTTTTTTTCACGACTGTAGAAGTGCAAAATGTGTTGCTGGTTGGTTGTGGTCAACAGAGTGAGTGACTGAGTAACTTTTAGCTTGCACGTCTTTATAATGCAAAATAAAAACAAATGTCATACTTCCAAATTCAATTTCATACCTTTTTTAAAATAGGTAGGGCAGTTATTTATATTCTTACTATTTTTTTTCAAGGGTGGGGATATGGGTCACGTTATCTCTGCTGGGGGTCATGACACTTATATATTTAAATTTAGGATTTTCATGACATTTTTCTAGCACTCATAGTCATACTACCCATAAACAACTTTATTGTGTATATCAATGAACCTACTGTCTGAAATGTTATCCACATGAGTGATAAGTTTTCTGTCAGCAAGTAAAAATTTGGTAGAGTTTATAGCTAATTTGAACTACACAGTACAAATCTTAAAATTCATTTGCAGAGAAATTAGAGTATTGTTTTATGTACTTCTGTAATTTCCTTTTCCAGGTCTTTTTTTTTAATTGGAATTTCCTCTCTGATAAAAATAATTTTATCTTTATTATAATATAAATTTTGTTAAATAAATGTTAAGAAAATTTAACTATTTTTAGGTTGTATAAATTAGATATCCTGTCTTGATTAATGTGCAGAGAAAACACTTTTAAAATATATCTGAAATTTAATCTTGAAATCCCATTAAAATGTGACAATTTAGAGTTTCAAAATACTGGCAAATAATGTGAAATATGAGTTTTGGTGGATTAACAGCAAAAACATGATTAATATGTACATTAATAAGTATGTTTTCCTACTAATTCATCCCCAATGAGATATTTATTGATTTACGGTGTATTAGCTGTCTCTGTGTGTATAATAGTGAATTATAACTCACCTAAATGTACGAAACTGTGATGAGGTAAGGTATAGTTGTCTGTCTAGAACAGTTCTCTGACAGTTATGACCTTGAGGAATAAACCTGGAGGTTATTATCAATGCAGTCATGTAGCGTATCTCATCCGCTTGGCTCACCGATAGCAATGTTTTTAACACGTTATCATGCTGAGGTGTAAGTTAGTCAGTTTATACGTCATTCCCATGTACAAAGACAGGGGAAAAATGCCATGAATGAACCATCCATCAGTTTCTATGATAGAGCCATTGACGAAACTGCCAATTTGTTGTATACTTAACTATCAGGCAAAGCTATAAATTATACCAATAAATCTATGTCTGTATGTGGCAAATGCTGTCATGGCCTGTCATATTTTATCTGCTCAGTACCAAGCACTGAAAGACACTACTCAAACTGTTCATGCCCGTTCGTTACCCTGACCCAGATAAAGGGAATCAATTGATAGAATTAATTAGTTCTCAGCCTCATTCTCTCTGTCTGAGTATCTCTTTCTCTACATGTATGTCTTTTACCCTTTCTCTTTGAACCTCTTCCCTCTGTCTGTCTGTCTGTCTGTCTGTCTGTCTGTCTGTCTGTCTGTCTTCTCTCTGTCTGTCTTCTCTCTCTCTGTCTCTCTCTCTCTGTCTGTCTCTCACTCACTCACTCACTCACTCACACACACTCTCTCTCTCTCTCTCTCTCTCTCTCTCTCTCTCTCTCTCTCTCTCTCTCTCTCTCTCTCTCTCTCTCTCTCTCTCTCTCTCTCTCTTTCTCCTGTTTCTCACTGTACCTCTTTCCCTTATCATGTATTAGAAATGCATGTAAGTGCACAGAGTTCATGCCAGCTACCGAGATAGACTACAGTATGTTTGTGTGTATTTTGTAGAGGGTTTAGGGCAATGAGAAAATAATGTTTGTGGTTGGGATAAAGTCTGAACAATATGTCTGACTCACAAGGGGTGATTATTAAAAGTGGGTTAGAGCAATAAAATCAAATGCTATTTAGGGAAGCATGGTAGTTATCGGGTCACGTTGGCCATTAATTATAATATATAGCATACACGTACATCATTACATGTATGTCTGGTTAACATCAGAAAAATGATGGAAAACATACACATGAACACCTTGATTTTATCACCGGATTTACTGTGTTTTTGTAACGTGACTTCTGATTTTTATTGGAATCGGATTTTTTTCATAAAATTGAGCTAAATACTAATATTTGTATTAATAATGTTTGTCATATTTTACCAGTGCTTTGTAATAAGTGGCATTTTACGACAACCTGGGTCCATATGGTAGCAGTATACAATGTACTATGTCGAGATAATTCCTCTGGTAAAAACATATGTACCAGTGTATGCATATAATTGTCCAGTGAATAGGTCATGTATACTACCAGTAATCATGATATAAATTATGATATTTAAAAAAAAAAATTATTATCTGGACCTAATAATTACATTTTGTTAATTACTAAGAATAGAGGTAAAAAATCTGTAAAAAAAGAAAAAAATTAGTGTATATTGAGTGAAAATTTTCAACCTAATATTTGAATTACACATGAATAGACAAATATCAAATTTCAGAGATTAATAACCGGAGATTTCATACCAAATATGTGAGTGTAAAATTAATGATATGGAATTAAGAAAACAAATTGAGTATTGTGAGTGAAGTTGGTAAACCTAAATTTATTGACATAAATGGATAATACATGTATATAATATCTGAAAACAATTAAAGGGGCTCAAGATCAGTTTGTAAATTTTATTTGTTTAGGTGTAGTTTTTACTACATATTTTAAAGGTACTCGCATTATTGTACCTACTGAAGCATACTAACCACCATTTGTGTGTAATTGACTGAAGTCCAACCTGGTATTAAGATATAACTCATAAACGAATTGATGAATCAGATGTAATGTATGATACTGGCAATAAATCTACAGAAACTTTGTACAGATGCAATCAACTGTTTTAACAATACCAGTAAACAGTGGTAATGTTATAAAAGACATACATTGACATTAACATTATACCGGAAATGTGGTTTTATTTATAATAAGTACTTTCAATTCAGTATAAAACTTATCAACTCAGCTTGTGCCACTTTAAGCACCGTGAGTGAAAATTAAAAAAAAAACCCACTGCAGTTGATGTAACTTTTGGTACATGTACATTAAAAAAAGCAGTTCGTTTTTAAGCATGACTTAGCTATTACAGTGACCCATGTACATGTACACCCCTGATGATGCTGGCAATACAAGAGTGAGAACTTGGAATTTTGTTGGTCCAATTTTTTTGGGACTTTTGTGAGTAGGTATTTTCATGTGCTATGAAGCTATTCTTTTGTAGCTTGCTATGTATTATATTTGTTATCATTCAGATTGATGTTTACACTAAAGATAAATACTTATCTGTAAATTAGTAAACTGAATTTCATGGACATGGCTTTTGCTCAAGATTTAATCCTGAAACTACACTCCATCATGTACATGCTATATATAGGTGTCAAGGCAAGTCAAACTAACATGGCTACAGACTTCAATTAAAATCAAGCTTTTGATCACCATATATAGGTACATGTATCAAGGCAAGTCAAACCAACATGGCTACAGATTCAATTAAAACCAAGCTATTGCTAAAGATTTAAACTAGGCTGTATACTACAATATTGGATATAGGTGTCAAGGCAAGTCAAACTAACATTGGTACAGATTCAATCAAAACTAAGTTTCACTCAAGATTTAAATCTGTCACATACAGATAAAATTGACCACTAATTAATCAATGAGTACAATGTCCTTTTTATAACTAACTGAATAATTTTTCATGAAATATATATATCTGGTTGATTGATGAAAAAAAATGTTTCAGTTGTAGCTAGTGCAGGCTTAAAATGGGGTGGCAGTTTATGAATGTATACAATATTATAGGTACCACTTTAAACAAATATTTATGGGGTCACTGTTTCCTTGACAATAGATTTAATTGATAGCATCTGTATTAAAGTCAGAACATCCTGTGTGGGGCAGTGTCTGTCTGTCTGTCTGTCTGTCTGTCTCTGTCTGTCTGTCTGTCTGTCTGTCTGTCTGTCTGTATGTCTGTCTGTCTGTCTGTCTGTCTGCCTGTCTGTCTGTCTGTCCGTCCGTATGTCTGTCTGTCTGTCTGTCCATCTGTCCGTCCGTCCATCGATCCGTCTGTCTGTCTGTCTGTCTGTCTGTCTGTCTGTCTGTCTGTCTGTCTGTCTGTCTGTCTTGTCTGTCTTTCTGTGTGGACGACTTAAACTCAAAACCGCCACACCGAATTGCCTTGGTATTTGGAGGGAACAGTATTTGTGGTGTCTAGTCGGAAAATTGATTTCGGTAAAAAAAATTTAAACTCAAAAAACTACTGGACAGATTCACCTGAAAATTGGTTTACTTTCAACAGTTGAGCTACAATGCTACTGGCACTTTTATTTATTGATAGCATATGTAAGTCAGAACACATCATGGTGCCAATCAGGCAGTCCAGCTGTTTAACTCAATGGCTCCAGGTGTGAAAAGCATGAACTCATCCACAAATAATTGTATTAAAATTTGTTCAGTTCAGTGACAGTAATTTGGAGCATGTACATGTAGAAACTATCCCCAGTCATTTTATCAACTATTTTTAAGTTTATGATACCATCAATATTTTGCACGATATATGAAAATAGCTTTTAATGTTAATAATGTTTTGTTTCCATGGGAAACTATTTCATTTTACTACCGGTACTTGTACGTGTATGTATGTGTACAATATCGATAAAAAATAAAGAAGATATCAAATTGATAGTTGGTAGATAGGTATGTTAGAGAAAAAAAGACTATTACATCGTACCTCTGTTAGGCGTAAAAAAAATTGAGCGGTTCCGATTACATTCAATTTTAGAATAGGTGGGGTAGGTAGATTTTTTGTTTTATTTTTAAATTATTTTTGTTCATATGAGTGTCTAGTGCAGGTAGTTATGTTTTCCATTGTTTTCCATATGGTCTGTGTTATTGGTTACTTCTCATCAGATGTACAGTCATTACAGATTGGAAGAACAGTTTTATGTTATCTTTTTAGGTTGATATTAGTTTCTGCATCCGCTATTTCTTGCGAGACTTCACGATTTTATTATTTTTCTCTCTTGAACACGTAAAAAAGTAGGGTCAGTGTGAAAAACTAGGACTGGTGGGGTTGGGTAACCGGAACGAAACAATTTATTTTTTTTCGTAAACTGTAAAACTGACATTTGGTGTCTCTCATGTTTCACAATTCCAGATTTATTTTCCATGTATATATTTTATAATTATTATGAATTTATATTATAAATTTATGTTATTATTTATGTTATAAATTGAGTTTTTAAAAAGTGTAATACAAACTTAAATGTTGATCTATAAACATATTTCAGTCCTACATGTATTTCAATTTGCTTTTAAAATGATATATTGGAACAATATGTATTTATCAAAGGGGAACACCACTCCAGGAAATAGAGACATTTTCATAAAGTATGGGTTCTGGGAGTCATTTCACCTACAATTATTTGTGATTTCAGAGATACATCACGTTGATCTTGTGCCTTTTACAGAGAATCTTTGCTTTGGGCTATTGCATCATGGGAGCTAGCAGAAATATATTATTCAGTGGTTGAACATTGAATATTTACCACAGCTGTTTCACACTGAAGTGTATAGCATTTTGTACTCATGAATATTTAATGTTCAACCATTGAATAATGTATTTCTACTATCTCCCATGATGCAGTAGCCCATAGCAAAGATACCCCTGTAAATGCACAAGATCAATTTGATTTTACTCTGAAATCGCAAATAATTGTAGGTGATGTAAAATCATGAAATGTCTCTCCAGAACCCATGTTTTTATGAAAATGTTTCTATTTCCTGGAGTGGCATTCTCTTTTAAGACTTCACAATTCCAGGAGTGGGATGTGGGGGTTGTTATTGTTGTTGTTGGGGGTGGGGGGGGGGTGGGGGTGGGGTGGGGGGGGGATGTTAAACGTGTTAAAACTTAATATATTTCCATACCTTGTACCATGATGTTGAGGAGAATCTTGGTAACACAGTGGGAAAATCTGATAAATTTCATGGATATATTTCCATACCATAATTTTGCTGGAGAATGATGGTAAAATAACCAGGAACTCGGGTAGATTTGATACAATTTAAAGGGGGAAGGTCTGCGACTTGTAAGTATTTTTCGTCATTTTTGTTTCCAAATAAAAGGTTACTTATATTTTACCCTTCACTGTCACTTGTTTAATGACTAGTAGTCACTGACAAAACTCCCACTGTATTAACTACTGTGATATTGTATTCTCATACTGTATGAATAAAATGACATCATTTTATTAGACTACAGTGTCGCAGCAGTTAAAGTACGGTAGGAGTTTTGCCAGTGGCTGCTGGGTTTTTGGTTTTAAGACAAGTAACAGTGAATGGTAAAATACCAGGAACTTTTTAATTGGAAACAAAAATGATAAAAATTACTAACAAGTTGCAGACTATGTCCCTTTAAAGTTTAATACCACACTACTGCCCTTGTACACAAAATAATATTAATAATGGGAACATGTTGGCCAGACTAGCGACTCAAAAACATGACTATATATAGAACACGGCACCTGTTTTCAAGTTGAGATTAATCCTGCAGAGAAAGGATCAGTGAAACAGTTTAAATCTGGAAGGCAAATAACAAAACGAGTATTGAATGGATTTGGAGAGATATCCTTGATTCTACAAACTTAAAGCAAGATCCGGTAATTATAGATAATTCAGTGTCCAGGGCTATTCCATTTAGAATACATTATCTTTTATAGATAATTCAGTGTCTGGGGGTTGTGTGTTATTTGGAGTGAGTGATAAATTGCATGATAAGTACCTGGTAATGTCCAAAGTCTACTGTAGACTCTTAATTCTTTGTGATTTATTAAGGTTCTGAAGCAGACTGAAATGAAATACAAATCGTACGCCACTTTTCCCATGTTTTATGTTGTGATGTTCTGTTTTCCGTCTGTTTTACTTTCCCTGGCGTCTGTTCCATTCAGAGCCAGCCTCTGTTCCGGCTGTACACCACTTTAAATACTCATGGTATTCCCAGTCCTTCTTAGATGTGATAAAATAAGTCAAATGGTTTAGATAACGTTTTTTTTTTTCTGCATTAAAATAGATCCATCATGTCAGTAATTTTAGGCCTGTGGGTACCAGATCTGGTTGGTCTCGTTCCTTGAAAATGTGATAAAGTAAGCAGATAGATTTTGATGATAGTTCTATTCAGTGGCATTAAAGGGGCACAGGCTGAGTTTAGACGGTTTTTATATTGGTTAGTACCAAATACAAAATACTTTACATAAAACCATGGCTAAACTAATCAAATGTAGTGTTTTAATACAACGATTAATGTAGCCATGACGTGTCACTTTTTACCAACCATCCAACTCATGTGTTGTTCATGTAATGACAGGGAATTCCTTAGATTTTTTGATACGTACCAATAATTATGTCATCAAATCTTTCAAATATTACATGTATATCTAAATACCAGGATTGAGTTATACCAGTATCAAGTAACAAATGAGTGTGCTTCAGTAAGTAGAATACATTTATGTAACACTTCGCAGGCAACAAAAATTTCGTCCAAAAACCGTCTAAACTCAGCCTGTGCCCCTTTAATCCATCCATGTCAGCAAATTGTCATTTTTTCCAAGATCAGTGTCCTTTTGTGACCTAGCAAGTAACCATGGTGATCACGTCAATATTTAGACAGTCTATGAGAAACATCCTGTACATAAACAATTTCTTTTTTATAATTTTCTTTTTTTATTTTTAAGTTATTTTAGTTTCTATTAATGTGTGCATCTTATGACTGAGTTGTACATTTTTATACGTCATCATTTTTTGTGTGTCAGAATTAAAGTGGGTTTTGGACTGTTGGTTCTGAATTCAATAAGCTAACAACCCCCCACGCCAGCACCCCAACGATAAACCAAACAAACAAACAAACAAACCCCCTCTCACAAAAGAAACAACAGCAACTTAAACAGATCGAAGTCGTAAACGATATCATAAGAAAAAAAATTGGTAAAAGAACTTGAAACATGTAGATATTCTAAAAAAGAAACCAAACCAGGAATCATGTATATGCATACTGAATCACAAATATGGCACTTGACGAATGAAAGAAAATAGTCATTCTAAAGACACTTGTAAAAATGTTCCAATTAGGGAAAGAAAAAAAACGATTTTGTAGCACTTTAACGCTAGACAAGTTCCATTTCCAATCTACCTACGAGAGCATTCCTGGGAAGGGGGAAGATTGCACTCAGCATTTAAAAAGTGTCACTTGAAAATTAATGATGGAAAAGAATTTGTGATCAACAGTATTGGAATATCTTGTTAATTCTTTCTCAGGTTCTTTTCCTAATTTCACAAGGAGATTTCTCCTTATATTATGGCCATTCTACAAATGATTGCCCTTTGGGGTCATTGCAAACAATCATGTATGTCAATTGGAATCAAATGAAATAGTGTTCGGTAGAACGTAAGGTACAACGAAACTCTGCTGACTCTGTAATTTATTTCATTTAATATCAGAGGGCATGTTATTGCTACTGCAGTATATCAATACATTGTATTTCATTCAAAGACCCACCGTGCTTGTTCTGGTTTACTCGGCTTCCAGAATAATTCAATAAAAGTTATTTACGGTTTATTTTTTTCAAAAATACACACTCTGAGACACTGTATCTATAAATCAATGCTGTAACTCATACAATGGGGTATTCATACTACTGAGGAAACCAAGCTATCGGTGTCCTAAGATAGACACAAACTTAAACTATTTATCATTGTTTGATGTGGTAGAGTGATAGTGGTGCCTCTCCATTGTGGATATAATCACCCTGTAATCAAGATAGTGTAAACACAGGTAGTCACCAAAAATGTATACTTGAACTATCATTTTTTGATGGGGTAGATTATGTAAGTCAGTAAAAGTGGTGCCTGTATTGTGTGGATATAATCACCCTGTAATCAATGTATTGTAAACATTGAACGTGACCAAAAATATACACTGTAAGATCATGGAAGTCATCAGAAATGCAACCCTACCTTGAGTACAAATACAAACCAACATCCATTCCTAGCAATATGTCATGAACAATACAAGTAGTTTTACTTCAAAAGTGTCTATCTTTGATTAGTGGAAAACTTAGTTTCTGCTGTTGTGTCTGTGAGTAGAATACATGTATCTGCTAACAAGATATAGCTAATATGATGTAGGCTTAGTGTTTCACCCGTGTAACAGTACCCGCAGACAACTTCTAATGCAAAAGAAACAATTACATATATGCCGTGCACAGTGGGGATGTAAAGTTGAAATGTTGATTATCAGTTAAAAAATAAACAATTGCAGCCATTAAAATCATCAAGTCCATGTGTAATGATTTCAATAGAAACCTCTTTTTACTGCACTGTGAAAAGAATAGCAATGCTTATCAGTGTTCAATATGATTGGGCAATGGATCCTGTTGTGTTTATTGTGTCTCTGTTATTGTTAGTCTAAAGTAGTGTCTATCTTTGTGTCAAAAACAAATGTCCCATGAATAGTGAGATCCTGTAAAAAATTCAATCTCGGCTGTCATTGATTCATTAATATTAATAACCCATAAATATAAAAAAAAAAACATATTTAGAAATGTTTCATTTTGTTTGACAAAGTAAATTTCAATAGAGACATCATACATCGTAATCGTATTGTGTCAGCGTGCATCATCACAGTTTATCATTAAGTTCCTCACAGGTGATCTACATGTGCATGTTTTGGCATAATGGCCTCCTTGTTTCAAGTTTGCCATCAAAATCCACTGAGAACTAGTATTAAATATACAATGTACTTGTAATTTGCAATAGCAATGTGCGATCTACTACCGCTATGACCACTACAATCTTAAATTGTATGTTTGAAATACTTGTGTGGTAAAGCAGTATTTATAAAACATTGCGTTGCCATCATGTCGGCCCACACATAGCTCCTCAGCGACTACTTGAAGTCACATTTGAAATTACATTGTATTTCAAAGGGTGTGTTAAAAATAGACTTTTCACTGTAAACACTAAAAAATGTAACACTGAATCAAGTTCTTACATCATAGCTTAAAATAGCTTATTTTGACGCATGTAGAACAGGCACTACAACGGAAGTCACATGATGGCCGCGGGACTGGCAGAAGTCCTAAGCCTCTATTCATTTTCATATGTTAACTTTATAAGAAGGGAATATTAACCAAGTAATCGTGGAGAACTGAGGCCATACCTTCACTAAATTCTTCAAATGTGTCACTGGAAAATATATCTTAACTTACCTGCTTTTGTCAAGACGCTGACAAGAATCCATCTCAAGATGTCGTTTTGTTCTCATAAGGTGTTCTTGATCTTTCTTTTACCAGATATTGACCTTGCATTAAAGATATATCCCTAGCAACTATGACCATAGCCATAGCAACAGCCTGGTTTGTTCAAGGATTTGGCATGATAGTAGTTCTCTTTTTATAGAATATGCCAAGACTGATAGAAATATGTACTCACTATTGGAGTGCGTAAACAATTACAAAGACCTATACATTTATAAAGGCTAGTGAACATATGTAAAGAGTTCAGCTCTACATTGTAATAACCCTTTCATTCCTAGAGGCGACATTGGAATAAATAGAAACTTGATTATAAGAACATTTTCTAAAATTTAAGAATATTACTTCATTGGGAAGTAATATTTCTTGAATTCTGATCTAAAATAAAGTTGATCTTTTTCCAAAAGTTATAGAGAAACAAGAATTTTTGTTCAAAAATTTTGGCGGGAAAGTTTCTAGTCCTGAAAGGGATAAAAGCCACACTCATACTTTTCAGTTTTTTAAACCTCTAAAGAGGCTCCATTGTTCTCCCTACTGTACAGATCGATTCATTGTGCTGCCAGCGTTTTTCATTGACATTTATGCCATAGAATGATATATTATGGTTTGGAAAATGATAGTCAGTACAAATTATGTCCATACTTACCTTCAAATGATAATAAAATTAATGCTGCATCAAAAAATAGGCAAGTTTTTTTATCAAAAGATATGTCTTTAGTCAACTTTGATGAGAACACATTGCATAGAGTATCCCACAATTCTCTCTGATTTGTACTTTTCATCTCAGTATGTGTACATTAACTCCTTGAATTCACACAATTTGTGAAATTATTTTTGACATTTTTGAAACATTTTTAAATTGCTGCGTATGTGTGTTTGAATACTCATTTTCATCGTAATGAATGTGGGCAAATTTCACTTGTGTACATGATTTACTGGGTTTTGTGAAATTGTTTTTAGATTTGTTTCAAAATGACATTTTCAAAACATCTCCAAAAATGTAGAATTGTCACTGATGAGTTTTTTTGAATACCCATTTTCATCGTAATGAATTTGGGCAGCTTTCACCAATATTTTTACTGGGAAGTTCCTTGAATTTTTCCAAAATGTAGAATCATCACTGATGAGTTTCTAAATACCTATTTTCAACGTAATGAATTTGGGCAGATTGCACTGATGTACTGGGTTTTGTGAAAACCTATCTTGACTTTTCCAAAGCGTAGAAATGTCACTGATGAGTTTCTGAATACTCATTCTCATCGTAATGAATTGGGGCAAAGTTCACTGGCGTACATGTAACATGATGGATTTAGTGAAAACGTTTTGACATTTTCGAAATGTTACATAGAAAATTCTACTGATGAGTTTCTCATTACCCATTTTCATCATTCCAGAATATTGAAAATTTACTAGTATTATAGTAGCAGTGACAGTGGTACATTTAACCACTATATACTGATGAGTTCAGAACATACAATGCATTGCAGGTTCCTGTTCACTGGCTCTGTCAATGAGAAACAGCCCAGACTACACTTCAAGATAGCAAGATTGAATGAATGCAGTTTCTTGCAACATTTTGTCTAAATGAAATGAACATGATGCAGAGATCAAAAGAAGACATTAAAACATTAGCACTCACATGCAGTATCTGTAAATGGTTTAATGCATTCATTACTGTTGGTGGCTGAATGGTTAGCTCGTATGCCTCTTACCTCTGCAGCCTGGGTTCAAACCTGCCAGTTGTCGGCTGGGTTTGACTAAATTTACCACACTGTAAGTAAGAAGAGTGTCGTTCAGTTGACTCTACCGTACAACGCAGGTTTTCCCCGGGTACTCCGGTTTCCTCCTGCACTAACACTGAACCAAAGGAGCCTATAAATGGGACTAGCTTCCGTTGGTTATGCAATAAATAATATAAAAAAAAACTTATACGAAAAGTAGCAAGATATTGGGACCCATCTTAAGTGTGGCATGTACAGATCCTTACTGGTTGATGGATGGTGTGAGCAAACAGTGTCAGTGAACAGTAACCTGCAGTGCGCTGTACATGATGGAAACTGTAGGTTTATTTTATCTCACTGATTTGAGAATGAAAATATAACAAGGGATGAAATTTGAAAGTCAGCTATCAAAGCTATTCAGGGACGATCTTTCACTGTAAAACTTGGTTTTTACAATTATTACCAATATTGGCAAATTTAGTTCCACACGTTCCATGATTATGAACAATTATAAGTGTATTAGAATGTATACAGTTGACTTTCCTAGTTTTGATTACAACAACAACAACAACAACAACAACAACAACAACAACAACACCAACATCAACATCACCACCACCACCACCACCAACAACAACAACAACAACAACAACAACAATAATAATAAAAAAAAGAAACAAAATAATGTATTGAGTTGAGAATAGCACAACAACAACAAAACCAACTACAACAACAATGACGATGACAACGATGACGACAACGACGATGACGACGAAGAAACAATAAAATGCATAGGACTAACAGAAGACTTTCCTTGTTGTACATATTCAACTCTGGTATAGCAAAAGGTTCATTGATGATTGAAAATGAGTGAAACTGAGTTGATGATCTCTCGCCGCAGGATTTTGTAAGAAACAGAAGGTAGATCCAAGAAAAGGATGATGAATAATTTGGAGAGTGTCAAATATTCAGATTCAGCGAGTTTCTTCTACGAATTACCATAATGCCTTGAATCCAAACGAGACTCACAGGAACAGTTATTATTTCAACTTATAAATCTTGAATAAACATTCACAACTCAAGCTGATTTAGATGGAGACTGTTACTTGATAGGTACATGTAATACATACACGTAGTTTTGTAGTGTCGCATCTTAGTCTTGACTAGTCATGTAAGGTGTATCATACTCAGAGTAATCCGACGAGAAAAGCTGTGGAAGCGTTTTTTTTTCTCTTTCCTTCTGTTTTCTTCTTCATATTAGTTTGAGACGGCAGTTTTAAGTCCGATGTTGCCTCAAGTAGCTTTATAAGATAGTTGATGTCTTTGAAAAAATGTAGGTTTTGCAGTGGTTTCCATGGCAACGCATGGTAGGTTTCCAGCGCTGAGTAAAGTGTAAAGCTAATTTTCAATGTATCATGACTATTCCGAGTTTTAAGATTTGCTGTACAGTTTCAAGTTGTTATGGGCCATGTATTTCGTGTGACTATTGAGTACTGTGGTGTATTTCATGTTGCCAATGTGTATATACATTATTATAGCATCTTGTTTATTTCGTAAGGATGAAGAAGACATTTTTTTTCGTACATTTCATAAAAAAGGAGGCTTTTATATCATTCATAAGGTGGTATTCCAGTATTTTCAACGTGGAAATGGGTGCATATTTTGTGAATGTGAGTCAATTACTTTTGTGTATCTCATGTATATCCAAATAACTAGCAATCATGAGATGCTGTTTTATGTGTATGAAACTCATCTAAGGTCAGAGGTCAAACAAGCAAACACTGGTAGCATGAGGGACATATGAACATTTACTTGCCACGAGATACAGATTAGACACATATGATATGTAAGATTTTCAAGGAGTGCAAAATGTTGAACTGCATTTGCAGTTTTAGTGCCCACTGGCATTTCTTATTTTGATCAAGTTCAATAGCAAATGATAAGTTCTTACAGCTGCATGCAAAGATGAGTTAGGTTTGAACTGTAGTCAGTGACCAATTTGTGTTTCCCACAGTACAGCATTTGGTGAAGTAGTGTATCCTTCATGGAGCAGATAGTTTGAAACCCTAGTCAGTGACTGCTCTATATTTCCTGCAGTGCAGCACTGGATGAGCTAGCATATACATGGAATAAATAATTTAAAACCCTAGTCAGTGAGTGTGCTGTATTTCCCACAGTGCAACACTGGATGAGCTAGCATGTAGTTCATGGAATGAATAGTTTGAAACCCTAGTCAGTGAGTGCATTAAATTTCCCACAGGGCAGCACATGTCAAGCTAGCATAATGTATACTTCATAGAATGAACAGTTTGAAACCCTAGTCAGTGAGTGCTCTACATTTCCCACAGTACAGCACATGATGAGCTAGCATTAAGAGTTAACTCCACACTCAGCAAGATAGTGTAGAGATAGTTTGAAACCATTGGTAAATTGTTGTTACTCCCATAATGCAACACTCAGGAAGAAAGTACATTGTACTCTCCATTGAAATCCTATTAATCCAGTGAGTGTGTGTTGCAGCACAACACGCTGGTTTGTGAAAAAAACGATACATTAGATACATTGTATCTCATTCTCAGTGATGTTAGATACGTTGTTTCATTCTCAGTGACTTTAGTTACATTGTGTATCTCATTCTTAGTGTCTTTAGGTACATTGTATTTCATTCTCAGTGATGTTAGATATATATTGTATCTCATTCTCAGTGACTTTAGTTACATTGTGTCTTATTCTTGGTGACTTTAGATACATTGTATCACTGTGGGAATACAAATCCACATCACTCACAAGTCAGATTAGACCAGGAAAAGTGATACAGTATATCATTTTTGCATACAATGTATCATTTTGCTTGTGTCTATGTTATCAGTGTCTCTCGTTTGACTGCAAATCATTCCAACATTCGGTACTGAAGATGTAAAAACATTGCCTTTTGTGTGTAACTTACTTTCACCATAAGCCACCGTTCCTCACTGTAAAAATCAAGTGATCGGTTTTCCCACATGCAACACTCGACGTATAGGATTACTGAAAGCACTCCACAGTTTTACCACAAAACTGTTAGAGTAATCCATAATACCTATTATGACGGGGTTACGATATATCAACAAAATGTTGCCCTTTTTTGTATCTACGGTATATGATAATTGATGTGAGGTAGTAAAAAAACAGACTGCATCACTCAACACCAGCGGATAATCGATTCATATATCACAACTCATCTATCAATGCATTATTTAAGACTTTAAATATATATGAACAAAACGCATACATTTTGCCAAGTTTAGTCCCCATATGTCATTATTTCATGTAAAAGTTGAAGAATCAGTTCAAAGGATTGCGCTTGTACTTTTTGATGGTGCAATCTGTGACAAACACATGTTGTCTACTTAATGGATGGCAAGTAGGTAGTGTTACGCACACACTCACTCACCATCCATGTCACATTCACATGCACCCGATTACATGTACATGCAGTCCGTACAATTGTACATTTGTACATACATCATACATTCAAAATATAACACTTCACGAGTCTAGCTTAATGAATTACATGCAATCTGTCGACTGTACACACAAATTAAAACTCTTTTACCCGAAACAGACCGTCATCTGGAATTGTAGAAATCTAAATTACATGGCTACTTTTCTTAATCTGGCCAACAAAATATCGTACAACCAATGCAAGGTTTTCTTTGTGTGTGAGATATATAGTATACTACTATGTTACATGTATTACATTGTTACTCAGTCAATGATGCGACCTATATATTTAAAGATAATTTAGTAATTCATTAATTACATAGAAAATGTAATGATGTCAGTAAAATATTTTTGTCTGACCAGATGATGAAATATAGGAATTTTTTAAAGGATTTTTTATCTGTTGTACTGATTTTACCATAGATATCTTTTCGGAAGTATTTTATCCAATCACTGACTAGGTAATCTTCCGTCGTCCATCAATACAAGTAGAGGTGAATATTTGAAGTACACATTGTCTCACAGACACTGTTCATATATATGTGTGTAATTGCAAATGCAGGGATGTAGCTAAGGGCCAGTAGCTGGCAAGAACAACCGGCTAATCCACAATTTTTCACCAGCTGCTTTTTAAGGAATTTGTGTAAAAATTCGGTTTCAACCACAGTATATGAATTGTTGGGCAGATATACCGGACTCACCCCCTCATAGGCATTACTGTTTACTTTTCGAATTTTACCTGCTACTTTTAAAATTAGCCACAAAATATCAATATGTCAAGATAATAAGTTTTATTTTGTGTTTGTTTTTACCTGTTCATCAAAGTTTTGTGCTGGTTGTAAGGAAAACAATGCAAAATGGATATGTAACACTTTTTATGTGACTGCAGGATAGAGACCATTTTGTTATCAAACTAGGGAGTTGAGGTAGTAGTAGTTAAGGAAGCATAATAGGAATTGACTCCCTAATTGAATGGTATTTTTTAATCCTGCATCATCATGTATGAACACTTTTTTGTGTTATGATTACGAAATGGAACTTTTTTGTGTCGTAAACGATCAGATCATACAATGTCACACAAGCTCAATACAGTGCTGGGTTTCCTGTTAATATTTTAATGTGTTCTAAGCCAGATCTATCAGTTAGACATAGTATATTTTACGGGCGTTGCATGACACAAGGTTGACAAAAATGATGTTCCTACGTTTATTATGTACAGGAAATACGGATAAGTTAAAATCAGCGTCACATTTATTCTTCGTTAATCGGTGAAACACCCCAGTAGACAGTATAACTAGATATAGAGCTACAATATGTAATCATAATGTCTAATCAACACAATGTGTCACATTGTGTGCCTCTAAAGTTATTACTAGTAATAGTTATCATGAATAAATAATCATTGAAAAAAATATCTGTATTGTCTGATAGTGGGTAATTTGTCTTGCCCGGGTGCACATCTTGATAAAATGATAAATTGGATGTAGACAACATTGGAAAAACTAACTAAATGAATAATTCATATATATATATATATATATATATATATAATATGATGTCTGTATGATTATAAAGATGAGATACATGTACACAGTGAAAGTATTACAGCCATGCACACAGCCTGCCACAGCACTGCTGCCATGGCAGCTAAGAGGGTTCGGTATAGTTTCACAGTAAGACTGTGGATCTATACTCAAGGAATGTTATTGAACAAAAGCTGAGATTGACAGTACCCGTGGTGCGCAATCTCAGGGCAAAGAATTGACAGCATCTTTGGGGCTATGTGACTTGTGGTTTGCATATAGATAGCAGAATTGCCAGAGGGTCTAGCAGTGAGACTAGGGTCAGGATTGCTGCAGGACTAACATTCGGGACTGCTGGACTGGAATTCTGAACTGATTGAGTGATATTCAGGACTGCAGAACTCCTGCCCTGCACTGCCACAGGACTGCTTATCTACAGTCCAGTTGTAATCATCATCATCATCATCATCATCATCATCATCATCATCATCATCAGCATTATCACCATCACCATCACCATCACCACCACCACACCACCACCACCATCATTATTATCACCACCACCACCACAACCACCACCATTATCATTATCACCATCACCACCACCACCACCACCACCACACCACCACTCATCATCATCATCACCAACAACACCAACACAACCACAACACAATCACCAACCCCATCACCAACACCAACGCTAACACCAACACCACCACCACCACCACCACCACCACCAACAACAACAACAACAACAACAACAACAACAACAACAACAACAAATATTATCTCATGTAAATTTAACTGAATTATTTACAGTGTTGTGATTCAAATATTACATCACCCTACATCAGTATCAGTTTTTAGGACATAATACCTATAATGTATATTCTCTAAGTATTTAGGTCAGATAGGTCTCCTTCTTCATACTTCTACACTACACATCTACTCCTACACAAAGACATAAACATGACTTTAAAGTAGTTACAAATGGAAATATTCACTCAGTCTATGCTAGCTATTACCTTGATTGATGTTATGCCCATTTATTTAAGGGAGAAAAGTCAATATAGCCAAAATAACAAATATTGTTAAGAAAAACAATAATATGTTGTGTAAACAGAAACTAGAGTATAGCAAACATTTAAGTTTGGTAAAACCAACAATGTCATGGCGGTGATGAGAGTGGACACAGACAATTAAAACAACAATAGTTCCCAATGGTGCTTAGGATCATCAGATATGAAGTGTTTTTCCAGTTGTGGTAATCGTTATCTAAGAGTTTTCCTATCATTCCACAATACCGTAAGGAAACATCTGGAATTATGGTGGGTAGTTATGGAAATTCCCAGTGGTTTACATATGTGTGAGTTTGATGTTTGTAGTAGATGAGGGCTGAGTAGAAGAAGAAGTATAGAGAGAAGATGGGGTATGGTTTGGTATGGCAAGGTGTGTTGTATTGGTATGGGGAGGGAGAAGGTATGGTATGGTACATGTATGGGAAGGGGTGGGGTATTGTATGACGAATAGGGATGGGATGTGGTATGGGGAGGATGTGTTATGGTATGAGGAAGGGGAGGGGATGGGGATGGAAGAAGCATGTACCTTTAATGTTTCTTGAACTTGACATGTACATAGTACATTGCCCTACATGTATATCACATTGTTATTGATTGCGTATTGTATTGTTTACATTGTATCTGTGTGGTATGACATATTAAATTGCACTGGTGAGTTGTACTGATGTACTTATTGTATTGTGTTATTTGCTATTGTTGTGTATTATGTTGTGTTGTGTTGTGTTGTGTTGTGTTGTGTTGCGTTGTGTTGTATTGCGTTGTGTTGTGTTGTGTTGTATCGTACTGCATTGTATTGTGTTGTATTGGTATTGTATTGTATTATATTGTATTGTGTTGTTTATTGTACTATAATTGTATTGTGTTGTATTGTGTAGTATTGTATTGTGTTGTGTTGCATAGGTATTGTATTGTGTTGTATTGTATTGTATTGTGTTGTGTTGTATTGTTATTGTTTATTTTACTATAATTGTATAGTATTATTACTGTTTGGAGTTGTAATCTGTTTTGTTTGGCAAGGTTTTGTTTTGTTTTGTCTCGTCTTGTCTCATCTTGTCTTGTCTTGTTTTCTTTCATTTTTATCCTCTTCAGTTATCATATAAATCCCATGCTAATGTTTATGTCATTAAATTATCAAACTTTTCTCAAGTTCAAGTTCAAATCCACACATCACAAAGTCCCCCATTATAAAATTACCTTTTGTCAAAACCTAAAAAAAATGGATGTATTAATTATTTTACATGATGCATACTGCCATCATCATCAGCTGTCATTGCCTGTGTTGACATAGGCACACAGATAGTATATGGATATATCACAGGCCAAACTTCCTCCAGTGGGAGCATTATATCAACATGTAAGCTGACAGAGTTAGAAAGCCATTGATTTATGATATCTTCCTTCGCCTTAGCTGACCTCGCTAGACTTGCTATGTGTGGTGTAAACACATCAGACAAACCAAGTGGAACCAAGGAGCTCTGCTTTGCCATATAGAGTGAGGGTTGAACTTGGAATGACCTCTGACCTTTGATCTGCATGATATAATATTCAGATTCCTGACAGAGATTGAAAAAAGTGTCACTCCTATATATATATATGTAGTGGGATGGATGGTTACCCAACCATGGCCAACAATCGAAAAAAATGTGTGTATGTGTATGTGCTGCATGAACATTCATTCAGTATACTTTTTTGTTTGTTAAAACATGCTTCTTTTTGGTGTGAAAAGCTGTGTTTTCTGGTTTATAAATGTAGAATTCTAAACATGCACAAGAGGGTATATGTTTACTTTTAACTTTGAAACAGTTTTACCAAAATTAAAATACATGCAATTCGTTGACCGAGTCCATAGAAATAAATATTCTGATAAAGCTTAAAATGAAATGGATGCGAAATTTTCAATTTTTTGGTGATGTCTCATCAGCATTTTCAGGGATATCTTACAATGGGCTGTTGTCACTTCTGATGAGTTCAAAGCATGACGTACCAAGTGCCTTGTAGTTAATGTGTATATAGCTTTTAATGCTGTTTGGAAATTCAGACAATTTTTGTTTTAAATCTAAAACAATGAATTTTTTTTTCTCACAGATTTGAAAGTATGTTGATGCAAAATAGATAGGGGAACACCAAATTTTGGTGTGTCATTAGAAATTATGTGCTTCAGTGGCACGTCAAATTGGCTTAGAGGGCACACTGACCGACATACATGTAGTACTATGGAATTGTCATTGTCAAGGGCTTGCCCAGACAGTCCACATTCTATCCCGGAGTCACTCAGACATGTATACATGTAACAATGCATATCATTTATGGGCTGTGTGAGAGTATTGTTCCGGACTAAATTAATCAAGGAGTAACCCCTCCCCCCCACCACCACCAAAAAAGAAGAAAATAATGCACTCTTTTTTGTGAGTGAACATTCACTGAAGTAAAACCAAATCTTTTTGTTCTGTTTCTCTTTTCATCATGGCTGACATATTACATCAAACAAACTAAACATGTACTTCTCCCCCATAAAAGGTAATTTATAGACTTGGAAGGTTTTTATGGTGTGTTGACTTTAGTAGCATTTTATATCTGTACCAAACTGCATTTACGCAATTTTTAATGAATCTTCAGACTTTCAGACTGTCTGATTTATCCAGGGTTTACAAATGTGTATTCTCCAGGAAAACTCATTCTGGAAATGTGAACCACTCCTTGAAAGTCCTGGAGGAAAAAAAATGTATTTTACAGATGGAAGGTAAAGCCGTTATTTGAAACTTGAAAGTGAATTTTCCGTCATGTTAAGTTAAATGAAAGTAAATTGATGAAATGTCCCGGAATTTCAAACCACTCCTTGGAACTCCTGGAAAAAAAAAATTGTGTTTTACACATGGAAGTGCCTTAATAATGAAGCTTTTGTTTAAAAAGTGAATTTTCCTTCATGTCAAGTCAAATCAAAGTCTTTCGATGAAGTGTACTGTAACAGTGTAACAAAATACTATTATGGGTGGGATAATCACGTTAATGTACCCAAAGAACTCCAGGAAAATAACTTGAAAGTGTACATTGAATTGATTTTAAGTATTACCTCGGATACTAATTAATCATTGAAAGTAGGATAACAGGTACAATGCACATTGTAGTGACAATTACTAAATGTAATTACTGATTTACAAGAATGAATGTTCATGGACCTTCGGTTCAAAATATCGTATGAAAATTTCAACTCACAGTGTCGAAAAAATTTTGGAAGAAAAGTTCACATTTTTGTTGATGTCTTGTCAGCATCATCTGGGATGTACTACATGTGATAATAGACCGTTGTCAAAACTTCTTTGGTAGAGAATCCGAAATTTTAGCTGCACTCTTGTCAGCATCTTCAGGGGTGTGGTGTAATTCAACAGGGTGTTATCAGGCTCCAGTGTGGAAGGCAGAGTATTTTTTTGTGTGTGTTTTTGTTGAGTGAGGTTTTGGATTCACTTCCAAACAATTTTTGACTCTGTGAGTAGAAATTTTCATTTGATATCGATTATTGATAGTAATAGTAAATGTAAATTTTGTGAGCGCATTGAGTTAATATAGAGCTTTGCCAAACCTGTTCTCGGATGAAATGTACATGGCATACTGCGAAATGAACAAAACACTAATTCTCCGAGTAATCTTACTAAAAGTGAATATACTGTTTGCATTGTGTTTGACATAGTACTTTACATGTTATTGAATACTAAAAACACAGAAGTCTGATACCATAAAAATGACAGCAAACAGAGCATAAATCACATATTTTTGGATTGAGCACCCCAGTTACAAAGGATGCATATGGCACAGTATGAATTTAGGGTTCCCTAGACTTTTCTATTTTCCTGGTGTACCAGTATATTTGAGTGCATCTCAGGTATTGAGTTTCTGATATCACTCTCCGAAGTCTAGTGCATTTGCTGCTCTGTTGGCCATGCACCAACTGTCACATTAGTTCTGCCTCTAAATTGATTTCACGCATGTGTGACTTTACAATTATCAAGTCACCAGGCTCCAGTGTGGAAGGCGGAGTATTTTTTTCTTTGATAAATTTGGTGTGGATTGCAGTCCTCCGATTATTGATAGTGTGAAGAGTTGTGTAGAACATGTGTCAGTGTGTGTTTTTGTTGAGTGAGGTTGTTTATCAAGGAACAGTCTCTGTAATGGGAGATTCTAAGCACCCATCATGTCATGTCTATCTATGTATATAAGTGTCTTTCCCAGCGATATGTCAGATGTACACAATGTGGTAAATGTCACTTCGTCTTTCTCACATACCAATTTGAAAGCTACATTATATCCTACATGTATTGGGTCCCACCCAAAAAAAAAATTAAAAAAAAAAAAAAAAATTCAGAGGCCATGGAAAAGTTTTAGACAAAATGAAGTTATGGTTTGAAAATTTCAATTTTTAGAATTTATTTGCAATAAAATTCTTCACACCAACATTTTTATTATTCATGATTTAATAGTGCTGATGGATACTGTTCTGAGGGGCTGTACTATAGTATAGGAATGGTTTCCGTCTGTCGGTCGGTCGGTTCTGATGCAGGGAGTTAGGGATAGGTTATAGTTAGGGTTAAACCCCACCCCATCCCCACTTTGACATTGAATTGCCAGTGTTCCATACTCACTGCAATAGATGAAGTGCTGCAAAAACACATAAAACATCATTTTTTAGATCTTAAATTGTAACCGAGACATAAGGCGATACAAACTTCCAGACACCCATGACGACTTATTAGGCTCACATGTCCATAAGGTCACATGTTTTGAATTGTGAGTCAATCTGTTGACAAAGATTGAAGTATGGTACACACATACATGTATACACACAGACACGTATAGATACACATACAGATACCCACACACATGTATTCACATATGCAGACACACATACATGCATAGATACACATTCAGTCACACACAATATGTATTCACACAGACTCACATACATGTACATGTATATAGATAGATACATACATACATACCCCCCCACACACACATACATGTACATACATACATACATACATACATACATACATACATACATACATACATACAAAGACACACACACATACATATTCACACATACATACATACATACATACATACATACATACATACATACATACATACAAAGACACACACATACATATTCACACATACATACATACATATGTACGTACGTACGTACGTACGTACGTACGTGCGTGCATGCATGCATGCATGCATACATACATACATACATACATACATACATACATACATACACCCACACACGTATATACAGACACACATAGATACACATACATACATACATACATACATACATACATACATACACCCACACACATACATGTACATACACAGACACACACACACACACACACACACAGACACACACAGACATAGATACACATACAGACATCCACAAACATACACATACATAATCATTTTCTAACCCATGACTTTTGGCTATAAGCCACAAATAGCCATATTATGAAAGTGACTAAACTTCCAATTTTGCCATTTACAAAGTAATGGGTAGTTGATAAAGATTGATTTTAATGGACTTAGTAAACGAAGCACTATAGCTACAAACAGTCTAGACATACCGAGTTTTCCTAATGTCCAGCTTATAAGATAATGATTTTATAATAAAGATGAATGCACGGTTTGAGCTGAACAAGCTGATGTTAGACAACTTGTAAGACTAGTATGGCGCTAAACTCAATAACAACTCTGTACTCTCTCAATATACAACTGTACATACAGAAAACAGTTTGTTTTTCATTGTCTATTTTTACAAATCTTGTGTCGGCTGGGGATAGTTATTTAAAAGGGGACTTAAAGTGTATGTGGAACTGCCGTATATGCATTTAGAATGTTTTATGACCAATTTGAGTTGTGTTGTGGTGTGTTTTGTTGTGTTGTGTTGTGTTATGTTGGTTTTGTTCTCACAACTGAACTGTTTCAGTAGTATTGTAGGTATAGTGGAATGTGTGAAATTTGTGTGTGTGTGTGTGTGTGTGTGTGTGTGTGTGTGTGTATGAATATGCGTGTGTGTATGTGTGTGTGCATGCATGTGTGTGGGCATGCATGTGTATGTATGTGTGTGCATGTGTGTATATGTGTGTGTGAATGTGTGTGTGTGAATGTGCATGCGTGTGTGTGTGTGTGTGTGTGTGTGTGTGTGTGTGTGTGTGTGTGTGTGTGTGTGTGTGTGTGTGTGCACGAGCGTAAATGACTAAAACTTAGTCAAATACCACCAAACCAATGGTATTTAGTGAGGATATTACTTAGTTGTAGGTGGAAAATATCCAAATAAAAATGATTTCATCAAAAATCTGATTTTTGTGAAAAAACTTGACCTTAAAAGTACTGTGCAGATTGGCCTGAAATTTGGTGGGATGTACAGATGAAGGATTGTTCATGACATGGTGATCTTGTCAGTAATATGCAAATTAGGTACACAGATGTGACTTAACAACAACATCTATGCTAAGAGTAAGGCAGGTACTGTAACAGCTCAGTTGACAAATGTAAGCTGACTGCAGCCCATACTGTACATTGTGTATCCACAAACTACTGCAGTCTAGAAACTATACAAATGTACAGTATGTGTGGACTCATTTTCTACAATCTCTCTCTTCACTGTATTATATTCAAATGACTTTCTCTAGCACAACATTCCATTTTTTACCACTGACACAGTGGCAGCAATAGTTTAATGCTATTGGAGCATTCATATGTGCATGTATATTTTGTAACTGTGATGATGTTTTGATTTTTTATCGTGTTCTCACCTCACTTGCTTTGCAATTGGTGGTTGAGTTTGTAGTAATATGAATGAAGTAACCAATTATAACTGCCTGTCAGTGCATGACATGCGCTGTTCAGCCTTTCCCCAGCAAGAGATTTAGCTAGATTTTCAGTAGAATTTGTCCATTTGACTATATGTGGAGAGAGAGAGAGATGATAGAAAACAAGCCTACATGCATAGGTGCTACTTTCTAGACTACCCACAAATCAGCTTATCAGTTTTTTGACTGAAGTCGGAATAGAATCAACTTTAGTCTCTGTACTATGAATGTAGTAATTGTCAAGATGTATTTTTGGATTATAAACATGCAGGATAATACCGAGGGGTTGCACAGTGTGATCTATTTACACACTGACTCAGTAGAAGTGTTGTTACTACTCTAAAAAGTTGACAGTTAAAGAATTGATGACATATGTAACACACCCCCTGATCTACTAGTCGTGTTGAAATCACAGCAAAGTGTAAATCATTTTATACAGTGGCGAGAAATATATAGACCTTTCGGCAGATAATATATAGTATTCCACTTGAATGAAAAAGCAAACTACTCTCGATGAAGTCATAAATTTTCTGAGTAGTATCTGTGAACATTATCAGTCTGTGTCCACAGCAAGTGACGTTTTCCTGTCTTTGCACTTCCAAGTGTGTAATTCCTTTTTCCCCAGGAAGAGGCAGAGGGAATCTTGAGTGTATTCCTGCCCATTGTTAGCTTAGAGGAAGGATTTAGATCAAACAGAGATTTTAATATGAGCTAACTCGTGTTGCATGAGGAGTGTTAACTTTTGGTAGTGAGAGTACCGTAAGTGTCAGTGTCGATGCATACATGTACTTGGAGATTAAATTCTGAGCTACTGTACAGATCATATTCCATATAAAGGTGGGAGTTAACTTTTGGTATTATGAAAGTGTCAGTGTGGTTGCCTACACAAAAGGAAATCTCACTTGAAATTTGATTGGAAATTTGTTTGAATTTGGAAAACCTAACCATGGCAGTCAGTAGAGAGGTTAATATACTGCACAAAGTTCACCTATGACTTTACATGTACATTATTGCATTTGTTTATTTCTTATCAGACTAATGATTGAAAAATGGTGTTAAAAATTCGTAATTTTAAATAATTTTGAATTATTTTGCAATATTTACTCATGGTATGATTACTTCTGTGGGTTGAGTCTAAAATGAAAGTGAATTTTACCAAAAAGTTACAAGAATAGAATAATTTCTGTTCAACCAAATCTTTTGTGAGAAAGTGTAGTCCAAGGATACATGTTACTGTACAAGTACTGAGGTGGTTAAAGATTGAAATGAATTTTGGTGGGTTATCTCATGGGGGTTGGATAGGGGAATTGGCAGGGTTGTAATTGGTGTATGTTCTATTATCATCCAAATTAGTCCATTAGCTGTGCCAGTGTTTTCAGTCCGGAAAGCGAAGTGCTACATGCACACATGACTAAACATAATCAAAATTGGACGGGAACGCAGTAAGGACGGGAATCCCAAAGGATGGTAGCCTACATGCACCGACATGATAGAAAGAACAACAACTGTCAAGCTCCGGTTACTGCGACTGAATTACTACAACAATAAACTAACACTGGTCGGCTTCAATTAGCTTACTGACAGTCTGACAATCCTTGGAGAGAGAGCGATAACTGTGTATATGTAGAACTGATGAAGACAGCCACAGAGCAGGTCAAAGAGGGATCCTACTTGTGGGAGCATCAATGTTTGTTTGATTTTGATAGATCTATACGTACTTGTTCTCGATGAAGAGTTTGATGCAAATGGAGCCATTTGTATGAATTTGGGTTCATGGGAAATTATGCTTAAGATACACAACTGACAATTTGACGACTTAGCACATTTGTGTAAATTCATATTAGCAAAAGTCATTGCTTATGCAGTAAAGCCTGATGAACATTAGTATTAATTAGCTTGTCTACATGGCTGGATCATATGTGACTGCTCAGTCTATCAGTACTAGTGGAGTTTAGTATTTGTAGCACACATTGTAGGAACCTATGAACAAGTTGAATGGACCAATAAGAGTTACCAGACATTCTGTTTGGTTTCTCTGTCCCAAAGTATTTGAGAAAAGAGATACGATAAAAGTAGGTTAAAAAAACAATAGTATTAACCACATTTTTTGTAAGAAAAAGGACACAGAAAATAGTGCACATGAATGAAAGTACATAACTCCATGTAAAACAGGTCAGTGCTCACAGTATGTGTGTGGTATTCTTGAATTAAATAGTATAGTCTTCTGTTTAAGACCAGGCTAAAAGTACAAAGTAAACACTCTTCTAAGAAATTCTTTCGGGAAATACAGAACTCTGTCTACCTTGAGGCAAGGTTTTTTTTTTGTATCTTTTGAAAGCATACCAAAATACTGTACAGCATAGAAATTTATCTACCATCAAAACATGGTCCTAGTGATAAGTACAGTTCTTTCTTCCTGAGTGAGTAAATAAATTATGGAAAGTCAATTCTACAATGGAAACCAGTTGACTGGAAACGAAATGTTGTCCTACTGTACAAACATCATTCTGACACTGCTTCCTTTCATTGTTTGGCTTGCCAAAATTTTACTAACATTGCTACATTTTCTTTGTGTAAGCATGTTGTTGTCCAATCACATACATTGTAACAACATATAGGCATGTTGTTGTCCAATCACATACATTGTAACAACATATAGGCATGTTGTTGTCCAATCACATACATTGTAACAACATATAGGCATGTTGTTGTCCAATCACATACATTGTAACAACATATAGGCATGTTGTTGTCGTCCAATCACATACATTGTAACAACATATAGGCATGTTATTGTCCAATCACATACATTGTAACAACATATAGGCATGTTGTCTCAAATTCCATACATTGTAACAACTTATGCATCTTTTAGTAATATCAATTCATTTAAATGTAACAATTGTATGTCCCTGTAACTGTTTTGTTTTATAATTAAGTTACAATGTTACAAAGATACATTTGTTGAGCCTGTCATTAAGATGTAGCAATATTAGTAATATATTTTGTAGAACAAGACAATAAAATGTAACAAGCAATCGTATTTATCGTAGCAAGATTTTTGTCAAGCCAGACAATGATTTGTTTCAACTTTAAGTGGTTTCCATTGTAAATTTATATTGATTATTATCAGGGGTACACTGATGAGAAACTAGATTTATCGCCTGGTATGATCGTAGAGTCCATGACCATTTATTCTCATATGATACTCATCTAGAGGAGAAAACAAATTAATATACTGTATTTATCATCGTAACTTCTTATTCACTGTGAGATGATATAGCATAGAAAACAAATGATCATTTATGTCTATGAGAGAAAAGACTGTATAATGATAGATGTTAACTATATCATAAAGTTTGTTCCTGTATATCAAAGTTTGAAAATAACAACTGATTGTTTGGCAAGATGTACCATGGTTTGTCTGCAACATTAAACTGAATACTCATGGTTTTTCAGTCTACGATTCCCAAATGAAGAGGGCCAGAAGAACATTTGATGGAATTAGCATAGTTCTTTGTATAATGCACCTTAAGTAATACAAAATGTAAGTATAGACAGAATGATGAAAGAAAAGAAACAAACAAACGAATGCAAAATTATGCACCAAAATTATAATATTTTGTAGAACCTGGCATTGAATTTTGTAGACTTACTTTATAGAAAACGTTTTAAAATGTTGAGTTATCATAGCTGAGAATTTCACTTTCTTAATGCCATTTCAGTTAAATGTTGTACAATATATGTTGTAAAGTGTACAATATATGTTGTATGGTACTATTAGAGTATATTCCTGAACTGAAAATTATCATTTTGGAAGTACTAATATTAAGTGCCATTTGGAAGTACATGTAGTGCCGACATGCTTAAGTAATTGAGAAACATGGATTTTTTGAAGTGATTCATTTTGTATGTTTTACTGTATTGTTAGAGTATATTTCTGAACTAAAAATTATCATTTTGGAAGTACATGCAAGTGCCATTTGGAAGTATAGTGCCGCTTGAGTTATTGAGAAACTTGGATTTTATAAGCGAGTGATATTGTATGTTTTACGGTATTGTTAGAGTATATTTCTGAACTAAAAATTATCATTTTGGAAGTACATGCAAGTGCCATTTGGAAGTATAGTGCCGCTTGAGTTATTGAGAAACTTGGATTTTATAAGCGAGTGATATTGTATGTTTTACGGTATTGTTAGAGTATATTTCTGAACTAAAAATTATCATTTTGGAAGTACATGCAAGTGCCATTTGGAAGTATAGTGCCGCTTGAGTTATTGAGAAACTTGGATTTTATAAGCGAGTGATATTGTATGTTTTACGGTATTGTTAGAGTATATTTCTGAACTAAAAATTATCATTTTGGAAGTACATGTAAGTGCCATTTGGAAGTATAGTGCCGCTTGAGTTATTGAGAAACTTGGATTTTTATCAGCGAGTGATATTGTATGTTTTACGCCATTGTTAGAGTACATATGTACATTCCTTAATAGTACACAGACATGGTGTTGAACTTTTGACTTCTCGTGTACAGTCTCTGTGTTAATTAGCTGTAACACCAACCCTAAGGGCTGGAATGTATATCTTCCGTATTGCTTAATAAAAAGCTTTCCATGCACATGTAGAAGGGTTACCGCCCCAAGTTAAACAAAACACAGACTAAGAAAATGTACATGTTGGTTTCACACTTGAATGACGATTCACTAAATTGGAAAAAAAAAAGAATATCCAGAGCTGTGAGTGAAGATTTCGTTTTACACATTGTCAATAGATACACATTGTTGCCATTAACGCCCTTCTGAACAGGATGGTGTATCCAGTAAATACTGTATCATAATCAACATTGGTAGTGTACTTGGAAAGAAAATGGATGAAGATGTGTTGGTGTTGCCATAGCAACAATGAGATGGTAATATATGCCACGGTAACAGAGACATGATGAGGAGGAGATTGAAAATATAGTAATGATGTAAACTAAATGTAATGGTTAGTCTAGAGCTCCAGTCTCAGTTCAATGGCTTCACTAAATTGTCATTATTTTACATTAACTTTGACGAACTAACTTCAGATAATATCCCTGTAATTATGATGTACTCTCTGTGATTACATAGTTCTGACTACATGTATTCATCATTTTACGTAAATTCTAAAATATAAAAATCATGGTTTATGTTCTTGATAATGTTTTTTGTAATACTTAAAATAGTACAGGGAAAGAACACAAAACTATCAAGATATCAGACAGTGTCACATTAAAGTTGATTACCAGTTCTAGCAAATGAGAATAGCAGAAACATGATTGCCAACAAATTTGAGGACAAGGCAGACAGACAGACAGACAGACAGACATGCATACATACATAACCTACAGAGAGAGAGAGAGAGAGAGAGAGAGAGAGAGAGAGAGAGAGAGAGAGAGAGAGAGAGAGAGAGAGAGAGAGAGAGAGAAGAGAGAGAGAGAGAGAGAGAGAGAGAGAGAGAGAGAGAGAGAGAGAGAGAGAGAGAGAGAGAGAGAGAGAGAGAGAGAGAGAGAGAGAGAGAGAGAGAGAGAGAGAGAGAGAGAGAGAGAGAGAGAGAGAGAGAGAGAGGAGAGAGAGAGAGAGAGAGAGAGAGAGAGAGAGAGAGAGAGAGAGAGAGAGAGAGAGAGAGAGAGAGAGAGAAGAGAGAGAGAGAGAGAGAGAGAGAGAGAGAGAGAGAGAGAGAGAGAGAGAGAGGGGGAGAGGGGGGGGAGAGAGAGATTGATTTCTGTATTACTCCAAGCAAGTCGTCTTTCACATGTACAAATCAACAGCATAGACATGACAGTTTAAATTACATTCTTCTTGACTTGATACATTGACGACAGAGCTATCTAATGTCATTTTAGTATCTTCTTTACAAAGTACTCCATCAATCACTTTCAGTGCATGTTTTGATAAACACAAACTTACCAAGTGTGTATATATATGTTCCAACATTCTGTACCCACATGTAAGACATTTGTATATACATTTGTAGTACTGGCAGGGAGATAGATAGCAATTGTGACCTTATGAAGTGATCTCAGGCCAACTGAAAGCATAATTCAAGGCCATGGCTAATAATCACCATAGGCCTTGTAAGATTGATGAAACAAAAACACCCCTAGTAACACACACACATAGTTTTCAACAGTGCTATATTAGTCAGGTCACTGATTTTAATGCATTCTGTAGTATGAGTTACTGCACACTGGAGGGTATATTGTAACAGTGGTAAATAAGCCATTTGATTTATAAATCACAAAATGCCAACGACTAAACGATTGGGCTATAAATTGAATGTACAATGTTCATGATTTGATACATTACAAACATTACAGTACAATCAACACTGTGGTTCATCAATTATAATAATTCAGCAACGGACATATCATCATTTTACCTCTAAGGCTTGTGTTGTACTCTTTTGCTTTGCTGTTGTGTGCATAGCTCTTTTATTTTTTCATCCTGATGTGTCATGCATACTATTACATGTACCTGTTTGAATTTGAGTCCTGTCAGTACATACATACATGTACATGTGAGTCTGCAAGTTAGTTAGTCCATTCTTATATGTCAATCCACACATATACACATTAACATATATCCCACACTGTCACTTTAGCTCTACCTAAACTGTGATGCATCATTTAGACATCCATCATCAATAGTACAATACGTTATTTTAAGTCAACCTTAATTTCTTTTAATATGTAATCGAATTCAATCCAATCCAATCCATCCATATGTCCATCTGTCTTTCAGTATGTTTGTCCATCCATCTGTCCATCCGTCCATCCGAGCCATCCATCCATCCATCCATCCATCCATCTTCCCACTCACCCACCCATCTGTCCATCCATCCATCCATCCCTCCATCCATCCTTCCCTCCATCCATCCACCATCCATCCATCCATCCACCCATCCGTCCATCCATCCGCCCATCCATCCATCCCTCCCTCCATCCATCCCTCCCTCCATCCATCCATCCATCCATCCATCCATCCGTCCATCCATCCGCCCATCCATCCATCCTTCCCTCCATCCATTCCTCCATCCATCCATCCCTCCCTCCTTCCCTCCCTCCATCCCTCCCTCCCTCCATCCATCCCTCCATCCATCCATCTATCCATGTAGCCACCCTCCCATTCATCCAACTAGCTATGCATATATCCACCTCCCACATTTACAGCTACCATCCATTGTCCTGTAGCTACCCTTTACCAAATAAATCCTACTTCTGACATTCTCGACTTTTACTTTATTTGCCTCTCAAAATCACAAGTCAGTGGTCCGAATAGTTTAATACATATCCCGAGGAAAGGTATTTCCCTGCATGTGAAGGATTACTGTACACATGACTTCTGACCAGAATTTTGATAAGCACTGATCTGTTTCCCCGTGGGCTGCGACAGTGTGGTATGTATTGCTGCAAGCACAAATACCTCATAGATAGAGATGCATGTACAATGTAGACATTGTGTATGTGTGTTCATGACATTGGACAGCAATTTTATCTTAATGTCACTTGTAATGATATGTGCCACCCACCAACCCACCCATCCAACTAACCTATCGTTCTAAAGAACTTTAATGTTAATAGAGATTTCCTACACACGATACATTTCCATTAGACAGCAGACCTCTGTGATACACTCCCAGAAGTTTGATATTGAATTTGAGGCATTTCATGTGGTGAGGATATCAGCTGAATACTGAAACAGAAACTGAAGAATTTCCTGCAAACCATATATAGGCTAGCATTGGAATTGCATTTGGCTAGGTCAGTGCTAACACCAGGCAAATGCTTAAAGTGTATCACCACATTGGTACATGTATGTGTTGAGCCCTGAAAGTAAGTGTCTGTGTCTACACTAAGCCAATGCTAATACCAGGCTGACACCAGACTAGCATTGAGCTAAAATCAGGGCTAGCACCAGGCTACAATGCTATAAACACACTGACCAATTTTACGATCTGGAAGTGCTTGTGCCTGCACCGACCAAATATTGACATCAAATGATCAAGTTGACACCAGGCTAGTATATACATGTAGCTAGCTCAGTGCTAACACCACGCTGGTGCCATCACCACACAGGCATGTGTTGGGACCTGGAAGAGTTCTTTGCCTGCACTAGCCCTATTACATCAGGCAGACACTGCAGGCTATCATTGGCTATGTCAGTGCTAACACTGAGCTGGCACTATCCACTCACCAGTGTGTGTTAGCAGCTGGAAGGGTTGCTATCTGCACCAACCAGATCAATGTTTACCTGAGGGAAGCAATCCAACATCAGATTGATGCTGAGTTAGCAAATTTGAATGGGATTCTAGACTTGCACACATCCTTGCACGAACAACATTACTTCTATGTAGCACACATGCATTGAATTGCAGACACACACTACTTTAAAAAGTGGAAGTTGGCAACTTGTCACTTGATGACAGTCTGTATAATTATAATATATTATACAAAAAAGGTTGATTGTGTATTATATATATATCAATGATTTTTGTTCTTTGAATATAGCAGCGAAATTCAAAACTAGCGATGTAGTCAGGATGTGTTTTATCTATACACAGACTTCCATGCAATCATGGTGTAAGTGATGTTCCTGTACATATTCCATATTGTGACTTAGATTAGAATCAAGAAGTCATGGTATATCTTTGATCACAGACTACGTGTACATGTGTATAAAATCTGCAGTATTAAAGTCATCTCATCTGGGTCCCACCAGCCCCCTAGAGTATCTAAGAATTTGCAAGTCATGAAATTAATGAAATTAGGTAATCCGTGGCATATTCCAAGAAATAACCACTCACGATTGTGGTTGTCATAGTAACCGATGTCTGTGATGCCTTCAAAACGTATCTATTTGTAACTTACATTAAATTTACATCATTTGTGAGATGTCATCTATGCAGTCAAACAGGGTAAGCAAGTTTTCATGAGAAAAAAGTTGATGGCTTAGATTGCCTAGCCTTGAGCTGAAAATCTTAGAAGAAAACCAATAATCCCAAACTGCCTTAGAGGAGTGAGGCCAGTGTAGGGCTTTTCCTATATCTATCCAGTGTATTTTTCCATGTTAACTTTAACTTGAGTGAAAATATCATTTGAAATCCATAAATTTCAAACAAAGTCTTTACGTATGAAGTTTGTTTGTTCTTGTTGTTGTTATTGTTACTTTCTGCATTGTGAAAAGACAAACAGATATAGATCACGTCATGTCATACATATGTAGACTAAGCAAAATTAGACACCCAGGCAAAATAAAAAATAAACGTAAAAAACAGCAAAACCACCTAGAAAAATCAAACTAGCTACCAAGACAAACAAACCACCAAGAGAGACAAAACCCCAAGACAAATGGAACCTAACCAAGACAAATCAAAACTAACCAAGACAAACCCAAACTAACAAAGACAAACCAAAACTAACCAAGACAAACCAAAACTAACCAAGACAAACAAACTAACCACCAAGACAAAACAAAACTGACCAAGACAAACCAAAACTAACCAAGACAAACCAAAACTGACCACCATGACAAACCAAAACTGACCACCAAGACAAACCAAAACTAACCAAGACAAACCAAAACTAACCAAGACAAACCAAAACTGACCACCATGACAAACCAAAACTTGCCACCTATACAAAGCAAAACTAGCCACCCAAACAGACCATGCAAATAAATCACCTAAGCTTAGCAAAACTATATTGTAGTCATCTGGACAAACCTAACTTACATGTAGTAGTAAATTATAGTGACCTGTACCTATGTGTAGACAAACCAAAACACAAAAAACAAACCAAAAGTATGTACAGGCCAATATTGATAGGAGCAATGAATGGTGACTATAATAAACAGACAAACCACTGCCTGTAGTGGTAATGATGACTACAAACAGTCAACATGGTCCAAGCCACTGCCTGCAGTCCCAGTGGTGACTATAAACAGACAACATACCATAGTCCAACTGCCTGTAGTCCCAATGGTGACTGTAGATGTTTTAAAAGAAAAGAAAGCAAAACAGAGTAGCATAGCCTAGGCCCACCCTAATGATGTCTAGAGAGATGACTTGACTACCACCCATGGTTTCTTTCCATTAATTAGCTCCCAGCTGCTGACTCTGGTGTATTTGTATAAGAACACATGTCTGCAAGATAAGGACACAAGCTATCACTGAATTGTGCATCAGGACAAAGACAGACTTCCAAACAGATTTCATGTTAGGAGTGGTGGCACATGTAGCCCTGCCAGCAGCCTGTATATTCCTGTCACAGAAATCAGTTACATGTGTGATGTGTGTCGGATTTGAAGATTGATAGTACACAAGGTTGAGGGAGACATCTAGATGTTTACAACCACTGACAAAGTTGGGAGGTTTTTTTTTTTTGTACTGGGAGTTTGACATTATGGTTGTTGTTGTTACAGTTATTATCCTAACAAATGGTAAAAGTGTGGAGTTTTAGATGTCATATCCGGATGCATTTAACCCTTCTGGTTGTACGACACGTGTGAAGGAAACCAGAATTTTTGTTTTGTAACACAGTGTGATGACTTTAGTTCAAAATTTTGACAGAAATGTCTAAAGTAGTGTAACCTTCATGATCCCAGTCAAAAATAAATTGTAAACGTGCCAAAAATTACAGGAAGTAAAAAAAAAATGTTCAAATAATTGTTAGTCTGGAAAATCTCAAACTTGGCAACAAACTGACAAATTATACTATAACTATTAACCAATCACAGCCTTTGTTTGATTCATACATTCAACACATCATCCAATCACAAATGGTGTAAGAACTTTTGTAAGTATGTAATTGAACCAATCAGAAGGTTTGTTACAACAGGTTCCTCTGTTCATACACTCACTCACTGAGAACCATGCACTATCTTTTTGCTGCAAGTAAAGTTTGCTGTGTACAATGCCGTAGTTCTGAATGAATAGATACGGCAACGTTTCCGTCAGAAATATGACTGAGGACAAATAAACAGAACTACGTGCAGTGCTGAATGTCATCACAAAGAACACTTTGGTAATGCTTTCAGTGACAACACCTCGCACTAGGCAAGGAGACTATTAAAAGGACAGAATGTTTTTACAAGCTGTGTTTTGTTACTAAACATTCCGAGACACAGAACACTGAGTTGAGATTTCAAAAAGAACAAAGCTATTAATGGGAGGTCTCGACCATACAGTTTCTAGAGTTGAGCAGTGTGTTTGCTGTAAAGGGTTGTTAAACTAAGTAAAATCTACCTGATTTCCCAAGGTCATTTTACTGGGCTCCCACACCACCACCACCATAGTTTTGAAAGAAAAAAAATTAGTTTTAGGTCCCACTTGCCTGTAAGACTGGTCATAATTGTGTTTAAAGCTAGTGTATGACTTTGACCTCATATGTTCCTGAGGTATCTGCATTACATGTACATGTATATTGATGACTTAGAAAAGGGTATGAAAATTGGTGTCAGATTATCATAACACCCCCTCCCACGCACACACACACACACACACACACACACACACACACACACACACACACACACACACACACACACACACACACATCCTCCAGTCCCTATCATTTTTGTCATGAGGTCCCTTTTGTTGTTACAGTTCTCTCACCTGACCGAGTCTATATTTCTCCAGTCCAACAAAATAATTAAAAAAATCAATGCCCTCTATGGCAGGAATAGACAAAATTCCCAACATTTAATACTGATGGTAAGATGGCAACCCATCAAGTTCATATATGGGTGAAAATCATTGATTTACTGTGTCCTTTCTGACTGTCTTTGTCATTTCTAAGATATCCAGATTGTTAAAGTATGGTTATTAATTGAACACATCAACAGCACGTACACACAAACTTTTATTTTATTTATTTGTTTATTTTTTATTTGAACCGACCGACTGACCGAACCACTGATCTATTATTTATATAAAAAGCTGTTGTAATTGTAAGATCCAATACTTACAAATAAAAAGGGACTGTTCATAGGAGCCTTCTCAAATCATAACAAAAATAGTGGACCAGGTTTTTGTTGTTGTCATGAACAGTTCATGATAAACAGTGTTGTTTATGTATGCATGTGATGATTTTTCCTCAAAAAGACCCATGAGAAATGTTGCAGGACATTGAACACAAATGTGCCATGAACACACGTGTATGCATACATAGCTATTAGTACTTTGAAGTATGGTAAATTAACCAAGAGGTATTTGTTATAGCTTTTACCTGGTTGACTGCCTATGTGGACCAGATCTCTATGTGTGATAAAACGTAGTAAGTGGAAGGTATATCATGTAATACAACACAACACTATTTCCTTTAAACACAAAAGAACAAATAGTCTGTCGGGGGGGGGGGGGGGGGGGGGGGATATGTCGGGAGAAAATCATGCGTGTTCCTGACAACAGTAGCCTGCCTAATTTTCCATGAGAACTAAAATATGTGACCATGTACAGTTTTGATGCTAACCTTTTCAAAGTGGCATAGGATATGTATGTTTTAAAAAGAAACACTCCAGAAAACGACGTCAGTATTCTCATAAAGTTTGTTTTCAGGAAAGTCATTTTATGATTTTACATCACATGAATTTTGCGCAATTGCTGTAAATAATGGGTATCAAATCGCATAAGTCAATTCCAAAGGGTTGCAGATGCATAGGTGAAGGCGCCATCTGATGATCAGCGTAAGACTATTTTAATGTCTTGTTCTAGGCACTTTTACTTAAGTTCACGACCAGAACGCTGAGTTCACATGTGGTGGTTTGCGGCACTTTTAGTGTAAGTTCATGATTACATGCAAAATATAGAGTTCATATGTGGTTGTTCTGCAGAATTACATTCAGCATATCTGCTTGCCACTCCTATACATATTGAAATAGAAAATACATAGCCTACAGTACATTTTCTATTGATTTTAGTATTTCTCAAAGAAATTGATCAGTTTGTCCTCTGTGAATTATTTACAAGATAGAAATTCTATTGATATTAGAATAGAAATCATTGAAAGTTAACGATTAATGAAAATGGGTAGAAAAGTATTAAGATGTTAATTTTTCTTTCAATAACACAGCCAGTATAATCAAGAATAAATTTTTTATAACAGTAATGCAATAATTTCACTTATTTTGGGAACAATAATTCCAGTATGATAATTTTATTATCGAAAATGAAATTAGATTTAGCAAATAGGTAGAAATGAAACTTTAAAAATGAACAAAGCATTCAATATGTACCAATAAATCAGATTAGGAGGAAAAAAAAAATTTGATAAAATTTTGATTATTTTGGCTTTTGGAAGGAAGGAAGTGATGTATTATTGACAGTCTGTTTAAGTGTGAAATGTTTGTGTTGATAATACATTGTAGAGAAAGAAGGAGGGTTTATAGACTATAAATTGTCTTGTAAGTTGTAGGGGCATTAATGAATCAGTAAGTTTCCATTACAACATAGTACATGTTACAGTGGTTGATGGTAATGATGATAATTCTATGACAGAACCTCATGAAATGTGTGCAAGTGTTGTGTACATGGGGAGTTGCTTGCAATGTTGTCTGCACCCGTACTTTCACGAGTGTAGCGAAAACATTGCAAACATGAGTGCAAGAACCCCCTGAGTACCCACACTGGAACTCACTCAGCATTTGGTTCTGTTAGTATTACATATGTTTATATCTGAAATGGCAAATTTCCATAAAAATCATACAGCGCAATCACGTGATTTCATGTGTAGCGAAATGTCGCGTCCTCATTTGCATGCTGGTATAATGTTTTCGGTATTGTACTGTAATGAAAATACCACTAGTATGTGCACATACCAGTGCAAGTAATCACTGGTACATACTGTATGATGGCAATGACTGGCTATGATGACAAGGATGATAATGATGACAATGATGATGAAAATGATAATAATAATAATAATACTATTGGTTTTTATATAGTGCTTTCCCACTGTGTGCTCAAAGTGTTTTATAATTATTACTCCTGGCACAGACCTATAGCAGCACAACAGCCCTTCACCTCCTCAACTCTCTAGGGAGTATACAATGCATTGCAGCCTTTATAAGCACGTAGAATTAAAGCATTCACATTGCAACCTCTATCCTACCATGATGATGGTGGTGGTGGTGGTGGTGGTTGTTTGTGGTGGTGGTGGTGATGATGATGATGATGATGATGATGATGATGATGATGATGATGATGATGATGATGATGATGATGATGCATAAATTGGTGCCAATCACTAATCATGATTATGACATATTCTACCATAACTACTGTCATAGTATACTTTTAATCATAACTCAAGTAATGGCAGAAATTGACTCTGGTATTCTAGAGCAAATGATTCAATGGCATAATATAGTATACATGTACTAAATAAAGTCAAGGAAATGTTATTTATGCCATCAACTATGCTAACAACACTAGAAGACAAGTTTCACAAACTATCGACAGCATAAATCAAGATTAACATTATACTTGAAGGACTTTGTCATTTTTTTGTAATCCATACTAGCAACAAAAAGCTTATAAACTCATTGTGTCTCTTTCAACACATGTACAAGTGTATCGTTTTAGCGTGGCATTACCATGCATGTAATTTGAAATTTTGCCTTGAGGGGGAAAATTGCTCCTAAGTACTTGCACACATGTAAGGTACTACTATTACTATATATGCTGGTCTACTAATAATGTGAGTCGATTTCTGGAACTTGATGCAAAATAACCAGATATCCTGATCGAACCAGCTGATGTGAAATAAACACATTGCGTATTGATGCGAGAAGGTAGAAAATGAGAAGCAAGTCAATAATGACATATATCTTGAAGGAAGGAAAATCTACTAAGTTGCTTTGATCGATAAAAATACATGAGAGGCTGAAAGGAATCTATATGACATGTATATGTGTTGTAAGATATTACTGTATTTCATCCATATCATTGATTCGGACCGTCATTTTTACAATTACTGTTTTCAGTTGTGAAAGGCGTAAGGATGTTAAAATGATTGATACATATGTAGCCGTGTGTCCATTAGTAGTGGTATATATGTGTAATATGGGAATATGACTGACATGTGCAAACAAGTTTGTACCTTAGCCCCTTGCAGTACATGTTTGGGGAAATGAATGACATTGGTGTGAACATTGGTACCTAATAGTAGTAAGAGTAATTTGGGGAAGACAAGTGACAGCGACATGTCTTTTGTGAGGGTTAATAAAGAATTTAAGGTATTAGAGAGAAGGAAAACACAGTGATATGTTTTGATACATTCACTGTGTATGTTATGGGTTTTTTAATGGGGGTTAAATGATACACGTAAATGCATACACATACATACATACATACATACATACATACATACATACATACATACACACACACATACATACATACATACATACATACATTACATTACATACACACATACATACTTGTACATACATACTTGTACATACATACATACATACATACATACATACATACATACATACATGTACATAGTATTACACACACACACACACACACACACACACACACACACACACACACACACACACACACACGCACACGCACACACACAGAATATTTTCGAAATTTTTCTGGCCAAAATTGTAAAATTGAAAGTTCTCTAAGGTGACTGTACCAGTCCCAGTTTATTGCTTCCTAAGGTCACAAAGGTCAAGGAAAGGTCAACTTTGTCAATTTTAATCTAAAGGAGCCATCAGTTCCCAATGGTGTCGCACCTGAAAAAAAACAGCTAATGACATTAAAGAATGTCTTTTGTTAAAGGTATATAACATACCATAACATGACAACAACTGAAGTGAATCCCCATGAGACTTGCCACAAGAATTGAAGGTACCCCCAGCCAGGCAAGACATGTTTGTTCTCTGTTTCTGTGTTCATTTCAACAATCTTGTACATTTGTGGCTAAGTACACTGAATTAAAGTATAACGTTACTGCCAATGTAGAACTCTTTTGTAGGAGTTTATTTGAGAGATTGTCCAAGTCAATGAAAGTAAGACGATACGTTGTGTACTCAACTGAGTGTTGTATGTATACATGTCTATGTTGGTATTCATGTGTCTTGCATTTAACAGGTGTACATGTAGAGGCTATAGGACATCAAAACAAGGTCGTATAACGTGATTGAAGGATCAGATGCGATATAAGATTCACCTCTCTGTAGTTATTAGAACATCAGATGTTTCATATAATGTGAATGAACGATTAGACATGATGTAAGGTGTACATTGTACCGACACTTCATTATGATGTGAGTACAGAATTAGATACAATGTACAGCATGTAAGGTCCACCACTCTAATCCATCAGATGTTCATATATGTATGAACACGAATACAGATTTAGAATCAGATGTGATAGGCACACTTCTCTATCTCATCGATCATTAGATGTTCGTATAACATGAGCACAGCATCAGATGCAATATAAGGTGCACATCTCTACAGTTACTAGAGCGTCATGCAGATGTTCATATAATATGAGCACAGAATCTGCAGATACTAAAGCACTCTTCTGCAAAGTTACTAGAACATCAGATGTTCATGTAAAACAAAATGCAGAATCAGAGATACAAATAGAAGGCGTTCCTGTCCGTAGTTATATAACACACACGTTCACACCACTTGAATGCAGCTTTCTGTTGCGACGATTATTTATACCAAACACGATAAAATTGACACATGATTTTCTGTTGTGATTTGTGAGAATTAAGGTGCGAACTAGAACATTAAAATGTGTTGATAGAATAATGACATGTATTGTGTAGTGCCTTGAGCATAATTTGACAGAACTCAAAACTTTCTGTACAGATGAGAATGTAAAAAAACAAAACTCGCAGCTTTGTGCAGTCATGAGAACATGAAATATGTAGACAGAATTAAGACACAACTTTTTGTAGGGAGTACATGTACATTATAAAATGTGTTGATACATTAAAATCTCAGTTTTCTGTAGAGACTAGAATATCAAATACATATTATGATAGAATCTCCATGACATGTTCATGCAAGTGTGGCATATCGGAATATATTTGCATGAGTGCTTGCAGTGTTCTCTGTGCCCGTACTTTCACAAGCATAGCGAGTGAAAGTGCAGTAGAAATACCATTAAGTATCCACACTGGAACTCACGTGTCATGGGGTTCTCTTAATATTACATGTGTTTAGCAGCAAATTTCCATAAAAATTACAAAAATCATACAGTGCGATCACGTGATTTCATGTGTAGTGAATGATCGCATCCTCATTTGCATATAATTTGCATGCAGGTATAATGTTTTCGGTAGTGCACTGCAATGAAAATACCAATACTATGTGCGCGCACCGGAGCAGCAAGTAATCTCTGGTACACATGTAAGAACAGATATAGAACCAACGTCTTTCTGTAGCGACTGCCACGTTTATATAACTCGCAGCTGTAGTGACAAGATCACTGGAACTCCTAGAACCTCTTATACATTGCAGCTTTCTGGCATTGTGTAATAGTAGCTAGATGGAGTTGCACACGTCAATATGTACTTTAGAGAAATTGGTCTACAGAGAGTGAGACAGAGAGATACCTACAATTGTATCAAATGTACACTTTTCAAAACAGTATTAACTACACTGTTTGTTTATTTTATTAAAGGTTTTATTTAAAATCTTGTCCAAAGAAATCGTTCATCAACATTTACTCAGTTTTCATCAAAAAGATAAAAAAAAAAACCTGTCAATATTTTGTGTATTTGCTTTGCATCAAACCCTGCTGGAGATGTCAAATTTGTGTTGTAGATTGCGTTTATTTTGCTCAGTTGTTGCGAAACAGAAATTTGATGAAATTTACCTGCTTTTCACTTCTTCACATGGTATTAAAGGGACCTGAAAAAGGACTAAGAACACAGCAAGATGTCAGTTATTTTTAGTCTCTATAAAAAAAAACCCAACCCCATGATGTTGCCATGACAACACCGTTTTTCTCATTTCATGCGCGAGTACTGGAGATGATTGCAATAAGTGAACAGATGCAGTTGTACAAATAGATAGTACAGATAGCTTGCACTGTGTCATAGAAAAATAACATTGATTTGGTCAATAAGAAATCTCAGCTCAGAATACTTGGCATGAAATGACATTCAGTGAAACTTTGAGATACCGTCACTGTCCAAAATTTGCTTGTGGTGTAGGTAGTCATAGCAGTGCTAAGAAGTGAAATACAAAGTATAATTTTTTGCAGTACTCTCATGTTTTGAAAGTTAAAAGTGGAGAGAATACTAGGCAATTCACTACTGAATCAAACATTTGTATACTGGCCCACACATATACATGTACGTATGCATACATAAATACATACATACATACATACATACATACATACATACATACATACATACATACATACGTACACACACACATACATACATACATACATACATACATACATACATACATACATACATACATACATATGTACACATATACATATGCATGCATGCAGACAGACAGACAGACAGACATACATGTACATACATACATACATATGTACACACACATATACATATGCATGCATGCATGCAGACATACATACATACATACATACATACATACATACATACATACATACATACATACATATATATACAGACAAACACAGACACCAGACACACCAGACAGACAAACAGGTAGACCCACACACACACCCACATACATACGTACATACGTACGTACGTACGTACATACGTACATAATACATACATACATACATACATACATACATACATACATATATACATACATGAAAATGAAAATTAAGATTTTGCAGAGTTACTGGTAAGGTGCTAAAGTAGTGTTGACATATTACTAAGTAGTGGAGGTTTGAGGAGAGTCAGTATGTCAATTTATATCCTTCTATTTATACTTTCCAATAGTTTCAACAATGATTTGAAAGAAGTCAACTGAGTTGCCTTTTGAACTTGAGGAATTTAAATGCAATGTCTTTTATTCCATGATAAATAAAAACACTGTGACACTACAGACATTTTAAGAAAGTTCTCACTTACGGAAAAACTAAATTCAAAAGAAATGAAAATGAAGGAAGGAAATGGAGATAAAGTTAGAAATTGAGCTGTGTTCACCACATCAGATGTCAATCAGATTGGTTCATGGCATCCATGCAAGGTGACAAAACTTTCTATAAGGTATGAATAGACTGTTCTTTAGCTTGGTTTCTGCATAGGGATAGGAAGGACCTTTCTACCTCCATGGTGAGATAGGAAGGACCTCTCTACGTCAGTGGTTTCTGTGTGTGATGGCATCTCCTCAGTGTTGTTTGAACAACAAAGAAATATGAATAATTTAAAAAAGTGATGTAACTTTACTGCATAGGAAATTATCTCCGGTTAAATATACTGTCTTCTATCATTCAAGCAACACATGAAAATATCGGAAACTGACAGGGATACGGAAGAAAAGACCTGCTTCACAGAAAGTCAGTTTTCACTACAATATGAGATCAGGCTGCATCCTTTTATGTTTTGATGTATAGGGAAATATGGGAAATTAGATGTCGGAAAATGCTATGGATAGAAACTGACATTGGGAAATTGAGCAGATGATGTAACAATGCACTTTTGAAAAGAAGAAATACTGGAGTATGATAGCAATATGTCAGATGTCAATTAAACTATGTACTGCAGTATTGAGTTGTACACAGACGTTACAGCGGTATTGAGTTGTACACAGACATACATGCATAAGAGTAGGTAGTGATTTCCATCAGTGTAATGGCTGTATGGCCAAATAGATGTCTTTTGATAACCAACTTTCATGAACATGATGGAAGTGTGAAAGGGTTGGAGATATTTTTGTCCCTATTTTCAATTGTTAAAAATGTTTTCCATGACGCCATTTCTTCATTCTTTGGTTTAGACATAGAATCTCCACCAACGTCTACGGTTTAGATGTGTAATAGTTATGTTGTTTGTAGATTCTGTGAAATTGTACGTACTGAACATGTTGGCAGCATTTTTGTCCCGATTTTCAATGTAAAAGTGTTGTTCTGCCACTTCTACTTTTTTGGTTTCAATATTAGATGTTGTGTCACATGTACTGATGTAGATTCTATGACATTCTGTGTCCTGAACACATGTTGGCAGCAATTCTGTCTAATTTTTTAATGTAAAAATTTATTTTTTACGCCATTTCTTCAATCATTTGTCCAGATGTTATGTCATTTGTTGATACTATATCTTGAACATGTTGAGGTACATATGTTTTTGTCATCAGAAATTTCTTCAGAAATTTTTTTTATGCCATTTCTCCATTTTTTGGTTTAGATGTTAGATCTGTTCTGTCTTTCTATGAAATTCTTTGTCCTGAACTCGGAGATATTTTTAATCCCCACCAGGCAAAGCCATTTTTCCCCCATTTTACTTCATACAAGATGACTTAAAAACTGAGTTATTAGGTCAGTTACCAACATGTGGTACGTAGGATCTAGTAAAACATCATATAATGCAGGGATGTGCACCATAGTGCCCTCAGTGTTGAACATTGTGACACATGGTGATTTCAACCAAACTTGGCACAAATGTCATATACTGTAGTTCAATATATACATCACTTTATTTTTGGCCTTCATGATTGTTCAACTGAATCACGTAAATGGCTACCATATTTGTCAAAAAATTAAAATTGTGAATTAATAACTTGAAATGATGGGGCATATGTGCGCGACGAAGACTTGTTATCTCTATTTCAATGTATAAAATGTTTTTACTGCATTTCTCCTTTCTTTAATGATTTTATGTCGTGTAGGTCTTACAAAATTCTACTTCTTGAACATGTTGGAAATATTTTGTTATATAGAAAGTGTTTTGTCTCTGTTCTTTAATTTTGACATTCATGTTACATGTACCTACAGCTAGCAGTCAAAGGTATTTTCATCCACAATTTTAATTTACTGTTCTACGTAGGAAGTATTTTTATATCATTCCTCTATTCTTCAATTTTGACATTCACATCATGTGTATAATAACCTAACAGGAATCGTGACAGATTCAGAAACATTTTATTCCCGTGATTCAAGATAGAAATTGTATTCATATCATTTTTTTGAACTTTAAGTTTGACATATATCAAATCTACCGGAGGGCATAGCTAATTTTGCCAGTAAATTCTGACTGTAATTTCAGGCGGAAATATTTGTCATGTCATTTCTTCAGCGTTCAATTTTTTGACATGTATGTCATGTATAGATTGTATCTGCTGATAAGCCATTACTTCAATATTGCTGTTTTTAATGTACAAATGTCAGACGATGATGTTAAGAAGGCCTGTGTAATGTTCAATTGTCAATAACATTGTGGTTGGTTTTTACATCTGTGCTGTATCCTGAAATGGAACTAAATTGATCATTGGTTAATGGAATACATGGTAAGTGCATGAAGATTTCGACTATCTCAAACAACTGTCGTGATACAGGTATTTCTCTGCTAAAAATAAAAAATCTAATTAGGGTGGAATGCACCTCTGGGATGAATTTTACTGAAAATCAGTGCTTCAAATCCCTTCGAACTTTGTCATATAAAAGGTTGATTCAGATCCTTTTGAAGTAATAGACTGAAGTAATTGGAAATTGTCTGTCTTTATTTTTCCATAGCGATAAAACAGTATTTGGCGGCCATATTGGATTCTACAATGGTTCAATTTTGATATAATTTTGACTTCTATTTCAAAAATTTGTATGGTGACTTCCTGATTTTTTTTCTTGATTTTAACTGAGAATGGGTTGGAGTTTAGTTGAACAAAGCAGCAGCAAAAGTTTGTAGAGTTTATTTTCAAGACACAATTTAACGTATTAAAAGTAATATATTTTATTACAACTGAACCATAGTTGCTGTATAGTTAGACTGAAATGATTAGAAAGATAACTGGGCACTGTCATTCAGTACAAACAGGGTTTAATGCTAGTTGTTCAACTTGTTAATGTTATTCAGTTAGAAAGCCATATTAGTTTTTGACATGTGCAGAATATACATGCATGTATTAGTTTGTTCGTTTAAATTTAATGCAAACCTGATCAGCTTTTTTTTTGCAGATATCTGTTTCTTCATAAGTTTAAGCTTGCGTACCAAAAGTAGCGTGTATTGTCATGTCATAGTGGTAGGGCTCAAGCCAACAACTTCTTGGTGTTAAAATGTATTTTGGTTTGTGATGTAGGAATTTCAATCTGGTGTATACTTTATTCCAAACTTTATTACAGTAGTCCACAGATTCACATTGCTTTATTTCATGATCTTCGCAGTAATGACCAATCGGCGGCCATATTTGACCTATGAAATTCAAAATATGAATTACTAAGCTGAAATGGTGGGGTGTATGTTGACAACGAAGACTTGTTCGAACATTATCAGCCATGTTATTATTACATTTTGGTGCCTACGTGATTTCCTACCCCCTCCTCCCCCTTCTTCAAAAGTTTAGAATGCATACTATACATCTACAAATCATTTATCATTCCATTCATGGACTCTTTTTTCTTGAACTGTTTAATAATACATTCTGTACACCACAATATCCATTCTTAATATCCCATTGTCGTCATATTTTCATGTACTCTGAGTCTGACGCAGAAAAGCTAGCATAGAAAAAGTATCAAGTTTCTCTGAAGACTTTTGAATATTTTATGTTTGTTAGTGCATCGGACATTGTAAGAAGCTTACCTAGCTTATCCTGGTTGCTGTAGGCAAATTTTTGTTTTTTATCATAATACTGTGTTTGTCTTTAGTACATCGTATATTTCCTGTTGACACCCCACCCCGACACTACAACTACCAAATTCTAGTGTTTAGTAATACTTTTAAGTTATTGGTAGGTTTTAGTTTCCGCAAAATTATATAAGTCAAGAAAAAGTTTGTTTTTATACATTTCTATATGTTTACATCACCAAGAATATACATTTGTAAGTACCTGGACCTCATGGCCTCATCATAATTTAGATCAACTTACTTTCATTTTTTGAGCATTTTTGGCCAATTTTAACTCAATTGTTAATTTTATATTTTTTCAGATCAAAAGGATATTTAGCATCCAAAATATTTCCATCTTGTGATCAATTTTTAATACTGATTCATATAATCTGCCTTATCTTGTGGTTTGTAGGATTACCACTAATTTGCATGACAATAACAGTTTTGCATATGTCTTGTGGGGAGAAAAGAAAATGAAACATTAAATTAATCACCATGAATCATTTACAAGTCTTAGGCTTAGGGTAACTGAATGTGTATGATGATGCTAGTTTTCTTATGACGGATATGAATTTATTTAATCTTTCATTTTGATTTTGAGTATTAAATAAAGAGCAATTGAAACTGATGAGTGAAAAGCTGATAAGAAATTGTTATCACTATTATCATTGTTATTACTGCTAGTGTTAGCTTTGTATTACAATGTAGATCGATCGCAAATTAATAACTTTATCCACCGTAGAAATAGCATTTTAGAGCTAAATTTTCAATTTTCCAAAATTATTTGATCACAAATTTCTATATTTTCATAAATTTTGGGTCGTTTTCAGTTCAAATTTAGATTGCAATGACAGAAAATGTCATTAGATGTGAATTATATCAAAATTTTGTCAAAAAATGCTACATTGTAATAAAATCATCAGAAATCAAATCTCCATTTTAATTTTTGCTGATTTTTCTACCAAAATGCAGATGTTTTTAATGAATTTTAATAGTTTTAAAGTTTAAAATTGGAATGAAACTACAGAAAAAAACATTAGTTACAAATTCAGATCAACTTCAATCACAAATGGCCATGATTACATAAAATGTCATTGTCAATGGTCAAACCTCTATAGTTTTGCTGATTTTCCAATTAAAAGTTTTTTTGAACACAAATTAATGTTTTTCACAAATTTTTGTTAGTTTTCAATTCACTTTTAGAGGGAAGTCACAGAAGAAGTTGTTAGTTGTTAAATCAGATCAAAATTCTGTCAAAAAAGTGACCCTGATTACATAAAGTGTCAAAAATTCAAATCTCCATCATTTTTCAACATGTCTCGTACAGAAAGAGAAATACGTGACATTTACAGTCTGTGATCAACTCCTTTTACCATGCCTTAGTAATCTGCCAGCAAGGTATATTCTGTCACGATTAATGCTCTTCATCAATTTCTTGAATGTGTTTGTGACCTCCGTAAACGAACTAAACGCACTCTAACTTCTAGTAAGCAATTTTTCCCTGCAGTATATTGTACAAATTTGCACATTCTATTTATGGTATTGGCAATTTGAAATATTACATATAATGAATCAAATCAGTCCCTGAGCGAATTAGTCACATTATGATGGATTTGGCATATTCAGAGAAAACTGAGAAAAAAAAAAGACTTTATAAAAGTTTCTGACCTGAGACTTTCGCAAATTATGAAGAAAAACTTCAAGGGTCATCCAATAAGCATATTTGCATATTGATATTTACATATCATTTGCATATATGCATACATTCTCCTATCAACAAAGTTACTGCATTGTAGAGTTACCTCTGCTTCACCTTTCTAAATTTTATGTGCATACAGGTAAATGCAAACTTGGCACAAAGGTGAAGTTAAATGCAAAAACCATCTCTGAATTTCCAATATGTTTATTTTTGAGAAAATTGTAAAACAGAACGTTCGAATTCATATCACAAACATCAATCACGCAATCAATACATGAAGTATTCAGTTTATGTGTTTTTACATCTATTGTGCCGTGAACCAACACTTTTTTTGTAGTCTGTCGTCAAAGAAATTGTCCCTATTGTACTGATTATTTGTGACATTTAAAAATTTACATTAGCAACAGACTAGTAATCGATTGCGATCAATGCTGTTAGCTCGAGTGCTATTTTCAAATTTGCTCTGTAGAACTGTAACCTTTCAAAGTATCAATCGCTAGATAGTATCTGTGATATGTTGTTTTAGAAGATACAACTGATAATAAATCACTCAGCAGGCCATAGTTTACTGTCAACCTTATTTGTCCACTCAATTACCCTTACTGTAATTCTAAACAAATACTTTATTAACCCTATCAGTTGTGTTACTCTGCTGCCAAATCTGTCTGAGCAGAAATTTGTGTGTTTCCGATACTTTTTGTCAAATCTGTTATTTATTTTGGGCTGGTGAGATGAAAATGGTTTCATTACATCAGCTCACATCAAAATAAATGCTTTGAATGTATATGTGTACAATTTTATCTGAAAATGTTCAGAGATTTCTTCAGAAACTTGCAACCTTATCAGTTGTGCTACTTTCCCACCAAAAATTTTCAAAATGGTTTCATTAAATCAACTGGCATCAAAATGAATTCTTTGAATCTATATGCAAAAAAAAAAATTGAAAATTGAAAATTTTTGAGAAATTTTTTACTGTCTGATCAGAAATATGTATATTTCCAATACTTTTTGTCAAATTTTTTATTTATTTTGAGCTGGTGAGATAAAAATGGTTTAATTTACTCTGATCACTTCAAAATAAATGCCTTGAGTCTACAAGTACAATGCCATCTGAACATTTCTCAAAAACATGCAACCTCATGTAAAACTTTCTCACCCAACTTTTTATGTGCAACAATTTTCAATTTTAGAAATATTTTAGCCAAATTAAGAATCATTTTAACTTTGAAACGAAAAAATGAGAAAATGAATTATTTGAAATCAAGATTTCTACCCGTGGCTATACATGTATATGTATATCTGAAACCCATAGAAAACCT